>NC_090443.1:104577711-104885766 GCF_031143425.1 Pleurodeles waltl
TGGTGACAGATTAACATATACCCCAAATAACATTTTTGTGTCCTTTGTTATGTCCAGGTGATAAATCAGTGTTGAAGCAAAGGAGTTGATGAAATGGACTTTTGCAGATGGACAATGTACATGGTACAAAGGGTTCTTGCTAGAAATTTATTTTTTTACATGAGCACACTATTCAGAACAGACATTCTATACCATTCATAGGGGTTAAACAATTGCATGAGACATTTGAAGTGTTTAAGAGAAATGATCTAAAATGAAACAGGATTAATGATGGTATTTTGCAAGAATGTGAGCAATGGGTCCATATTAGGTTCCCTACATGCGTAGAGTAATGGTAAAATATACCTAATTTTTATAGCCTTGAAGGAGGTGAACGTGTGAAATTAGGAAATGTTTTGTTAAATAACCTTGTGATTGTTTTGATTTGCACAGATAGAATAAAAATGTTGTATGTGTCTTTTCAGCATTTTCAGGAGCAGGCAAAGGAGGCATTGGCCAGGAAAGCAGGGAAGCAGCTGGCCACTGTGTGTTGGGTGGTGAAACATCAGACTCAGACAGACACAGTGGCATGGAGGGTGAGGGATTGGCACGGAAGCCACCAGCTGAACATTTTCTTCGGAGTCCTCCACAAGCGACCAGTCCCTAGTGGTGGTGGACCCAAAGGACCTGTTCCATCAGCACCCTTGTCAGCCACCCAGATTCCCATCTTTACCCTCCCGCTTGCTCCTGCCCAGTTGGCCAAATCCACCCCCCTAAAAGGGCTGGGGTCTCCTTTGCTGCAGGAACCTTCCCCTCTGCCCCTGTCACCCAAGCTGCTCTCAGTGAAGGGAATATTGACCTCTTATGCAGCATCTCTGTAAGACAGACAGCGATCATGAGTGGCATCCAGGGGCTTAGTTCCCAAATGCAATACGTGGTTGCCTTCCTGGATGCCATTTATAGCTCAGTGTTTGGCATGCAGTGATTGCTAGCTAAAATAGCCTTTGCATTGACTGCAGCCCCCAACATGCCCAACCTTATGCCCCTACTCCGACCCTCCCTCATTCAAAATCACAGCTCCACTCACTTCCTTGCACACACCCACTCAAACAGACAAAAGCAGCACACCCACACACTATACCCACAGGTACCACAACAACCACCACACCCACCACCACACCCACAAGCATCACCACCACACTCACAACCACAACTACCTCACCCACAACACCCACAACTACATACTTATGCACCACAACCATCACCACACCAACAACCACCAGCACACCTACAAGCACCACAACCACAACATCCACCACAACATCATGCTAATCCAAACACACACAGTCACACATACATACCTACACACAAAACAACACCCACCAAACACACACTCTCACAATCACCAGAATAAAAGACACCAATAAAATCACACACGTTTAAACATACACCAGACACACATGCATCTACAACACATATAACACACACCACAGCCACACCACCCTCAGCAGCACACTCATCCAAACACAGTCACAGAAAAGCACACACACCAACACCCACCAAATGCAGATTCATACACTCACCCGGACACTACCCACTTTCAAACAAACACACATCCAAACATACACCACATACACCATATCCACACTCACCTTCAAAACAGATACACACACACCACCCACTCCAGTTCCCTTTAGCTCCCAAACCCCATCCTCGCGCACCCCTTTTACTCGTTCTTCTCCACTCACTTTTACTGCTTACCTGTTCCTGACCCCTAAAAAACCAAAACCCACTCCTCCCAGGAAAGATCATTAAAGTGCCTGCTCTGCCCACTAGATGCCCCTTACTGAGGAGGGTGTCCTTGGCAGCGTCATTAAGGAGGCACGTGCTTGGCCCGAAACCCAAATTGAGAAGCCAAATATTTTATGGACAATTATTATTATTTTTTTAACTACATTGATTCTGAGAAAAGTATTTAATTTGTTGAATAAATCATAATTTGTTTTCAGAAAGTTTGTCCTGACAATATCTTTTAATTAATAGTAATTGGTTGATGACAATGTTAATAATGCAAATGTGAGCACCATTGACTTAATTTAATTTGTGACAGTGACAAAATAGGTTTATATTTTTCACATATTTGTGTAGTGCATACATTAGTGATGAACATTTGTAATGGACATGTTGATTTGGGTTCAAGCATTCACCATGATAATCGACACTTACACTACAATAAAACATTTTTATATATTTTTGTAAGTTGTGAATACAGGTGTGTTTATTTAACAATGATAATTGTTAATAATAACCACATATGTAAACACACTTTTTAGTTAAATGAAATCTAATCATTAACAGAAAATGCACTAGACAAGGGGAAATATGACACTAATACATATGACGTGTTTTAAGTTCAGAGGTGACATTGAAAGTACATTTCTTAACCCACTTGTTGTATTATATAGGGCAATTACTATACTTTATTAGATTTATGTAGTTAAATTAATGTGTAATGCATATATGTCTGATTTAGTGGTTTAGGGAAAATGATTAAACACACCTATATGGAAATATTTTGAATTTGGGATTAATGTGACTTTTTGTGTAGGTGTCCATTAGTATGAAGGCAGTTTGAACTAAATTGGTCAATGTAAATAATATATAGAGGTGTGTTTCTTAACATTTCTTAAACTACTACATTACACACATATGCATTGGACATTATGACACTATTGATCTGAAGATGTTTTTTAAATTGCACAAGCCCAGAGCTAATATACATAGAAAATTCCAATGGTAACAGGTAAAACAGTCACTTACCTTCAATTCCGGCGACAAAGGGGTTGATTTCATCATGGTCCAGTAGAAGTAGCAAAGGTAGAACTTGTACAAAGCGGTTCGTAGCGGCAAGAAAAGTGAAAAGTAGAAAAAAGGTAAGTTTCAACCTTATTGAATGCCTTCAATTCCACCAACCCAGGTGTGGAGGTCTAGCCGCTACAATTAAATCAGTTGAAAGGCACATCATGATTGGGCCAGTAGTAAAACTGGCTGTGGTCCCACTACATGTCACTTTTGCCTATGACGCCATCGACAAGGGTGGGAAATTATGGCGATGATGGCAGTTTGCAGACAGACTTTTATCTATGGGCCTTCAGGCTTTGTAGGCTGGCTGCAGTGCTATTCCCAGTTGGGCTGCGAGGGCAAATCCTGCTGTGCCAGATGGCTGCCCACCAGATCTCCACTGCCCCTGGAGCACAGCAGGTGGCACCATTCAGGTGCAGAGGCTGCGACACACAAGCCTTCCTTCACCTGCCGCCACAGCTGCTCCGGCACTTCGGCATAGTGGCTGATCCCATAAATACCTCAGTAGTTGGCAGAGAAGGCGTCCGTGAGTGTCTACACCACCTGGTGCCAACGGGAGGCTCAGGAACCGTGGAGGATGCTGTTTGCTGAGGCCATTCTCTGAAACTCAGAACTAAGCAACCATCGGGGCAGGCATCTTGGCCACACGGCCACTAAATGACTGTTATGTTGAAACTCAGTGCACACATCATGATCCATCATCATATATGATGCCATATGTGTGTGTGTGTGTGTATATATATATAATTTCCACTGAAAAAAACGAATGTTAAGGTACAGTTATAGGTAAGTAAGGTAGTAAGATTTTAACTTACATTATTTTACATTATATTTACCATTGTTTTAAAAACAAAAAAACACTGAAATTCACCTGTTATATGTCACAAAGAAGGCAGAGCACAGTTGTGGGTTTCGAGTAATATTGTTTGTGTGTATGATTTTTCTCAGGTGAAGATTATTTCCCTGTTCTTTTATATTCATAGTTCTTCATTTCAAAGGGAAAACGCTCACCTCTACACACTCCACGAGGAACGACGACACCATGGAGCTGGAACTCCATATTCTTCCTGCACTAGGCTTCCTGCTCCTATACGACGATCATCAATGCCGGCGGAGAAGACAACACTGAGTACTGCACCTACGACATAGGGGAGGGGGAGGCAAAAGACAGGGACACACACACGCAACACCCCCACCCCCACCCCGACCCTCACCCACTACAACACACACACCAATGCATATCCAAACATTACAGTAACAACCCCCAACCCTCCCAGGAAGAATGCAAAGACCAAAGGAAATGAGTTGAACCATTGTAATATATCAAAATACAGTAACCAAATAAATACATATATATACACATTAAACAAAATATACACCACGATTAGTAGTGCAGGTAATGAACCATTCATTGTCCGTGGACCACTGGGCCCAAAATGCATGGGCGAGGCCCACACTAGATACCTGATCAAAACGAAGAGAACACTGCTGGGGCATCAGATAGAAATACAACAGGCACCTCAGGGGGAAGGGAAGGGGGGGCACCTCAGCCGGATGAATGCACCATGCCAGATCCACGAGGGGGATCCATGCCCATTGATGTATCCTGGGGAGTGCAAAGCCACAGTCCCTCAAGTCTCTACAGTGGGTGGGTTGCCCACTGTACCATCGTAGGGAGTGCAAAGCCACAGTCTCTCAAGTCTCCACAGTGGGTGGGTTGCCCACATAATCATCCTGGGGAGTGCAAAGCCACAGTCTCTCAAGTCTCACAAGTGGGTGGGTTGCCCACTGTACCATCCTGGGGAGTGCAAAGCCACAGTCTCTCAAGTCTCTACCGTGGGTGGGTTGCCCACTGTACCATCCTGGGGAGTGCAAAGCCACAGTCTCTCAAGTCTCTACAGTGGGTGGGTTGCCCACTGTACCATCCTGGGGAGTGCAAAGCCACAGTCTCTCAAGTGGATAACAGTCTCCACAGGTTCTGGAGGGGGATTGGTGCCCAGAGTGCTTCATCCTGTGAAGGACAGAGGTAGTGGATGCATGTCTCCACTGGTTCTGGAAGGGGACTGGTGCCCAGAGTGCTTCATCCTGTTTAGGACAGAGGTAGTGGATGCGTGTCTCCACTGGTTCTGGAGGGGGACTGGTGCCCACAGTGCTTCATCCTGTGAAGTACAGAGGTAGTGGATGCGTGTCTCCACTGGTTCTGGAGGGGGACTGGTGCCCAGAGTGCTTCATCCTGTGAAGGACAGAGGTAGTGGATGCATGTCTCCACTGGTTCTGGAGGGGGACTGGTGCCCAGAGTGCTTCATCCTGTGAAGGACAGAGGTAGTGGATGCATGTCTCCACTGATTCTGGAGGGGGACTGGTGCCCAGAGTGCTTCATCCTGTGAAGGACAGAGGTAGTGGATGCAAGTCTCCACTGGTTCTGGAGGGGGACTGGTGCCCAGAGTGCATCACTCACCCCGTGACGGTCCCTGTTGCGTTAGTGCCCCTGCCGCCCAGGGGCTAGCGGGGCTTGAGTTGGCGGTCTTTGCCCTGTTCAGCGGAGCTTGCCAGGGCGGTCTTTGCCCTGTTCAGCGGTGCTTCAGTTTGCAGTTCCTGACCTATTCAGCTGTGCTTGCCCTGTTCAGCGGAGCTTGCCATGGCGGTCTTTGCCCTGTTCAGTGGTGCTTGAGTTTGCAGTTCCTGACCTGTTCAGCGGTGCTTGCCCTGTTCAGCGGTGCCTGCCATGGCGGTCCTTCATTGCCCAGCTGGGCTGGGGCTGGCGGTCTTTGCCCTGTTCAGCGGTGCTTGCCATGGCGGTCCTTCATTGCCCAGCTGGGCTGGGGCTGGCGGTCTTTACCCTGTTCAGCGGTGCTTACCATGGCGGTCCTTCATTGCCCAGCTGGGCTGGGGCTGGCGGTCCTTCATTGCCCAGCTGGGCTGTGGCTGCTGGGGCCCTCCTGGGCAGGTGGGCTGTGTCTGGCGGTGGCCTCCTGGCCAGTGACGATCGGGCTGCCCTCCTGGGCACTGACTCTGGCGGTGGCCTCCTGGCCAGTGACGATCGGGCTGCCCTCCTGGGCACTGACTCTGGCGGCGGGATCCTGGCCAGTGACGATCGGGCTGCCCTCCTGGCACTGACTATGGCGGTGGCCTCCTGGACAGTGACGATTGGGCTGGCGGTGGCCTCCTGGGCAGCGGGGATGATGGCGGTCTTCTCCGCCATGCTGCTCCTCCCAGACTTTGGCGATTTCTTTCTGCCCCTTCCCCACCTTGGGAGGTGTCACAGCTGAGTCGACTGTCCCCCCGGGACCCTTGTGAGCGGCTTTGCTGCCTGGAGTCTTCCCCCTTTCCCGCCGGGCACTGTCCAACTTCTGGTGTTTCACAGGGGGGGGACTGGCTGTGCTGTGGCTCCGTGTCACACTGGCTGCCCTGGTGCCCGGTGCACTCCACACACCTGTAACAACAGGCACCACTGGTCCCGGAGATTTTTTGGCTGAGGTGCTAGTACGGGACCTATGAATTGGAGGGGGGGTGGGAAAGAGGTCAAGATTGGTCAGGAAAAGTTTCTTAGGAACACTGGGACGGGTAGCTGGAGGGGGTTTGGGAGTGGAGGAAGAGGTAGTGGTTGTAGGAGGTGTACGTTTGGTGACTTTGGGTGAAGGTGCATGTGCTGGAGGCTGTCGTGAGGTGGATGGGTGTTGGGTGGGTGTGTGCCTGCGTTTGTGTACTTTGGGAGGGGGTGTCACAGACACACTGGGAGAGGACACAGGGGACGTGTAAATGGTAGTGGGGGTGGTGAGTGCACGTGAGCGGGGTGTGGTGGTGGGTGTGCTGGTGTGGGACGTAGTGGCTGTAGTGGTAGTGCATGCAGGTGAGAGTGTAGACGAGACTGGGAGGGAGGAGGGAGACGAGGAGGAGGGGGACACAGTGGAGGCAGTGGATGTTGGTGTGTCTGTATGTGTGTGATGCTTGCGTGAGTGCCTGTGGGATGTGTGGTGCTTATGTTTGCCTGAGCTTCCCTTGTGTGGTGACGTGTGTGCAGGCTGGTCTGACGGTGTGCTTGGGATAGGCTGGGGTACAGGGGATTGGGTCTGGGTGGAGGAAGTTGGAGGGGGAGGCTAGACACAGGGACAATGGCGGCCATCAGTGCTGAGGCCAGAGTTTGCAGGGTTCGATGAAGGGCAGCCTGACCAGAATGAATGCCCTCCAGGAATGCATTTGTGTGTTGCAGTTCCCTTTCTACACCCTGGATGGCATTCAAAATGGTAGACTGCCCAACAGTGAGGGACCTGAGGAGGTCAATGGCCTCCTCACTGAGGGCAGCAGAGGTGACAGGGGCTGAGGTGCCTGGGGCGAAGGTGATGCCCACCCTCCTGGGTGAGCGGGCACGGGGCGAAGGCTGAGGGGCTGCTGGGAGGGCGGTGCTGGTAGGGGGGGTGGTGGCTGTACCTGTAGAAGTGGGGGGGCACAGATTTTGCCACCACCACAAGGGAGCTCCCATCGGGGGACGAGTCCGTGTCGCTTGTTGCAGATCCTGTGACCGCCGTGAAGCTCCCCTCACCCTCCGTCCCACTGGTGTATTCCGAGTCCGTGGTGTGGCCCTCCATGGCCATGTGGGATGCAGCTCCCTCGTGCTCTGGTGCCACTGTACCTCTGCCTGATGATGCTGATGCACACAAGAACAGGGAGACCACAAAAAGGGGTGGGGGGCGACAGAAGAAAGACAGGTTGAGTGCATGGCTTACCGTTGGCGGACAATACAGACACAGCAGCCCCCTGCACTACGCCGCGCTGTTGGGCTCTACAGATGCAATTCCTGGGATATGGCCTACATGGCTATGGACGACATCTGCACACATAGATGACACAGGGGCATGTATACCAGTACTTGGCACTCTACAGAGGTGGGGTGGGGTGCCACATGGCCTGCATTACGGAGGGGCCTAGCCTACGGAACTCGCCCTGGCCTGGGGAAACCCACAGCCCTCCTCCCCCACCCAGACACCTTCACTGCACGCACAGTCCGCTGAATGATGTTGTACTCACCCCCTTGTGTCTGCTGTGATGCCCTCAAGCACCCATCCAACTCAGGGTAGGCCACCGCCAGGATCCGGAACATCAGGGGGGCCATGGTTCGACGGGCACCCCTCCCACATTGGGAGGCCATCCCCAGCTGAGCCTCCGCCGTCTTCTTGCTCCAGCGGCGAATGTCCTCCCATCTTTTCCGGCAGTGTGTGCTCCGTCTGTGGTGGACCCCCAGGGTCCGGACGTCCTTGGCAATGGCACGCCAAATATCCTTCTTCTGGTGGGCGCTGACCTACATGACATGTACAGGGGAAGAAGAGAAGTCATTAACAACTGCACCGTCAAAGTGAGTGGCCCCCATCCCTACCCTTGCCATGTGGCACATGCATTCACCGTCTTTCATGCACTCAGAACTCTGCCCCCTTCCTTCTTACAACCAGCCCTCTCCACACAGGCATAGCCCATACAATGTGCTCCCTGTGTACTTACCTGTTGGTCTGGAGGACCGTAGAGTAGCGTGTATTGGGGGAGGACCCCGTTCACAAGCTTCTCCAACTCCTCAGCAGTGAAGGCAGGGGCCCTTTCCCCAGACGCACGAGCCATTGTCTCTTCCAGACCGAGGTCAAAGCAGCACTTGCAGTGTAGGTCCTCTCCTGTCGAAGATCAGGTATCGAGTGATTGAACAGCTAGAAAATGGTGGTCACGTCCGTGGCGGTCAAGTCCGCGGAGATGCGTAGCATAACTGCCGGCGTACATCGTCATTGGCTCCTGGGACCCATAGGGTCCAATGTTAACCAATGCAGCATTGCGCCGCGGTCTTCGACCGCCTACCGCAACGGTGTACAACGCCAGCGCAGTTAGCTCACATCCCATTGTCCCACTTTAGAGGTCAGGCAGCCGCCATTTCAGGGGCCAACATGGCCTAGTTACCAACTGCGTCACACAGACCTAGGCCTTGTCGCACAACACAAATACAGGCCACCTTTTGTGTATGAATGGTGTTCTGTGTAGACTGTGGGTACATATCTCTGAGTTGTTTGACTCTGTGGTTGCTGTTGTCCTTCCTAGGCACCGTCCGCTGGGACATGTGAGGAGATGGCGGAATCCTCCGGTGTACCGACCGCTGGTGGACCTGTTGACAATGGAGGAGTGACATTTGATCATCACCTACAATTTTGACTGTGCCACAATCCAGGAACTGTGTACCCAGTTGGAGCCATACCTGATGTCAGCAATCCGCCATCCCACAGGGATCCCCCCTCAAGTGCAGGTGCTATCAGTGCTCCATTTCCTTGCAAGTGGGTCATTTTAAACAACAGTGGCCATGGCATCAGGGATGTCCCAGCCTATGGTTTCCAACGTGTTGTTCAGAGTGTTGTCTGCCCTTCTGAAACACATGCGGAGCTACATCGTTTTCCCTCAGGTGGAGGAGTTGCCTACAGTTAAAGGTGACTTCTATGCCCTTGGACATATCCCCAACATCATAGGTGCCATTGATGGGGCCCATGTAGCTCTGGTTCCCCCCCCACAGGAGTGAACAGGTGTACAGGAACCAGAAGAGTTATCATTCGATGAATGTACAGATGGTATGTTTGGCAGACCAGTACATCTCCCAGGTAAATGCTATGTTCCCTGGCTCTGTGCATGATGCCTACATCCTGCGGAATAGCAGCATCCCTTATGTGATGGGTCAACTCCAGAGGCACCGGGTGTGGCTATTAGGGGACTCTGGTTACCCCAACCTGTCATGGCTACTGAACCCAGTGAGGAATCCCAGGACCAGGGCAGAGGAATGCTACAATGAGGCCCATGGGTGGACTAGGAGGGTGATCGAACGCACCTTCGGCCTCCTGAAGGCCAGTTTCAGGTGCCTCCATATGATTGGTGGTTCCCTATTCTACTCACCAAGGAAGGTGTGCCAGATCATCGTGGCCTGCTGTATGCTTCACAATTTGGCTTTGCGACGACAGGTGCCTTTTCTGCAGGAGGATGGTCCAGATGACGGTTTTGTGGCAGCTGTGGAGCCTGTGGACAGTGATGAGGAGGAAGCAGAGGAAGAAGACATTGACAACAGGGACTCAGTTATCCAGCAATATTTCCAGTGACACACAGGTGAGAATACATTCCTGCCTACTACAAGTACTTTGACACTTCTACCTCTATCCTGTCTGTTGATTTCAACCAGTATATGGTAACTGAGTTGTACATTTTCATTACGGTTTCACAGGTGTGGTTTCCAACGTGTGTTATCTGCTTAGATTCCTCATGGACTTGAGATGTGTGACATAGGTATGTTGACATTACATTTGAGAACGCATTTTGTCACTGTCATTGCTAATACACATTTTCAAAATCACAGACTGACTCCAGATTATTTTGTGCTTCAAGGGTGTTTATTTAAGTGCTCAATATTGGAGGGGGGTTGTAAAATGGTGAGGGGTGATGGTGGAGGAATGTCCATGGCAGAGTCCAGTCTATTAGTCTCACAGGTGCATTGCCCATATGGGCATAGGAAGTGGAGCTGGGGCAGTTCCAATATGGACAGGGTTACAAAGTGGGACAGTAGGGTGACAATCAGGGTGGTCTTATTTCTTGGCGGGGGTCTTGGCATAGTGCTCTGTCTTGTTCCTGGATCTCAGGGACCGTTTGCGGGGTGGTTCTCCGTCTGCAGGGGTTGGGGTGCTGGTGTGGTGGTCCTGTGGCGGTGCCTCCTGTCCACTAGCGCCGGCGGAGGTGGTGGGCAGTTCATCGTCCATGCTAGTGTCAGGGGCCCCTTGTAGTGCAACAGTGTCCCTCCTGGTGTTAAGTATCTCCTTCAGCACCCCTACGATGGTGCCCAGGGTGGTGCTAATGGTTCTGAGTTCCTCCTTGAACCCCAAATACTGTTCCTCCTGCAGCCGCTGGGTCTCCTGAAACTTGGCCAGTACCGTTGCCATCGTCTCCTGGGAGTGATGGTATGCTCCGATGATGGAGGAGAGGGCCTCGTGAAGAGTGGGTTCCCTAGGCCTGTCCGCCCCCTGTCGCACAGCAGCCCTCTCAGTTCCCCTGTGTTCCTGGGCCTCCGTCCCCTGGACCGTGTGCCCACTACCACTGCCCCCAGGTCCCTGTTGTTGTTGGGGTGGTGGGTTATCCTGGGTTCCCTGTAGTGGTGGAAACACAGCTGATTGACGTGTCCAGGGGACGGAGGTATGGGCCCGCCGGGTGGGTGCTGTGCTGGTGTTACCAGAGGGTGGAAGGTCTGTGGTGGCCTGTGACTGGGTGTGGGGAACCGACTGTCCCGAGGCCCACGATGGTCCGGGCTGGTCATCTGGATCCAGTTGGACAGAGCTGCTGTCATCACTGTGGGCCTCTTCTGTGGGTGGGGTGGAGATGTCTGGACCCTCCAGTCTGGTGACGTTGGGTAGTGGTCCTGCAGGGGTATAAAGGCATGATTATTGCATCTGTGTGTGTCATGGTGTGCAATGGGTGGGTGACCGTGTACCCCAGTGCTAGCATTCCTGTGTGGGACCTTGTGTGATGATGGTTTAGGAGGTTGTGTGGGTATGTGCAGTGGGCATGCTTTAGTGATGGGTGTCCATGCTTTGTTGCTGCATGCAGGGCTTGGTGTTGGGATGTGTGGTTTGTGATGTTGGGACATTTGTGAGGAGTTGGAGTGATAGGGGAGGGGGCGAGGGTGGAGGTCTGTGATAGCATGCAGGTAGGTTTGGGGATATGGTAGTTAAAGGTTTGACTTACCAGAGTCCATTCCTCCACCAACTCCTGCGAGGCCCTCAGGATGCAGAATAGTCAATACCGGCTCCTCCCATGTTGTTAGTTGTGGGGGAGGAGGTGGGGGTCCGCCGCCAGTCCGCTGTACCGCGATGTAGTGTCTGGAGACTACGGAACGCACCTTCCCCCGTAAGTCGTTCTACCTCTTCCTGATGTCGTCCCTATTTCTTGGGTGCTGTCCCACTGCGTTGACCCTGTCGACTATTCTTCGCCATAGCTCCATCTTCCTAGCTATGGAGGTGTGCTGCACCTGTGATCCAAATAGCTGTGGCTCTACCCGTACGATTTCCTCCACCATGACTCTGAGCTCCTCCTCAGAGAACCTGGGGTGTCTTTGCCGTGCCATGGGGTGGCGCAGGTGATGTGTGGGGTGGTGTATGTGGTGATAAGTGTGGTGATATTTAGTGGTGTGTGGTGTTTTGTGCGTGGAAGTAGTGTGGGTGATGGTGTTGAGTGCCTGTGGCTGCTAGTTTGTGGATGGTGGTGTCTCTCTCTGGCCTTCTTTCAGATTTTCTTGTCGTAGGGGCTTGTGGGTGATGTGGGTGTGTGTTTTATATAGTATTGAGTGTGTGGGAGTGGTGTGTGTATGTGTATCAGGTGTGTGTCTTTCGAATTGTCCAATGTGGTGGTGGTTTGGAGATGTGTGTGTATTCTGAGCGCGGCGGTGTGTACCACCCATGGAATACCGCGGTTGAAAGACCGCTGCGTGGATTCGTGGGTCGTGATAGCATGGACGTATTTCTGTTGGCGTGACAGTGGAGGTTTTGTTTTCGCCAGTTTATCACTGACCTTTGGTGTGGCGGACTTGTGTGGGTGGGTGTCTGAATTTTGTCGGATTTCAGAATGTGGGTCATAATAGCTGTGGCGGATTTCCGAGGCCACGGCGGTGTGTTGGCGGTCTTCTGCACGGCGGTAAGCGGCTTTTACCGCCAATGTTGTAATGACCCCCAATGTGCCTGCCCAGGTACTCCGGCATAGCTGGACAAAGTCATTTTTTGCTGTTTATGTAAGGAGATAATTTTTTCTTCTGAGACAAGCAGGGAGCACCGGTAGAGGCTTGTCCATGTTCATAAATGCCCACCTAGGTAATAGTTTTAATTTTCAAACTTTTTTTCCTACAGTATTCTCTTCTTTGTTTTGAAGTATAATTATTTTTACTCCCAGTTTCTTGTTTTTGTTCAATCCCTTTAAAAAATCCAAAAGTTACAAACGTTAACAAACACAAAACATCTACAGTTTTTGAAAATGTTGTTTGAAAAAGCTCTTTTCAGAGTTACCCTAGTCTTGCCATATCTATTTTGTTTGTACTATGTACCCCTTTTTTTTTCTTCTTCATGACTCTTGGAAGTCACTTGTGTGAGCCATGGTGCTCTCATAGAGTGGTTGGTTCTTGCTGGCTTCTTACGAGAGCCAGGTGAACAGTCCTCCGCTTCTACTCCAAGGGGGCAGTGTACACTGCTTTACACTTGCAAGCATATCACAAGAGTGTTGTTTTTTTATAATGAAATTAGCATTTTCACTGAACATATCCTGTTGTAATAGGTATAATTCATATGCACCAAATTTTCATTATCCCCCTTTTATCCTACAACCCTGAGATACTCTTGCAAGATTGTAAAAATACTTGATGTTTATTATAATATTTACCTCTTATAATTCCCACTATGACTATGGGGCGACACTGCATTCTCCACTGAGGCATTGCATGAAGATAACTGGTGTAAAGAGTATAGTATAAAGAGACATTGCCTCTCCATTCACACCTTTCCCAGGCTAAGTAGTATGCATAGTAGGGTAGTATGGTACTCACCCCACATGTAAGACATCATTATACCATACTAAGTATACCTTGTACTAGCCTGCCCACTAACACCTTTCCCCATGGAAATAACCATATTTATTCGTGTGTGGGAATGGATTTCCCTGTTCAATCATAGCTCTCCGGCCTGGCAGATATAAACAATATTATGTACGGAAACCTTGTCTTCTGCACTAACACCTATTTCCATGACAATTTAGATATATGGTACAGTCTAGTTAACTAGTGCCATCTGCCCTCATACATCTCTTTAAAGCAACAGTAATATGTAGTACTGACTGGGAAGGAAGTCGTCTCTCTGTTAACACATCTTACCAGTGTAAGAGGTGTCTCTAGTAGGGTTTGAGGCAAATGTATCTCTCTAATCATACCTCTTCCCGCAGTGACAGGTATGAGTAGTAGACTGTGGGAAGAAACTGCCATGTTTCCTGAGACAAGACTCTTGTATCATAACTCTGTGTAGCATAGTGTGTAGAGAGACTGGCCTTTCTCCTGTGAAGTGTCTTTTGAAAAATGTTTGTGCAAATTAGAGTGTGAAAAGTGGCTTACCTTTGTGGTCACAAGTCTCCCAATCATGAAGTTGTACAGGTTAAAGTAAGTATGCAGTTGAAATTACTTTTGTACTCATACATATTTCTTGCATAACCACTGTAGAGACTATTATATGAAAACACAATGCTCTCTCAGCTGAAACAACTCCACAGGGTAACACATGAGTGACACGTGTACAATACAATGTGAGTAGAGACTGCTGTCTCCGCTCATACCTCTCTTGAATGTAAAATGGAGTATCTTCTCTGTTGACAACTGTGTCTTGCACAACCAGTGTGCAGATTTAAATGTTAAGACACACTCACCTCTCTCTTTCTCAGAAACCTCCTCATGGGGACTGGCATGTGTATTACGGTGTACACAAAAACAGAGCTATGCACAGAACCTTCTCTCCAGAGTGGCAAGCATTTATGCTAAGAACTGCCCCCTCTGCCATCAGTGTGCCGTATGCTATGAGAATGCATTCACCTCTGTATCAAAACCTGCCTTTTGTATGAAAATCTTTATTCTACTATGGGAAAAAGCACTAACCTCTCTACAGTACCTTAAACATACATATACATACAGGAGCACAGTTACAGTTCTTGAAAAATGAACTGCCACTTTAAGTCAACATTAGAAGACTGAATTAATTTGCAAATCATTGAGAGCTATTAAGAAAGAAATCAGTAGTAACTTCAAACATGTTATTAAAAAAACAATTTAACAACATAACAAACAATAACAACTTTATTAAATTACAACAGTAAAAGCAATAAACTTTACAAATTATTATTAATCTTTGCTGATTTGTAAAATATAGAAAAGGGAGTTCAGCAGGCACAGCAAGAACAACCAAAACAGCATGAGTACCACTGGAAAGTGGCAACATTTGAGGGCTATGCACTATCACTGCCTTCCGAGTTAGCCTGTGCTGCAAAGCTTGATGACCCCTCAGGGGAATGCACATCTTTGGAACCTGGTGACACTGTGTAAGCTCAGGTATTCAATGCTCAAACAAATAACAACCTTCCTTATAAATAAAGCAGATTGTTGCTGCTTAAGTAGAGCTATACAATACAAGCTTCTCCAAGGTTATAAATGTCGCTGTATGCAGTCAGAATAACATCAGTTGTGCAATTAAAGTTTTTTCCTGACTTTCCACACATTTACTGTTCCATCTTTCTTCCAAAGTAACCAATTTTTGTTTCACTCCTCCATATATTGTGTGACATGGTATTTTTGTTTTTCAAAGCTTCTGTTTCCATTTTCTCCCTAAAAAAGACAATATAATTTAAAAAAAAGTTACATTCTGATCAGTAATTGATAGCAATGATACATCAATACATTCTGTGTAGATGTCTACATGTTTCACCCACAATCACACCACTAACTTCATGTTCCTTTCTGTATAAAAATTCCACAGCCTCAAACACTGCATTTTTATCCACAATTAACTTATAACATGCCTTCAAACAGAGCTCCATAACAATTTGCAAAGTAACACATTCCTTTTTACACAACTTTCCTAATAGGGAGCACACTGTATGTAATGCTATCTGTATTTAACGACCGGCTCTATCTTGTCCACTGACTCCATTTTGTGCTTAGCTTAACTGCAAACACCATCACATTAGTGGCGTAGATATTTTTCCGTGCACAGCTTGTGCAACGTGTTTTCGCTCTCTCTCACCAAGGATGGAACATAACATGGAGGAGTGAGGGAGATAAGGATGTACCAGGTTGAGAATGTTTATGGTAAAGCAGGGAACAGCTTAGTCTTGGAAAAACACTGTGAGAGTTGGCCAGTCTCTAGCGTGTTCTTTTCAACACTGACCTGGTACAGCCAGCATTTGAGCAACAACTTACCGGATGGGAGGGGGAGTTTCTAGAATTCTCCTCTCCAGTTTGTTTAAAGGATATAAGGGGAGGAATCTTGACAGCTGGGACTATAAGAAACTCATTTTTGAGGAGGGATGCCTTGCTAAGAATCCCATTGTGGGTGGTAGACTCCCTCTATCTCAGTTGTGAGGTTTCCGCAACCTGAAGCTGGCAGATGAAGGGATGATGTCGGTGTGAAGCCCCATGGTGATGCATTTATAATTTGTATTTTTAGCTTTGCAGTGTGCATGCATGAATACGTTGTCACTATATATATATATATATATATATATATATATATATATATATATATATATATATATATATATATATATATAATAATTGTTGAAGTTTTGCATTCTCTTTGTTTCAGTAATCATTATTATTCTACTGCTGTGATTATTTTAAGAAGTATATGTGTTGTTGCATTTGAAATGAAAGCTCACGTTATTCTCTTTGTGCATGAAACTTGGGAGGTGCCTTAATAAATTCATTACTCAGACTAAGAGTTCTGCATTCTTTACATTCATTTTCCATGGTTTTCTTCTCTGTCTGAAGTAGAGGAGAACAATGTGGCATAGTCAAAAGCGGCAAAAGTTGCAAAATGCACATTTAAAAGTGAAATATGTGTGGCAAGGAATCAAAAGCAGCTTGACAAACAATTTCTCAAGTTCATAAGAAATTAGAGGGTGGATCAAAGAACATTACAATGACCTGGCGAACGAGTGGTCTTGTTGTGTGGGGCTTTCAGAGCCCTGGGAGGAATGTCTTGGTGAAAAGAAGCCAAAGGACCTGCTCATATGTTTACTAAAAGTACCTCTTGAACGGGGTGGTAATTTATCTATTTTAGGTCAGAGAGGTTGGATATTGCTTTTTGCTTACAGAAAGATGCAGAAAAATTTAAGCAGCTGGAACATGAAAACCAGCAATTAGAGAAGCAGCTTGTTGAAACTAAAAACACTGTACCCATTCTGTCTTGTCAGAATAAGCTATTGCAAGATAAGTCTGATACTTATCAGTCTGTGGCATAGAAAGCAGCTGTAAAAGTCGCTCAGAACAGATTTAAATAACACAGGGGTAAAACAAATCAAAAGAAAGTTCATTTAGCAATTGATAAAGTTGGATTAGACTGGAATCCCGATGAATGGGATATGACTATTTGGGCAAGTACTGATTTTTCACATTCCAGTACTTAAGAGGTTACAAAAGGTGGGGGCCAGTTTCAGCCAAAAATGGTTCGTGCACAACCAATATTTACACGAAAAATACAGGGCACTCCTCAGAACCCGGGAGGAAATGAAATATTCGCTCTAGAAGATTACACCCAGCAAGAAGTTAATTATATAATGGACAGATTTTAAGCAGAAATCTGGGGAAGCACTGCTTACGTGGATGGTGAGGTTGTTTGACATGGGTGCTTCAGGAGTGACATTAGATACAGAAGATTCAAGGACGTTTTGTACTCTTAGCACTGACCCAATAGTACAAGAAAAATGTAGGAGTTATGGGAATCAAGGAGCAACCAATTTGTTACAATTGACAGTCATGGATGTAATAAAAAAGATCATTCTGAATCAGATTGGCTGCCAAATGTTAAGCCTTGGTACACTTTGAGAGTTTCTATGCAAAGAATTAAAGAATAACGTATGAAAGTTGCCTTTCCATTAGATGAAGCTCACAATTTGTTAGAGGCTCCACTGACTATTTCAGTACAAAATAAAATCATTCACCTTGCCCCTTCAGCTAACAAGCAAGTAATAATGACTCTCCTAATTAATCAGAGAGGGCAGAGAATAAAAAATGTGCTGGAGGCAGTTTAAGAACTAGGAGAGCTTGGAAACTGGAGTAAACCAGAGAGAGCCTTGAGATCTGAGGGTCACACAGATAACAACAGAGTATCTAGAAGAGATACGTTTATGGCATTACTGGTGATGGTGTCAAAAAGGAGCAGATTGATGGGATAAATACTAAGGAGCATATTTATACTCTGTTTGCATCGAATTAGCGTCATTTTTTTTACTCTAATTCGGTGCAAAACTAACTCCATATTTATACTTTGGTGCTAGACCCGTCTAGCGCCAAATTTATGGAGTTAAAGTCATTTTTGGGACGTGGAAACCTACCTTGCCTTAATGAGATGCAAGGTAGGCGTTCACGTGCAAAGAATTACTCTATGGCCTTAACGCTGTATTTATACTCCTTTGCAAAAATGGTGCAGGGGAGGGAGGAGGGGGTCACAAAATGGTGCATAGCTTGCTTTGCCCCATTTTTTAACGCCTGGGTCAGGGCAGGTGTTAGGGTACCTGTGGGCCTATTTCCATGGTGGAACACCATGGAATAAGCCCACAGGTGCCCCCCCTAAGCCCCAGGGACAGCGGAGGACGGGGCCCCCATCCCATGTAAGCACAGGTAAGTACAGGTAAGTATTTTATTTTATTTTTTAAAGTGTCATAGGGGGCCCTAAAATGGGTCCCCATACATGACACAGGGTGCAGTGGCAATGCCCACGGGACCCTAGTCCCCTGTGCTTGCCATTGGGGTGGTGGGCATGACTCCTGTCTTTTCTAAGACAGGAGTCATGTGGTATGGATGGTTTTGTGTCAGAAAATGACTCTAAGCAGGTTAGAGTCTTTTTTTTTTACTCTAACCTGCCTAACGTCATTTTTTGGTGCAAAACCCCCTTCTTCCATACCACCGGCCCCACCCGACTAACATCATTATTTATGACACTAGACTACCCTTTGCACCGGCTTGAACCATTCCATAAATATGGTGCACGGCTGGTGCACAGAAATGGTTCAAGCCAGTGCTAAACTTTTTGGTGCAAAACTTTGTTAGTGCAGTTTTGCCCCAAAAAGTATAAATAAGGGCCTAAAAGCTTGTGGGAGATGTCCCGTAAGAGAGGGCTGGGCCAACAAGAGGGTAGCAGGAGGATTAACAAGCAAGATAATGAACATGTGAGTCAGGGACAGCCACAGATGCAGGTGGACAGAAAGGAAAAGGAGAAACATGTTTCTTCACGAGGGAAAGAGGAGTAAGATTTGGACAGTGAGTGGTTAACTGGTACGAGCGGTGCAGGAGAGGAATCTACTCGCTGATATGGAAGCATATATCCAGACCTGACTTGGGCGAAATTTGACAGGTTTAAATCAGACTAGGAAACTGGCCAAGCTCTGTTACAGGGATGGGCTCATAAAGATAGCACTGGAAACACAAAACTGTTCAAAGGGTTCGGGCATTACCTTTAATTTATGGAAATCCAAAAAAGTTTATCTGTCAGCACTACACCATCACCGGGTTGGGTGGAAAACAAACTCCTGTTGAGAATATACTATTGTGATTCTGCCCCTTCTAGAATATATATTAGGAACTGACATTTTACAGGGGATGACTTTGTATTTGGATGATGGTTGTTATCAGTTTGGATCAAAGAGATACGTTTCAGTGGCAGCCATGAGGGTAGGCCATGTGAACATACCCCCAGTGAAGGTGCCCCCAGCAACCAAGGCAATCTGCTTGAAGCAGTACAGAATTCCAGGAGGGCATGAATAAATAAGTAAACTGTACAAGAATTGATTGAGGCTGGTGTGATAGCTCCAACCACCACTGAATGGAACACTTCTTTGTGGCCCGTCCGCAAAGGTGACGGGCGCTATAGAATGTCAGTCGATTACTGCGAGCTGAATAAACATACACCCCCTTTGACACCCACAGTCCCCTACACCATCACTTTGATTGAAAGAATATAGAAACATACCAGAACCTGGTATGCAACCATTGATATTGCTAATGCTTTCTTTTCAATACCATTGGCCCCTGAGTGTCAGGAACAATTTGGTTTCTCACATTGCGGCAGACAATTTAATATGCAATCTTTACCTCTGGGGTATATAACTAGCCCCACCATCTGTCACCAGCCGGTGGCAGAGCACCTGGATGTAGGATCTGTCATTCCATGGGTGCAACTTATCCATTACATTGATGATGTAATGATTCAAGGAGAGACACAAGGACAGGTGCAGACTCAGTTGGAGCGGGTTGTAGGACTTTTGCAGAATAAAGGGTGGATGATTAATCCAGACAAGACACAGGGACCCTCTCAAAATGTGAAGTTTCTAGGAATTCAGTGGAATCAGGGACTTAGAGAGGTGTTGCTGCAGGCAAAACAAAAGATTTTAGAGTTTGCCACTCCCTCCACTAAGCAGGAGACACAGCGATTCATTGGATTGTTTGGGTTTTGGAAACAGCATATTCCTCACTTGTGTCAGATTTTGGCTCCTTTGTACAAAGTGACGCGAAAGAAGCATGAGTTTAAATGGGGTGAACAGCAGCAGTGTGCGTTTGATTTGGGAAAGAAGCCGATTCAACAAGCTTTAGATTTGTGGCAAGTACAGGAAGGAGACTGTTATGTTCCGCAAGTTAGCGTCGCTTAAATAAAGAAATAACCAGGTAAGATTTAGTTATATTAAGCTATTTAATCACTAAGCTCCTCAGACATCGTCTCTCCAACTCCAGCTCTCCAACAGTCCTTCGCCAACATTCTAAAGCAAGCTCCAGGGCATTCCAATGCCCAACATTCTTAGGAGCTACTGGACTATACCACTAATCAAAATTAATACTAATATGTGAGTTTACAAATTATACACGGATATTGTCGTTTGTCCATTTTGACAATAAACTAATATCTATAATACAGGTTAATATGAACCATGAGACATACATAAATTGTATGGTTACAACATATCTCCCTTCCTTACTGTTCAAAAACAAAGTCTTTGTGCCATATTGGGCGCTTAGTGGTCCTGGCGTGTCTGTTCTGAGAATAACGCTACGGCACGTCTTCCATTTCCTCGTCAGAATCCAGTCTGGGCATACCCGTTGGTTCCTTGCTGCATGAAATTCTGTCCATACTCCACACTCTGCCATCTTCTAGGGTTACAACATTCCTTTGCATCTTAATGATTCTTTTTGGTTGAGAAAACCTGCTACCATTTTTTTTTTTGTGTTCAGGAAGCTTAATTTTGACCCATTGTCCCACCCTCCATGGTCTCCTCTGGACGCCAAAACAATCATCGTACCACTTCCTGTATTTCTCCTGGTGTTGCCTGATTTTAGTTGCAGCTTCCTCTTGCTGCTCATCGAATGGTTCCCCTCCCTTCAGCCAATTAGGGCTAAGTTTGGTACCTGGGTGCCTACCTTTGAGTGAAAGGAATGGTGAAATCCCCATAACCAAATTTGGCGTGGTGTGATACGACCACAACATTTGCTTAAGAGCTACTTCACCCGGTACCTGTCGTATTGACGCCAATTGCAAACACTACTTTATCATCCTATTGGCTCTCTCAACTAGACCATTCGCATGGGGGTTGTATAATGCTGTTCTAAAATGGTGTACACCGCACTTCATCATAAACTCTCTCATGGCTTCTGAGGTGAACTGCACACCGTTGTCGGTCACTAGGGTGCTGGGTATCCCTTCCCTCAAGAAAGCCTCCGACAGGAAATCAATTGCATCTTGGGTAGTCACCTGATTCACTATCTTGAACATCATCCAGTGCGAGTGGTAGTCCACTATCACAAAAATGAACTTGCCTTTGACACCAATTTGAGATATGGGTCCTAAGATGTCCAATCCCAACTTATCCCATGGTTTAAGTGGAACAGGAATAGGAGACAATGGAGCCCTCCTTGTAACATTAGTCTTATCGCTCTGAGCACAACTGATACAATCCCTTACTGCGTCTTCCACTAACCTATCCATGGTGAGGAACCAATAGGATGCTCGAAGTCTACTCTTGGTAAGATTCCTCCCTAGATGCCCTTCGTGAGCTAGACTCCCCAATTTGTTCCACAACTCACACGGAGGTACAACTCTCTCACCTCTCATTACCATGTCCTCAAATATGTGGAGTTCCGACCTCACTTCCCAATATCCTTTGAGCTCTTCTTCGAGATATCTAGCTCTCTCTGGCCAACCTTTGACTATTTTCTCCCGAAGCAATTTTAATACAGAATCAGATGAGTTTTTTTCTATCCACTCATCCCTGGTAAGGCCGGCCAATTCTATGTGTAGTACAGGTTCAAGGGTGTCCCTCCCTTCCTCTATTCCAACCCCCCTCGGTGATCTGGATAGGAAGTCAGCCACAACGTTATTTTTACCAGGAACATACTCCACCCCAAAATGATATCCTTCTAATCCTAAAATCCACTTTGCAATGCGTGGGGTGGCATGTTCTCTTCCCTTGATGGTGAATACACTGGTGAGTGGTTTGTGGTCGGTTCTAATAGTGAAGGGTAGACCCCATAAGAAGAAACTAAAATGATTGATAGCCCAATAACATGCAAGCGTTTCTCTCTCTATGGTGGAATAATTCATCTCTGCAGCTGACAGTGACCTGGACGCAAATGCTATCATTCTTTCCTGTCCCTCCACAACTTGAGAAAGGGTGGCTCCAAGACCCTTCCCACTGGCATCAGTAGTGACCCATGTTTTCCTTTTTAAATCAAATTTTCCTAGATTCGGAGAGTTCACAATGGCCTCCTTCATCTTGCTAAAAGCCTCCTGACATTCCGTATTCCATTCAAATGGGACATTTTTTTTTAACAATGCTCTCATAGAAGCTGTGAGCTCGGCAAAATTATGCACGAACTTGGCCATGTACTCAGCTAAACCTAGGAATGATTTGAGTTCCTGCTTGTTGGAAGGTGCAGGTGCCTCTTTCACAGCTACCACTAAGTCGAGTTTAGGTTCCACCCCATCCTTTGTGATTTTATGGCCTAAATACTCAACTGACTCCACTCCAATTTGGCATTTATCTCTACAAATAGTCATTCCAGCACATTCCAGCTCCGTAAACACATTCCGTAAGGTAGCATCATGCTCGCTCACCGTAACACCATAAATGAGAATATCATCCTGGAAGCACATTACCCGGTCTATGCCCTGCAATATGCTTTGCATGATATGCTAGAAAACAGCCGCCGCCGGGGCTAAGCCAAAAGGCATTCTGCAAAATCTGAATGCTCCATATGGGGTGATAAAAGAAGTGAGGGAACGAAAGGAAGGATGAAGTTCTACCTGGTGATATGCCGAGGACAGGTCTATCACACTAAAGTATTTGGCTGGGCCCATGGTGCTCAACATCTCACTGATCCTGGGTAGGGGAAACCTATCCACCCATATGTTGGCGTTAAGGTCTCTAAGGTCAACACACAACCGGATTCCTCTTCCTCCCGATTTACTAGTGACTACAATGGGGGCCAACCATATTGAACTTTCAATGGGTTCTATGACCCCTGACTCTACCAGCTTGTTCAATTCTTGTTTTAAAGACTCCTGCATTAGGTAGGGGATCGGTCTGGACTTATGGACTTTAGGAATAGCATTCTCATTCATCTTTATCTTGTGTTGGTAACCCCTCAGCAATCCCAATCTATCCCCAAACAAATCTGGAAATTCCTCACAGACACTCATGCCACACTTAGATTCACACACTTGTAGAACCGGTTCATCATTGTTAGGGTCAAGCTTGATTCCCAGTTCCCTTTGGTGTCTCCACCCTAAATGATTGGAGCCCCTGTTTGTGAAGTACACTTTTCCTTTAGTATGACGATCTTTAAAGGTTATCCGGAGACATAACATACCCCTCAGGAGTATAGGGTCATTGTTGTAACCCCCAGGAGAGATGTCTGCAGGTTGTAGTTTATACCCCTTATTCTTAAAATTCTTTTCAAATATACTGTAATCCTGTCAGAGTCACCAGATCCTCGGGGTCTGTGCACGTTCCCAACACTTCCACCACAAGACAGCTCCAATACTCTGATTAGATTTATCACAGAGTCTAAGAGAGTCCAAGTGGGGAAAAGGGGATTAGGACGGGAACAGCTGGGAAGGAGACCTGTAGGAAGCAAAAGGTTAAAACACAACATCAAAATTACATCTCATGAATTCAGTACCATGCTACAACTCTAAGCTTCGTCTTTTTTCCGAAAAACACGAACAACCCTAGAATAGTCCTAAAACTGACTAGGCTTTAGATGACCGAATACCTGAGGAGGAAACAGGAAAAGTTAAATAGGACTTTCAGATTCGAATACTTTCTTTAGCATGAGAATCAGGAAATACTCTGAGCAATTTCTAAACAACCATATAGATCTCCTTTTAAGAATACATATCAGGAACACACAGCATTACATCTAGAACTCTGGTATTGTTGTGTTCTTCTAAAAAAAAACATTGGGAAGTGAATTGCGCACATTGCAGATTTTTATATGAGTATTAAACACCATAAAGGAATGTGCACCATGAAATCACACAACGTAGATTCAAGGAATAAATCACGCAACGTGTCAACTTGAAATGCTACCAAGAAAATGTCTTAGAACAGTAGCGCACAGTAATTTACATTATTTATACACGAGGAAAGAATTGCGCGTCTTGCCGATTCAAATGCCACCATACAAATGCCAAGAAAAGGTAGCGCACAATGAACAACATGAAAAGCACTCAGGGAAAGAATCGCGCGTCTTGTCGATTCAAATGCCACCATGCAAATGCCAAGAAATGGTAGCGCACAATGAATAACATGAAAAAACACTCAAGGAAAGAATCGAGTGTGTTGCCGATTCGAATGCCACCATGTAAATGCCAGAAAATGGTAGCGCACAATGAACAGCATGAATTACACACGAGAAGTGAATTGCGCATTTCACCTATTCGAATGCCACCATGTAAATGTCAAGAAAAGGTAGCGCGCAATGAACAACAAAGTTAAATGCTCATGAAACGAGTTGCACATCTTGCCAACTCGTAAAACATCATGTAAATGTCAAGAAATATCAGCGCGCAATGAACAACAATGTAATAACAAAGTCAAATCTTTATGGAATAAATTGCGCGTCCTCCCTATTTGCAAACCACCATACAAATGTCAAAAAATGGCAGCACACAAGTAATCTGTTATTCATTTAAGAATTAAAGTCAAGAATATGAAAATTCTCAATTAAGGTGTTGGGAAATGTCCAAACACCGTCTTACCTCCTGGAAACAGTGATCACCAATGAAAGATGAGTGCAGAAGACTGGAAAATCCAAATAGGCCTCCAGGACAGGAGCTCAGGAAGAAGCTGCTGCTCTGCACCGGGACCTCTGAATAGTGAGCACTGGAAGTTGGTCTGACTCTCTTTTATAGAGTCTTGGCCCAGCCTAGAACCACGCCCAGGCATGTTGCAGGGAAAGTCTATAGAAGGCCCTGGAAAGGGACCACACCCTAACACACTCTGAATGTCTGCAGCAATACATTGCAAATGTACAGTATTTATGAGCACCTTAAAAATGAATCTTTTGGATGGAATTCTGCAATGCAAAAGGTTAAACAATAACATATCATCACAATGCATAGATTACATTATCTTGCGAGTGTTGGGTTTTTGCATTCTAGATGCCCGTAGAGCGCGCACTGTCCTGGTGTTGACAGTACTCCTCTCTCCCAGGCGCACTCTAGGGCCTGGTTTATTTGGATTGAGACGATGAAAGCGTTTCACAAGTACTGGAGCATGAACATCAGATGCGGAAACCCATGAATTACTTTCAGGGCCATAACCTTTTCATGAGATTAAGTACCATAGGTTACGCCCGCTCAGTTTAGAGTCCAACACTTTCTTGACTTCATATTCTTCTTCCCCCTGTACTAGAACAGGAGCTGGATGAGGGTGGACCTTTTGGACTGCCTTTTTTAAGAGGGAAGTATGGAACACTGGATGAATCCGTAATGATTTTGGCAATTGTAGTTTATAGGTCACAGGATTGATTTGCTGAAGAACAGTGTAAGGACCTATAAATTTGGGGTTGAACATGTGCTTCTTCTTGAAGTCTATATGTTTTGTGGAAAGCCACACTTTGTCACCAGGTTGATACTGCGGTCCCTCACAATGTTTCTTATCATAATGCTTTTTGTATATTTTTTTGGCTTTTTCTATATGTTGTTGAATCGATTTCTGAGTTTGATGCAAATGTTGAATGATTTCTGACACAGCTGGAGTGAGAGAACTTTCTTGAGGAATTGTGATGGGCAAGGTGTCAGGATGATAGCCAAACAAACCAAAGAAGGGTGTAACGCCAGTAGAAGTGTGGAAGGAGTTGTTGTAGGCTAACTCAGCTAACCAGAGCATTGATGTCCATGAATTAAGTGCTTTTTCAGTGTAAGCATGTAGGTATTGCTTCAAAGTCTGATTTAGTCTCTCAGTTTGACCATCTGTTTGAGGATGGTGGCTAGTAGATAGGGTAGATGTCACTTGGAGTGTTTTACACCATGTCTTCCAGAAGTTGGAGGCAAATTGCGATCCCCGATCGGAGAGGATCACTTTTGGCAGTCCATGATAACGAACCACTCTATTCAGTAAGATAGTTGCCAGTTCACTAGAGGTGGGTAATTTCTTACAGGCAATGAAATGTCCATATTTCGTGAGACTATCTACTGCCACCAGAATTACTGAATGCTGTTGAACCACTGGCAGACCTGTAATAAAGTCTAAAGAGATGTGTTCCCACGGACGACTTGGGGTTGGGAGTGGGTGTAACAACCCTTTCGGTTTTGAATGACTTCGCAGTTGTTTACCATTGTTTTTACATCCTTTGTTAAGGTAGGCCACCAAAAATAGCGTTGGATTAATTCAAGAGTTTTAGGAGTACCAGGGTGACCTGCTGTAGGTATAACATGCAACCAATGAAACACTATCTTGCGAAGTTTGGTAGTGGGCACGAACAAACGAGCATCGTGAAAGGGTAATCCTTGCTTGATTGATCTTTTCGGATCTGCTGGGGCCCACGCCTGCCATTTTTCCACAGTGAATAAATTGCGGATGTCTTCAAAGAAATCTTCTGTTTTTATTATACATAGGACCTTGTCAGGAGCAATGATAACTCTGGAGGTTTGAACTACAGGCAATGTGGTAGACTCTTGGCGGGACAAGGCGTCAGCTTTGCGATTATCTTTACCAGGCCGGAAGGTTACCACAAAATCAAACTCGGCAAAAAACAGCATCCAGCGTAATTGCCGAGGAGTCAAAAGTCTGGCAGAACTCATGAATTGAAGATTGCGATGATCAGTATATACTGTGACAGTATATTTAGCTCCCAACAAATGATGTCTCCATTCTTTAAAGGCGTCACGAATCACCAGAAGCTCTTTTTCAGCAATGACATAGTTCTGTTCGGCTTCGTTCAACTCCCGAGACATGTAAGCTACAGGATGAAGCTGACCAGTGTCTTTGTTTTGTTGTGACAAGACTGCTCCTATCGCCACATCTGAAGCATCAGCTTCCACTATGAAAGGTCGATCCGCATCTGGATGAGTCAAGACTGGGGCAGTGGAGAAAGCTTCTTTCAAAGTTGAAAAGGCTTGGTCTGCTTCTGGGGACCATACAAATTTTTCTTTCTTTCCTAATAACTTAGTAATTGGAGCCACTGTCTGGGAGAAATGAGTGATGAACCTCCGGTAAAAATTTGCAAAGCCCAGGAAACATTGTACATCACGAACAGTCTTTGGGATGGGCCATTCAGATACGGCTTTTACTTTCCTTTCTGCCATCACCATACCTTGAGGGGTAAGGATAACCCCTAAAAACTCAACTGTGCTAACATGAAACTCACACTTGGTTAGCTTGCAATATAAATGGTGTTTACGAAGGGCTGCCAAAATGTTCTTGACATGTTGAACATGTTCAATCTCATTGTCTGAGTAGATCAAAATGTCATCAATGTAAACTATGGCAAAGATATCGAGGTACTCTCTAAGAACGTCATTTAAGAAAAATTGAAATGCTGCTGGAGCATTGCACAGACCAAAAGGCATGACGTGTATTTAAAAAGGCCATATCTTGTTTTGAATGCCGTTTTCCATTCGTCACCCTCTCTCATTCTGACCAAATGGTAAGCACCTCGAAGATCAAGCTTCGTGTAGATTTTTGCTTTCTTTACTTGTTCCAGTAAGACCGGAATTAGAGGCAAAGGATATTTGTTCTTGATGGTGATTTTATTCAAGCCCCTATAGTCGATACAAGTTCGAAGCTCTCCGTTCGCTTTTGGAACAAAAAACAAAGGAGAAGCTGTGGGAGACTTAGAGGGGCGGATGAAACCATTCTCTAAGAATTGATCCAAGTATTTTCGTAAATGTTGATTTTCATGTTCTGACAGGGCATACACACAATATTTGGGAAGTATCCCCCCTGGGACTAGATCAATTTGACAGTCATAAGATCTATGAGGAGGTAAGTAGTCTGCTTCCTTCTCATCAAATACATCTTCATAAGACGAATACTGTTTGGGCAACTGAACTTCTTTCTCTGCGGCGGTAGCTATGTAAGAATGGCGAACTTCCGATTCTTGAGTCCTTTGGAGACAATGGGGGTCATTCTGACCTCGGCGGTAAAAGGCGCTTACCGCCGGTCAGAAGACCGCCATAACACCGCCGCGGCCGCGGAAAGCCGCCACGGTTATTCTGACCCACAACGGCCAAACCTCCAAAAATCCGACCTCCACTGCAGGCCGCCACATCAGCGGGCAGCGATAAACTGGAGATGACCAAACCTCCACCGTCACGCCAACAGAAAAACGCCCATGCCATTACGACCCACGAATCAACGCGGCGGGCTTTCCAACGCGGTATTCCATTGGCGGTACACACCACCGCGGTCAAAATACACACACAGCACCAAAACACAGGCACATTGGACAATTACAAATACACACACCTGATACACATACACAACTCACTCCCACACAATCAATCAACTATAAAACACACCCCCACATCACCCACAAACCCCTACGACCACAATTACTGAGAGAAGGAGAGAGAGACACAGCAGACAATCCATAGCAATACACACTGAGGCACACTACACCATCACACACACACCACATAGTAGCACAAAGCACCACACACCAACATACTCATCATCACATACACCACCCCACACCTCACCCACACCACCCCATGGCACCCCAAAGGCACCCATGCTTTTCGGACCAAGAACTCCGGGTCATGGTGGAGGAAATCCTAAGAGTGGAACCCCAGCTCTTCGGCTCACAGGTGCAGCACACCAGTATAGCTAGGAAGGCGGAGCTATGGCAGCGGATCGTGGACAGGGTCAACACGGTGGGACAGCATCCCAGGAATAGGGAGGACATCCGCAAACGATGGAACGACCTACGGGGGAAGGTCCGATCGATGGTCTCCAGGCACAACATCGCGGTCCAGAAGACTGGCGGCGGACCCCCACCCACCCCTCCCGAATTTACATCATGGGAGCAAGAGGTCTTCAACATCCTGCATCCTCAGGGCCTCGCAGGAGTAGCCGGAGGAATGGACTCTGGTAAGTCCAATCTCAACTACTAGATCCCCCCCACCCCACCAGCATGCCAACCCACACCCCCACCCTCACCCCCAACCCCCCAGCACACATCCTCCCTGACAATGTCTCACCAGCACAACCCACCCATCCCAACACCAACTCCTGCATGCCAACACAATCCATGGACACCCATCACCCAAGCATGACCACCGCACTTACCCCCCCCCCACTAACTACCCTCACAACACCTCCCTCAAGGGAATGCCTGCACTGGGGGACGAGGGCACCCATAACACGCACGCTATTGCACACACAGAAACAATAACCAAACTCTCTTACCCCATGCAGGACCCGAACGCCAAAACACCAGCCAGGAGTGTCCAGAAATGTCCATCCCACCCCCGGAACAGGCCCACAGTGAGGACAGCAGCTCTGTCGACACTGAACCTGATGACCAGCCCGGACCATCGGGGACCTCTGGGCAGTCGGTTCCCCTCACCCAGACACAGGCCACACCAGACCCGACCCCCTCTGCCAACACCAGCACAGCTCCCACCCAGCGGGCCCATGCCTCTGTCTCTAGGACACATCAATCAGCGGTGTGTCTGCCACTACAGGGCACCCAGGCTAACCCAACACCCCAACAACAACAGGGACCAGGGGGCAGTGGGAGCGGGCACACCATCCAGGAGACAGAGGCCGGGGGAAACCGGGCAGCTCGGAGGGCTGCTGTGCGACAGGGGGGGGAGGAGAGGCCCATGGAACCCACTCTCCAAGAGGCCCTCACCACCATCATGGGGGCCTACCACCACTCCCAAGAGACGATGGCGACGGTACTGGCCAGGTTCACGGAGATCCAGGCACAGCAGGAGGAACGCTACATGGGGTTCAGGGAGGAGCTGAGAATCATCGGGACCGCAATGGGGACCATCGTCCTGGCCCTCAACAGGATAGAAGACGCGTTGCGGGACCATGTGGCACCAGACAGGGCCCCTGTCACTAGCCCGGACCAGGAACAGCCTACCACCTCCGCCGGCGCTAGTGGACAGGAGGCCCCAACACCACGGCAGGCCACCAGAACCCCACCTCCTGCTGAAGAACAACCACCCCGTAAGAGGAGCCTGAGATCCAAAAAAAAGACAGAGTAGGATGTCAAGACCCCCGCCAGCAGGACATACCCCCTGAACTCTTCCCACTGTCCCACATTGCCACCCTGTCCAACCATGAACTGCCTCTGCTCCATCCTTCCACAGGCAAAAGGACAATGCACCTGTGAGACTGAGAACTGGACTCTGCCATGGACATTACTCCACCCCCACCCATCACCCTTAGAATCACATGTACCAATATCTAGCCCTGTAAATAAATCACATATTGCACACAAATCAGTTTGGAGTCATGCTGTATTATTAGCAAATGTATTACATATTACTGTTCAATATCTGTTCTGTCAATTAGTGATGACAACATACCAATGTCAATACGCTGTAGTTCATGGGCAAACCAAGCAGAAGTCAGGCACTGCGTCATACAGCACTGAGAAAGGAAGGGAAAATCAAAAATTACCCAAAACGATCTGGTGGGAACTACAGAAAGTACAGATGCAGGAGGCTAGAAGCAATTGTGAAATGGCGTGGGTGATTCTTACCTGGGTGTTACTGGAAATACTGTTGTATCACTCTGTCCCTATTGTCTGTGTCGTCCTCTGAGTCTTCCTCCTCTTCACTCTCCACAGGCTCCACGGCTTCTACAACACCACCATCTGGACCATCCTCCTGCAGGAAAGGCACCTGGCGTCGCAAAGCCAGGTTGTGAAGCATACAGCACGCCACGATGATATGGCACACCTTCTTTGGTGAGTACATTAGGGATCCACCTGTCATATGCAGGCACCTAAACCTGGCCTTCAGGAGGCCAAAGGTTCGCTCAATCACCCTCCTAGTACGCCCATGGGCCTCATTGTAGCGTTCCTCTGCCCTTGTCCGGGGATTCCTCACTGGGGTCAGTAGCCACGGCAGGTTGGGGTAACCAGAGTCACCTATTAGCCACACACGTTGTCTCTGTAGCTGCTCCATCACATAGGGGATGCTGCTATTTCGCATCACATACGCGTCATGCACTGACCCTGGGAACTTGGCATTTACATGGAAGATGTACTGGTCAGCCAAACAGACCACCTGGACATTCATCGAATGATAATTTTTTCTGTTTCGGTACACCTGCTCATCGTCTTTTGGGGGTACCAAAGCCACATGGGTCCCATCAATGGCACCAATGATGTTGGGGATATGTCCAAGGGCATAGAAATCACCCTTCACTGTAGGCAAGTCACCCTCCTCTGGGAAAATGATGTAGCTCTGCATGAGTTTCATCAGGGCAGACAACACTCTGCTCAAAATCTTAGAAAACATAGGCTGAGACATTCCAGATGACATGGCCACTGTGGTCTGGAATGACCCACTGGCCAAAAAATGGAGGACTGACAAAACCTGCACCAGAGGGGGAATCCCTGTGGGTTGGCGGATGGGGAACATCAGGGCTGGCTCCAGCTGGGCACACAGTTCATGGATAGTGGCACGGTCAAGTCTGTATCGAAGTATTATATGGCGTTCTTCCATTGTCGACAGGTCCACCAGCGGTCGGTACACGCGAGGATTCCTCCTTCTCATCGCAAGTCCCAGCGGACGGTGCCTAGGAAGGACAACATGGAGCACAGAGTCAGCCAAACCACAGGTACGTACAGACAGCTTGCACAGTTAAAGAATGGCAATGGGTTGAAAGGCGTGTATGTGTGGCAATGCAAGGCCTAGGCCTGTGTGTCGCAGTCAAAATTAAGCCATGTAGGCCCTTGAAATGGCGGCTGCCTGACCTGTGAAGTGGGACAATGGGATGTGAGGTCAATGCGCTGGCGGGGCACACCGTGGCGGTAGGCGGTCGAAGACCGCGGCGCAAAGCCGCATTGGTTAACATTGAAGCCTATGGGTTTCAGGAGCCAATGACGAAGTGCGCCGGCGGTCGCGGTACGCACCGCCGCGGGCGTGACCGCCATTTTCTATCTGCTTAATCACTCGAGACCTGATCATCCACAGGAGAGGACCTATACTGCAAGTGCTGCTGTGACCTCGGTCTGGAAGATACAATGGCTGCTGGGACTGGGGAAAGGGCCCCTGCCTTCACGTCTGAAGAGTTGGAGAAGCTCGTGGATGGGGTCCTCCCCCAGTATGCGCTACTCTACGGTCCTCCAGACCAACAAGTGAGTACACCGGGTGCACATGGAATGGGCTATGCCTGTGTGGATTGGGGTGGACGTAAGTTGGTGGGGTGGGGGGCGAATGAGGAGTGCAACGCCCGACAGATGAGAGCATGTGCCATATGGCAAAGTTGGTGGGGGGGGCCAATCACATCTAACATGCAGGTCATTCATGATTTCCTCCTTTCCACCCTGTACATGTCAAATAGGTCAGCGCCCATCAGAAGATCGAGAAGAGCAGAAGAGCAGAAGAGCACCGCTGAACAGGGCCCGCCGTGGAGATAGGCACCGCTGAACAGGGCCCGCCGTGGAGTAGAGCACCGCTGAACAGGGCCCGCGGTGCAGAAGAGCACCGCTGAACAGGGCCCGCCGTGGAGATAGGCACCGCTGAACAGGGCCCGCCGTGGAGTAGAGCACCGCTGAACAGGGCCCGCGGTGCAGAAGAGCACCGCTGAACAGGGCCCGCCGTGGAGTAGAGCACCGCTGAACAGGCCCCGCGGTGCAGAAGAGCACCGCTGAACAGGGCCCGCCGTGGAGTAGAGCAACGCTGAACAGGGCCCGCGGTGGAGTAGAGCACCGCTGAACAGGGCCCGCGGTGCAGAAGAGCACCGCTGAACAGGGCCCGCCATGGAGATAGGCACCGCTGAACAGGGCCCCGCCGTGGAGAAGAGCACCGCTGAACAGGGCCCGCGGTGCAGAAGAGCACCGCTGAACAGGGCCCGCCGTGGAGATAGGCACCGCTGAACAGGGCCCGCCGTGGAGTAGAGCACCGCTGAACAGGGCCCGCGGTGCAGAAGAGCACCGCTGAACAGGGCCCGCCGTGGAGATAGGCACCGCTGAACAGGGCCCGCCGTGGAGTAGAGCACCGCTGAACAGGGCCCGCGGTGCAGAAGAGCACCGCTGAACAGGGCCCGCCGTGGAGTAGAGCACCGCTGAACAGAGCCCGCAGTGCAGAAGAGCACCGCTGAACAGGGCCCGCCGTGGAGATAGGCACCGCTGAACAGGGCCCGCCATGGAGTAGAGCACCGCTGAACAGGGCCCGCGGTGCAGAAGAGCACCGCTGAACAGGGCCCGCCGTGGAGTAGAGCACCGCTGAACAGGGCCCGCGGTGCAGAAGAGCACCGCTGAACAGGGCCCGCCGTGGAGTAGAGCAACGCTGAACAGGGCCCGCCGTGGAGTAGAGCACCGCTGAACAGGGCCCGCGGTGCAGAAGAGCACCGCTGAACAGGGCCCGCTGTGGAGATAGGCACCGCTGAACAGGGCCCCGCCCTGGAGAAGAGCACCGCTGAACAGGGCCCGCGGTGCAGAAGAGCACCGCTGAACAGGGCCCGCCGTGGAGATAGGCACCGCTGAACAGGGCCCGCCGTGGAGTAGAGCACCGCTGAACAGGGCCCGCGGTGCAGAAGAGCACCGCTGAACAGGGCCCGCCGTGGAGATAGGCACCGCTGAACAGGGCCCGCCGTGGAGTAGAGCACCGCTGAACAGGGCCCGCGGTGCAGAAGAGCACCGCTGAACAGGGCCCGCCGTGGAGTAGAGCACCGCTGAACAGGGCCCGCGGTGCAGAAGAGCACCGCTGAACAGGGCCCGCCGTGGAGTAGAGCAACGCTGAACAGGGCCCGCCGTGGAGTAGAGCACCGCTGAACAGGGCCCGCGGTGCAGAAGAGCACCGCTGAACAGGGCCCGCCGTGGAGATAGGCACCGCTGAACAGGGCCCCGCCGTGGAGAAGAGCACCGCTGAACAGGGCCCGCGGTGCAGAAGAGCACCGCTGAACAGGGCCCGCCGTGGAGTAGAGCACCGCTGAACAGGGCCCGCGGTGCAGAAGAGCACCGCTGAACAGGGCCCGCCGTGGAGTAGAGCACCGCTGAACAGGGCCCGCGGTGCAGAAGAGCACCGCTGAACAAGGCCCGCCGTGGAGATAGGCACCGCTGAACAGGGCCCGCCGTGGAGTAGAGCACCGCTGAACAGGGCCCGCGGTGCAGAAGAGCACCGCTGAACAGGGCCCGCCGTGGAGTAGAGCACCGCTGAACAGGGCCCGCGGTGCAGAAGAGCACCGCTGAACAGGGCCCGCCGTGGAGTAGAGCAACGCTGAACAGGGCCCGCCGTGGAGTAGAGCACCGCTGAACAGGGCCCGCGGTGCAGAAGAGCACCGCTGAACAGGGCCCGCCGTGGAGATAGGCACCGCTGAACAGGGCCCCGCCGTGGAGAAGAGCACCGCTGAACAGGGCCCGCGGTGCAGAAGAGCACCGCTGAACAGGGCCCGCCGTGGAGATAGGCACCGCTGAACAGGGCCCGCCGTGGAGTAGAGCACCGCTGAACAGGGCCCGCCGTGCAGAAGAGCACCGCTGAACAGGGCCCGCCGTGGAGATAGGCACCGCTGAACAGGGCCCGCCGTGGAGTAGAGCACCGCTGAACAGGGCCCGCGGTGCAGAAGAGCACCGCTGAACAGGGCCCGCCGTGGAGATAGGCACCGCTGAACAGGGCCCGCGGTGCAGAAGAGCACCGCTGAACAGGGCCCGCCGTGGAGATAGGCACCGCTGAACAGGGCCCGCGGTGCAGAAGAGCACCGCTGAACAGGGCCCGCCGTGGAGAAGAGCACCGCTGAACAGGGCCCCGCCATGGAGAAGAGCACCGCTGAACAGGGCCCCGCCATCTCAAGCACCGCTCCGCTGGGCCCTTCCTCTCAAGCACCGCTCCGCTGGGCCCTTCATCTCAAGCACCGCTACGCTGGTCACCGCCGTCTCAAGCACCGCTCCGCTGGACACCGCCGTCTCAAGCACCGCTCCGCTGGGCCCTTCCTCTCAAGCACCGCTACGCTGGGCACCGCCGTCTCAAGCACCGCTCCGCTGGGCACCGCCGTCTCAAGCGCCGCTCCGCTGGGCCCTTCCTCTCAAGCAGTGCTACGCTGGGCACCGCCGTCTCAAGCACCGCTCCGCTGGGCCCTTCCTCTCAAGCACCGCTCCGCTGGGCCCTTCCTCTCAAGCACCGCTCCGCTGGGCCCTTCCTGTCAAGCACCGCTCCGCTGGGCCCTTCCTCTCAAGCACCGCTTCGCTGGGCCCTTCCTCTCAAGCACCGCTCCGCTGGGCCCTTCCTCTCAAGCACCGCTCCGCTGGGCACCGCCGTCTCAAGCACCGCTCCGCTGGGCCCTTCCTCTCAAGCACCGCTCCGCTGGGCCCTTCCTCTCAAGCACCGCTCCGCTGGGCACCGCCATCTCAAGCACCGCTCCGCTGGGCACCGCCGTCTCAAGCACCGTTTATGGTTCACTGTGCCCACCATGCCTCCTCCTTGACCAGTGGAGACTGTCATCCACCTGATGGACTGTGGCTTTGCACTCCCCAGGATGGTCCAGTGGGCAGCCCACCCACTGTAGAGACATTGAGAGACTGTGGCTTTGCACTCCCCAGGATGGTCCAGTGGGCAGCCCACCCACTGTAGAGACATTGAGAGACTGTGGCTTTGCACTCCCCAGGATGGTCCAGTGGGCAGCCCACCCACTGTAGAGACATTGAGAGACTGTGGCTTTGCACTCCCCAGGATGGTCCAGTGGGCATGGTGGCTCCTCGTGGATCTGGCGTCGTGGACTCATGTGGCTGTGGTGCCCCCCCCTTCCCTTCCCCCTGAGGTGCCTGTAGTTTTTACATCTGATGCCCCTGCAGTGTTCTCTCCAAAGGACTCAGGTCTCCTGTGTGGGCTTTGCCCTTATTTCTCAAGACTTTGGCCCACGGACATGCTGAATTCGTAGGATGTGCAGGACTTGATACTTCAGTTATACACTGATGTGTATGTCATTAGTTTTGTTGTGAATATCTTTCATGGTTGTACGATAATTTTCTGGAGCTTTTTGGTACATAAATATTTATTCCAAATATGATTATGTCCTAGCATTTTTCAGGGGTGTTTGGGTGGTGTCACTGTGACTTGGTGCTCTGCATTGGTGAGTACATAGTTGGGGGGGGTCGCATATGTGTGTGCCCGTAACCTTTCGTCCTCCCCCTCCCGTGTGTCGTAGGTGCAGTACTCACCGTTGTCATCTGCGCCGGACTTCGTACTCGTGGTAGATGAGAAGGTAGACGAGAGCAGGTAGGATGTTTAATTCGGGTTCCATGCTGTCCTCCTTCCTCCTGGAGTGCGTAGTGGTGAGCGTTTTCCCGTCCGTAGTCTGTTTCCGCCGTGTTTTTATCGGCGGTGCTCACGCCCCGGAAAAGGTGGCATATTGGTGAGTTGGAATAGTGTGGGCGGTACATTGTCTGCCGCCTGTCTGTTGGCGGTGACCGCCGCGCTGTTTGTTTGTACCGCCGTGGCGGTTGGAGTGTTAAGGTGGCTGTCTGTGTTGGCGGTTCCCGCCAGGCTCAGAATCCCATTTTTTTTACCGCCAGCCTGTTGGCGGGTTGGCCGCCGCTTTAACACCGACCGCCAGGGTTAGAATCACCCCCAATGTTCTTTACATAGCACTGATGAGAACACGATCTTTCGTTCTGCCCAATTAATCTCTGAATTGTGATGAGATAACCATGGCAAGCCAAGGATGATCCCATACTGGGAGCATGGATCACGTCAAGGATGAGTTCCTCTTTATGTTTCTTTCTTTGATTTTTACCTTCACAAATTATTGTCAAGGGGACAGTCTGAAGAGTTATCGGACCTCCAGTCAAGAGTTTTCCATCAACTGCCTGGATGGTTTCCGGGGTCTTCTTTTCAATACATGGGATCCCCCATGCACGAACCAATTGGGCGTCAACAAAGTTTCCGGTAGCCCCAGAGTCGACTAGAGCCTTCTTGAAATAGGTCTTTTTCTTGACCTGAACTCCTATTCCCAATTTTAGATGTTTGGATTGTGAAGGATCCACGGTGACACCCAAGAGCAACCCTTCTCTGCAACTTGGGTGCTTTAGATTTTCCGACTCGACTGATGCATTGGTTGCAACTTTCTGAACTGGGCCTCGCTTGCTCTTTGTTTTGATTGGACAATCTTTGGCGAAATGACCTTTCCGCCCACAACAGAGACATTGCCCATTTTTTATGCGTAGGTCCTTTTCATCTTTGGTCAAAGGTCTCCTGATGGTTCCAATTTCCACCGGTTCCGACGTTCTTTCTCTCTGAGTTCTTGAGTCTTTGTTATCATGAGCATGCCAAGAATGTTTTTCAGTCTTTTTACGTGTTCCTTTTCGTTCATTTAAACGATGATCAAGCCTCAAGACAAGGTTTATTAAATCTTGACAGTTTGCAGGTTGTGGGTCGATTTGCGCTAAGATGTCTCTTAGCTCCTCTTTGAGTCCCCTGTAAAACAAGGCCGCTTGTTTTTCTTCAGGCCAGGATGTCTCAGCGACCAGCCGATTAAAGTTGGCTAAATATAACACTAAGGCCCTCATTCTAACATTGGCGGGCGGCGGTCGCCGCCCGCCTGGCGGGAACCGCCATATGGCCGCTCCGCAGTCGAAAGACCGCTGGGGCCATTCTGACTTTCCCGCTGGGCCGGCGGGCGCTAGCCAATATAGCGCCAGCCGGCCCAGCGGGAAAGGGGCCTGCAACTGAAGCCGGCTCCGAATGGAGCCGGCGGTGGTGCAGGTGTGCGACGGGTGCTGTTGCACCTGCTGCACTTTTCACTGTCTGCTAGGCAGACAGTGAAAAGCATACTGGGGCCCTGTTAGGGGGCCCCTGCACTGCCCATGCCAGTGGCATGGGCAGTGCAGGGGCCCCCAGGACACCCGTTCCCGCCAGCCTGTTCCTGGCGGTAAAAACCGCCAGAAACAGGCTGGAGGGAAGGGGGTCAGAATCCCGCCATGGCGGATTTGGGCAACCGGGGGAAATCCGGCGGGAAACCGCCGGACCCGGTATTCTGACCGCGGCTTTACCGCCGCGGTCAGAATGGCCCAGGAAGCACCGCCAGCCTGTTGGCGGTGCTTCCGTCATTTTAGCCCTGGTGGTCTCGGACCGCCAGGGTTAGAATGACCCCCTAAGTCCTGATTCCCTTGGCGTAAGTCTAATAATTCACGATCTGCTGACTGTGTTACAGTTCTACGATCGAAAACTCTCTCAAATTCACGAACAAAATTTTTCCAGTTGTACAACAGGGGACTATTTTTACGCACAAGAGGAATAGCCCAGGTAGCTGCATCTCCACACAGATATGACAACAAGAAAGCTACTTTAGACTGGGCATCGGGGAAAGTATGTAGTCTGCAGGTGAAGTGAAGTTCCACTTGAACCAGAAAAGATTGCGCTTTCAAGGGATCACCTGAGAAGCGTTCTGGGGGAGCTAAAGGAATGGCTGAAGGAACATTGAGGGAAATGTTAGTCGGATTACCTCCAGAAGTCTGAGAAGAAGTACCTGGCCAAGACACACCTGTGGGACTTTGTTCTTTCTTCTCAACCTTATTCTGTAACTGACTCACCCTTTCAGCTAGACTATTTGTCAAATCCTTTGATGATACCACTTCTGACTGGAGCTGGGTGATAGCCTTGACTAGCTCGTCCAGTGTGGCCATGCTGAGAACATACACAAACCAGGAGGATAATAATTCGTGGGCTCACTATTCTGTCAGAGTCACCAGATCCTCGGGGTCTGTGCACGTTCCCAACACTTCCACCACAAGACAGCTCCAATACTCTGATCAGATTTATCACAGAGTCTACGAGAGTCCAAGTGGGGAAAGGGGGATTAGGACGGGAACAGCTGGGAAGGAGACCTGTAGGAAGCAAAAGGTTAAAACACAACATCAAAATTACATCTCATGAATTCAGTACCATGCTACAACTCTAAGCTTCGTCTTTTTTCTGAAAAACATGAACAACCCTAGAATAGTCCTAAAACTGACTAGGCTTTAGATGACCGAATACCTAAGGAGGAAACAGGAAAAGTTAAATAGGACTTTCAGATTCGAATACTTTCTTTAGCATGAGAATTAGGAAACACTCTGAGCAATTTCTAAACAACCATATGGATCTCCTTTTAAGAATACATATCAGGAACACACAGCATTACATCTAGAACTCTGGTATTGTTGTGTTCTTCTCAGAAAAAACATTGGGAAGTGAATTACGCACATTGCAGATTTTCATATGAGTATTAAACACCATAAAGGAATGTGCACCATGAAATCACACAACGTAGATTCAAGGAATAAATCACGCAACGTGTCAACTTGAAATGCTACCAAGAAAATGTCTTAGAATAGTAGTGCACAGTAATTTACATTATTTATACACGAGGAAAGAATTGCGCGTCTTGCCGATTCAAATGCCACCATACAAATGCCAAGAAAAGGTAGCGCACAATGAACAACATGAAAAGCACTCAGGGAAAGAATCGCGCGTCTTGTCGATTCAAATGCCATCATGCAAATGCCAAGAAATGGTAGCGCACAATGAATAACATGAAAAAACACTCAAGGAAAGAATCACACGTGTTGCCGATTCGAATGCCACCATGTAAATGCCAGAAAATGGTAGCGCACAATGAACAGCATGAATTACACACGAGAAGTGAATTGCGCGTTTCACCGATTCGAATGCCACCATGTAAATGTCAAGAAAAAGTAGCACGCAATGAACAACAAAGTTAAATGCTCATGAAACGAGTTGCACATCTTGCCAACTCGTAAAACATCATGTAAATGTCAAGAAATATCAGCGCGCAATGAACAACAATGTAATAACGAAGTCAAATCTTTATGGAATAAATTGCGCATCCTCCCTATTTGCAAACCACCATACAAATGTCAAAAATGGCAGCACACAAGTAATCTGTTCTTCATTTAAGAATTAAAGTCAAGAATATGAAAATTCTCAATTACGGTGTTGGGAAATGTCCAAACACCGTCTTACCTCTTACCTCCTGGAAACAGTGATCACCAATGAAAGATGAGTGCAGAAGACTGGAAAATCCAAATAGGCCTCCGGGACAGGAGCTCAGGAAGAAGCTGCTGCTCTGCACCGGGACCTCTGAATAGTGAGCACTGGAAGTTGGGCTGACTCTCTTTTATAGAGTCTTGGCCCAGCCTAGAACCACGCCCAGGCATGTTGCAGGGAAAGTCTCTAGAAGACCCTGGAAAGGGACCACACCCTAACACACTCTGAATGTCTGCAGCAATACATTGCAAATTTACAGTATTTATAAGCACCTTAAAAATGAATCTTTTGGATGGAATTCTGCAATGCAAAAGGTTAAACAATAACATATCATCACAATGCATAAATTACATTATCTTGCGAGTGTTGGGTTTTTGCATTCTAGATGCCCGTAGAGCGCGCACTGTCCTGGTGTTGACAAATCCATAAACGTAAATGGAGAACATGAGTCTGCAAATACCCTTACACTTATACCATCCAGATCGATAACACTTGTAGGGTATAAAGTGCCACCTTTTTCGTACTCATTCATGAATTTTGCAATCTTCTTCTAGATTAAGTGCACTAATCTCTTGTTTGGGGTGAGCTTTAACCTCTTTAACCTGTTTGACATCTTCTTCCCCCGGAGAATGTTTAATTAGTTTCAGGCACTCCACCGTATGTTCAATCCCCTTGGCTATATCCACAGCCTCCTTCAAGGTTGGATTGTGAACTAACAATTTGTCTTGAATTTTTTAATTATTGGTACATCTTACTAGCTGGTCACGTATTAAGGAATCCTCAAGGTTGCCAAACTCACAGGTGTTGGCCAGTCCCCTCAAACACGCAAAATAACTGGATATTTTTTCATCCTTAGCTTGTGTCCTACTAAAGAATTTATGTCTCTCAAGTACAACATTGATTTTATGGCCAAAATGATTCTCTAACTTCCTAATCGTTCTCTCATAATCATTCAAGCCATCCCCCTCACCATTCTCTCCATCATCAGGGTCTGTTAAATTTTCATATACCTTTCGCCCATGTACTCCCAGGTTGTGTAACAGAATATGCTGCTTCCTCAATGCCGAGAATTTTTCCCCTCCGATTGCTATCAAATAAGATTCAAATAATTTTTCCCACTCTTTCCAGGGTAAAACAGGTTCACCAATTTCGTTCAAAACTGGTGGGGGCTGTGACATGCCAGCCGCCGCCATTGTGTAAATTGTCACAAGTCAAAGTTTTCACAAGTTAAAGTTTTCCTTAAGATTCTTGTCTTTCAGTTTTAACGTGCCGATAATCAATCTTGGCCTCACTACAGTAAAAGTCTCAATAAGGAATAATATGGAACACAAAGAAAAGTAAGCCCTTCAGATGCAGATTATATCTCGCTTGCAGAAGCAGTAAATACCTGTGGTCTCTCAAAACCCGTTTTTTTTTTTGTGCGGCTAACGCGAGCTGCAATTTCAGAGGAATGCGTGTCAGCTTCCATACAGCGCTTGTTCAGCCGTATGAGAGCTGTTCTTGCAAAGCGCCGTGCCCTGCCATTCCCAGATACACAGCTCCTCGTTACCTCTGGTACTATTTAACGGCGACACTTCTACCTCCTTCTTGGTAACACCTCGCCGAATAGCGTGGTGCCGGGAATGCAGGGCTCCACCTCTACACGTCAATACTGATTTAATCAAGGAGCGACGCCTGGCTCCGCTTCCGCAAAGTCAATGCTGCTTCAATTGAGGAGCGACGCCCCTTTGCCGGGGTCGCACCTCCTCCTCACAACGCTGCGCCGATAGCGTGACGTTGTAACTCCGAGCCAGGCCAGCTGGTCTGGCAATAGTTCCTTCCCGACTGTGTCCCAGGGCAGAGTATCGTCACATTACCTCAGGCAATCCTCACCGGCAGTGAAGCGCTCAAATTCAGAAACTTGACGGAAACGAAGGACATAAACTTCACGACACTCAGGAGAAATGCTTCACTTCTGGACGCCCCAGCCTGCGGGACTGTGTCTCAGGGAAGAGTATTGCCACCACTACCTCAGGCAATCCTCCCCGGCAATGAAGCGCTCACATTCAGAAACTTGACGGACACGAAGCACCTAAACTTCACAACACTCAGGAAAAGTGCTTCACTTCTGGGCGCTCCAGACTCGCTACCATGGTCTCTTCCTCTGAATACCACAGAGGGTTGAGCACTGCACCACCAATCTCCAAAGATCACCGTTAGGCTCAGATGAACGAAGCGCCACACAGGAGTTCTTGGATATCCAACGGAAACGATGAAGGTAATCAGGGGTGAGGAGTTTCACTGCCCCCTGCACAGCAATCCCAACCTCGTCGCCATCAAAGATGTTATGTTCCGCAAGTTAGCGTTGCTTAAATAAAGAAATAACCAGGTAAGATTTAGTTATATTAAGCTATTTAATCACTAAGCTCCTCAGACATCGTCTCTCCAACTCCAGCTCTCCAACAGTCCTTCGCCAACATTCTAAAGCAAGCTCCAGGGCATTCCAATGCCCAACATTCTTAGGAGCTGCTGGACTATACCACTAATCAAAATTAATACTAATATGTGAGTTTGCAAATTATACACGGATATTGTCATTTGTCCATTTTGACAATAAACTAATATCTATAATACAGGTTAATATGAACCATGAGACATACATAAATTGTATGGTTACAACATAGACATTGGCCCACATTACATCTTTGGCAGTAAGTACTGCCTACTGCTGCGGCAACAGGTGCCAAAAGACTGTCGATGCGGCTAACATCCATCTGCCATAATGTGACCACAGCTGGATTTCCGCCACAAGAAGGGTGGAAATCCGGCTGTGGCCATGCTGGTGGACGGTGTTAAGTTGGTGCTGCTACCACTAGCAGCGCCACGCCAATAGACCACCATCAGCCATATTATGACAAATAATACGGCCTGTCAGTGTTCTGCTGGTGGGCTATCCCGTCCCCTGCCGGAAGGCCCCCTTGATGCAGGTAAGTCAGGTTTCCAACAGAGGAGGGGATTGGGGGGTGTTGTTTGTATCTGTGGGGGTGTGTGCATGAATGTGTGAGTGTGTGCATGCATGCGAATGAGTGTGTAGTGTTGCTTACGTGTGTGTTTGCATGTGTGAGAATGCGTGTATGAATGCAAATGTGAATGCGTCTGCGTGTAACTTTGAATGTGTGTACAGATGTGTGCATGAATAAATGAATGCATGCGTGTATAAATGTGTGTATGCCTGTGGAGTGAGTGTGTGAATGCGAGGTGTGTGCCTGCGAGTGAGCGTGTATGGGGGAAGGATTGAAAGGGGGAGAGCGTGGATGGAGGGAGGGGTGGGGTTGTCTGGGGAGTGTTGCGGGGGTGGGCCCCCTACCAGTGACAGGGAAGGAATTAATTGTCACTAGTAGGCCTACCAACATTGTTTTCCTGGCATTACGAACACCACGAAAACAATGGTGGTAGGATAGGGTCATACTGCCTCTGGCGGGACAATAGCGGCCGCCGAGCTGGAGATTGTTATCTCCGGCCCGGCGGCTGCTATCGCCATGGCGGTCAGTGTGGTACATTCGTGGGTTGGCTGAAGCCAACCCGCCAATGTCATGGTGTGGCGGTATTTACCGCCAGCCTGTTGGCAGTACTACCGCCACATGTCCACCGACCGCCAGGGTCATAATGTCCGCCATTGAGTTGCATGTAACCGTTCAGGGGCAATATGGAAATTGGAGCATGGGGCAAAGACAGGGCAGAACGAGGGTGCTCCCGGGTTTCTGGACTAAAAAGATACCTGATGCTGGAGAGCGATATACTCCCTTTGAGAAACAGTTACTTGCATGCTACTGGGCTCTAGTGGTTACAGAGCAAATGACCATAGGTAATAATGTGATTTTAGGACCTGCGATTCCAATAATGCAGTGGGTGATGAGTTCGCCCAAAACTCACCCTATACGACATGCACAAGAAGCTAGTATCATACAGTGGAAATGGTACATAAAAGACAGGGCCGACTGGGACCAGCAGGGACAGCAGCCCTATAAAAACAGGTGCCACAGCCCCTGTGCAGAATGAAGAGAGGGTGCAGGAGGTACCCCAGATAAATAGTCACCAGTGAGATGGGGTGAGCCATTGAATTCTTGTCCCCTGAGGATAAGTAGCATGTATGGTTTACCAATGGTTCTGCCAAGTATGTGGGGACTACAAGGCACTGGAAGGCAGTGTATTATAACCCAGTCACAAAGAAGTTGTTATCTACTACAGAAGAAGGGAAGAGTAGTCGGTATGCAGAACTGTGCGCTGTGTATCAAGCACTGCAACAAGAATTACCAGTGACTTGTCACATTTATACTGATTCTTGGTCTTCCACCAATGGGTTAGCCAACTGGCTTCCTACATGGCATGCACATAACTGGCAAATACATTTTAATGAGGAGTGGGGCAAAGAGTTGTGGCAAGAAATGTGGGAATTGCTAGAGCAAAGTACTGTGTATCATGTAGATCCCCACTGCCCCACCAATTTACTCTAATGCTGGTTCAGTTCCTTTGCAGATGGCAAAGCCAAAATCTCAGAGGAAGAGGTGGCTACACAGAATTCTGACTTGGTAGGGTTGGCTAAATAGGTGCACCAAAAATGTGGACACCTGGGAGAGAAAGCCACTTACTATTGGGCAGAGATTGGAGGGATGCACATTCTCCTAGACTTGACAACAACTGTTTCCTATTTGTCAAGACACACAACAGAGATCTGTCCAGCAAACTGTCAGAGGTCAGTTGGGGAGAGGGAAGTTACCAGGGCAGATATGGCAACTTGATTACATTGGGCCACTACCGACTAGCCATGGATGTCTATACACTTGCACAGTGGACACTTATTCTGGGTAGCTTATTGCTCTCCCTTGTACATGTGCGTAAGGAAATGCCTCCTTGGCATGGTTACCCCCTGACTTTTTGCCTTTGCTGATGCCAAGTTATGATTTGAAAGTGTGCTGGGACCCTGCTAACCAGGCCCCAGCACCAGTGTTCTTTCCCTAAACTGTACCTTTGTCTCCACAATTGGCACAACCCTGTCACCCAGGTAAGTCCCTTGTAACTGGTACCCCTGGTACCAAGGGCTCTGATGCCAGGGAAGGTCTCTAAGGGCTGCAGCATGTCTTATGCCACCCTGGGGACCCATCACTAAGCACATACACACTGCTTGCCAGCTAGTGTGTGCTGCTGGGGAGAAAATTACTAAGTCGACATGGCACTCCCCTCAGAGTGCCATGCCAACCTCACACTGCCTGTGGCATAGGTAAGTCACCCCTCTATCAGGCCTTACAGCCCTAAGGCAGGGTGCACTACACCACAGGTGAGGGCATATGTGCATGTGCACTATGCCCCTACAGTGTCTAAGCAAAACCTTAGATATTGTAAGTGCAGGGTAGCCATAAGAGTATATGGTCTGGGAGTCTGTCAAACACGAACTCCACAGCACCATAATGGCTACACTGAAAACTGGGAAGTTTGGTATCAAACTTCTCAGCACAATAAGTGCACACTGATGCCAGTGTGCACTTTATTGTAAAATAAACCCAGAGGGCATCTTAGAGATGCCCCCTGAAAACATACCTGACTTCCAGTGTGGGCTGACTAGTTTCTGCCAGCCTGCCACACACCAGACATGTTGCTGGCCACATGGGGAGAGTGCCTTTGTCACTCTGTGGCCAGGAACAAAGCCTGTACTGGGTGGAGGTGCTTCTCACCTCCCCCTGCAGGAACTGTAACACCTGGCGGTAAGCCTCAAAGGCTCATCCCCTTTGTTACAGCGCCACAGGGCATCCCAGCTAGTGGAGATGCCCGCCCCTCCGGCCACTGCCCCCACTTTAGGCGGCAAGGCTGGAGGAGATATTGAGGAAAACAAGGAGGAGTCACCCCCCAGTTAGGACAGCCCCTAAGCTGTCCTGAGCTGAGGTGACTCTTCCTTTTGGAAATCCTCCATCTTGTAGAAATGGAGGATTCCCCCAATAGAATTAGGGATGTGCCCCCCTCCCCACAGGGAGGAGGCACAAAGAGGGTGTAGCCACCCTCAAGGACAGTAGCCATTGGCTACTGCCCTCCCAGACCTAAACACACCCCTAAAATCAGTATTTAGGGGCCCCCAGGACCGAGGAAGATAGATTCCTGCAACCCAAAGAAGAAGAAGGACTGCTGACCTGAAGCCATGCAGTGAAGACGGAGATGACAACTGATTTGGTCCCAGGCCCAACGGCCTGTCTCCCTACTTCGAAGAAAACTGCAACAGTGACACACCCAACAGGGTCCAGCGACCTCTGAAGCCTCAGAGGACTACCTTGCATCTAAAAGGACCAAGAAGCTCCTGAGAACAGCAGCCCTGTTCAACAAACTGCAACTTTCTGCAACCAAGAAGCAACTTTTAAAGACCACACGTTTTCCGCCGGAAGCATGAGTCTTTCCACTCTGCACCCGACGCCCCCGGCTCAACCTGCGAAAAACTAACACTACAGGGAGGACTCCCCGGCGACTGTCAGCCCGTGAGTAGCCAGAGTTGACCCCCCTGAGTCCCCACAGTGACGCCTGCAGAGGAAATCCGGAGGCTCCCCCTGACCGCGACTGCCTGTAACAAGGAACCCGACGCCTGGAAAACACTCTGCACCCGCAGCCCCCAGGACCTGAAGGAACCGAACTCCAGTGCAGGAGCGACCCCCAGGCGACCCTCTGCCTAGCCCAGGTGGTGGCTACCCCAAGGAGCCCCCCTGTGCCTGCCTGCATCGTTGAAGAGACCCCCGGGTCTCCCCATTGATTCCTATCAGAAACCCGACGCCTGTTTGCACTCTGCTTTGGCCGCCCCTGTGCCGCTGAGGGTGTACTTTCTGTGCCTGCTTGTGTACCCCCGGTGCCCTACAAAACCCCCTGGTCTGCCCTCCGAGGACACGGGTACTTATCTGCTGGCAGACTGGAACCGGGGCACCCCTATTTCCATTGAAGCCTATGTGTTTTGGGAACCACTTTGACCTCTGCACCTGACCAGCCCTGAGCTGTTGGTGTGGAAACTTTGGGGTTCCCTTGAACCCCCAACGGTGGGCTACCTTGGACCCAACTTTGAACCCTGTAAGTGTTTTACTTACCTGTGAACTTATCATTTACTTACCTCCCCCAGGAACTGTTGATTTTTGCACTGTGTCCACTTTTAAAATAGCTTATTGCCATTTGTGTCAAAACTGTACATGCTAATGTGATTATTCAAAGTTAATAGAATACCTGAGTGAAAAACCTTTCATTTGAAGTATTACTTGTAAATCTTGAACCGGTGGTTCTTAAAATAAACTAAGAAAAGTTATTTTTCTATATAAAAACCTTTTGGCCTGGAGTAAGTCTTTGAGTGTGTGTTCCTCATTTATTGCCTGTGTGTGTACAACAAATGCTTAACACTACCCTCTGATAAGCCTGCTGCTCGACCACACTACCACAAAATAGAGCATTAGAATGATCTGCTTTTGCCACTATCTTACCTCTAAGGGGAACCCTTGGACTCTGTGCACACTATTTCTTACTTTGAAATAGTATATAAAGAGCCAACTTCCTACAATGGGCCACCCAGTAAAATACCATCAAAACTCTGGACTTGTTAATGTTATAATATTGAGTCCTACTGCAGGTCCAGAGTGACAAGGGGTCGCACTTCAAAGGTAAATTGGTACAAGATTACTGTTTACAGCACAACATTGAGTAGATTTATCACATTCCTTATTAGCTGCAAGCTGTAGGACTGCTTGAGAGAATGAACGGCTTGCTGAAAGCCCACTTACGAAAACTATCAGATGGAATCTTGAAAAACTGGAGAAAGCACTTACATGAAGCTCTCCAAATTTTGAAAAACAGACCACTGGCAAATGCAGAGACTTCGCTAATGCGGATGTTAACCCCAGCATTGCAGATACAACCCCATGTGGAGACTACCACAATCCTGTACTGGGGAAAAAAACAGGAGCCTTGGCTCCTTACCAAGCCAAACCAGAATCTGCAGCTCTTGATCTACCTGCTTTAAAGGCGTACACTTTGAAACCATGAGACATGGCACACTGTGAAACAGGTTTTGGAATACAGATTCCCCCGAAGCATTTCGGATTGATTGCTCCCAGATCTGAGTTGGCACTCAAAGGTATTCAGATCTTGGGGGTAGTAATCGATGCAGACTACCAGGGAGAAATTAAAACTATTCTCCTTAATAGTGGAGACACTGATTTGATGATACAGTCTGGAGACAGGATTGCCCAGATGGTGATTATCCCAGGGTATGGAGGAATAGTGAAAAGGGGGATGGCCCCAGCCCTTCGTACAGTGCGTGGGGAGGGAGTTTTTGGTTTAACTGACAAAAACCTTGGGTGCTAAGGTGTGAGTGGACTCCCCAAATCATCCTTCTGAACCAGCAGAAATCATAGCAAAGGGCAGGGACAACGTCCTATTAATCATGAAATCCGGTAGAGAACGATAGGCGCATGTTCCAGCTAACAAATGTTGTTTGCTTGTCTCTTTTACAGATCATACTTTGAGATGTCTGTGTGCTAGCTGTGCTACGTGGTCTCCTTTCAGGTGTGGGGTCAGGAGGGACTGAAAGCCCCCAACTCCGAAATGATTGATCGACCACGCCCATCGACACCCATACTGCACTTGACTGAAAATGTCTGGATACATCTGGTACAAGCTGTATTCAACAGGTCGGATTTCTGCATGGCCTCCATGCAAAGTACAGTGGACGTTATATCTACCTGTCTGGTTGCTATACGTACACCTGCAAACATTTTGTTGGATATTTTTAATGCCACTAACCAGGATGGAGATGTCCAAGAGAGCGATGTGGTATCCCGTTTTGCCAAGAAACGATGGATGAAAAATGGGACCATTTGACCCAAATAATTATGTACAATATCACCACAGGCAATATCTGTTATCAAATGTCATGCAATTCTGTATCAGGCTGAGAATATTTATGGTAAAGCATGGAGCAGCTCAGTCTTGGAAAAACAGAGTGAGAGTTGGCCAGTTTCTAGCATGATCTTTTCAACACTGACCTGGTACGGCCAGCGTTTGAACAACAACTTACCGGATGGGAGGGGGAGTTTCTAGAATTCTCCTCTCCAGTTTGTTTAAAGGATATAAGGGGAGGAAGCTTGACAGCTGGGACTGGAAGGAACTCATTCTGAGGAGGGACACCCTGTTCAGAATCCCACTGTGGGTAGTAGACTCCCTCTGTCTCGGTTGTGACTGTTCCACGGCCTGAAACTGGCAGATGAAGGGATGATGTCGGTGTCAAGCCCCATGGTGATGCATTTTTAATTCTTATTTTTAGCATTGCAGTGTGCATGCATGAATACGTAGTCCCTATATATATATTTATATATATATATATGTGTGTGTGTATATATATATATATATATATACATATTATATTCATTGTTGTAGTGTTGCATTCTCATTGTTTCGTTAATCATTAATAATCTACTGCTGTGATTATTTTAAGAAGTTTACATGTATTGCTGCATTTGAAATAAAAGCTCATGTTATTCTCTTTGTGCATGAAACTTGGGATGTGCCTTAATAAAATCATTACTCAGACTAAGAGTGCTGCAAGATTTTTATTCCTTTTACGTGGTTTTCCTCTGAGTCTGAAGTAGAGCAGAACACTGTTTTACTCTAGAAATGACAATATTTCCACTCAAACATCTAATAACGGTAAAATATGTGCACCGTACGGTTCATAAAAACCCTTGGCCTTGGATTAACAGATTGCAGATGCTTTGTTTTATAATTTCAGAAACACTGTCTCTTTTTCTTACAACTACATACAGATTGAACATTTCATTTTTTAACACAACATCCAATACTCGTAGGGGTATCTACTTGCATGGCTCTCACCTAGTCTTTTAACCCAGAGTCCCAAGCAAACCTCAAACTTTGACAAAAAAAACACATTTTCCTCACATTTCTGTAGTGGAAAGTTCTGGAATCTACGGGGGCCACAAACGTCCTTCCACCCATCATTCGCCCAAGTGTCCTAATCAAAATTACACCTCACTTGTGTGGGTAGGCCTAGTCCCTGCAACAGGAAATTGTCCAAAACACAACATGGATGCATCACATTTACCCACTGAAAACGGACTCTTTTTTCGATTGTGGGGAGCTGTAGGTTTTGGACCCTAGCTCAGCTGGCACCTAGGGAAATCTGGCTAATCTGTACGTTTTTCAAAACTAGACACCAAGGGGTATCCAGGGTGGGGTGACTTGTGTGGCTCTCGCCAGGTTTTTTTTTAACCCACAATTCCTCAAGCTTTGATTAAGAATACACAATTTCCTCACATTTCTGTGATGGAACATTCTGGAATCTGTGGGGAGCCACAAACTTCCTTCCAACCCCTATTCCCCCAAGTCTCTTTATGCAAATGGTACCTCACTTGTGCAGGTAGGCCTAGTGCCCACGACAGAAAAAGACCCAAAATACAACATGAACGCATCACATTTTCCCACTGACCCTTTTATTCCAATGTGAGTAGCTGTAGATTTTGGCACCAGCTCTGCCGGTACCAAGGGAAACCTGGCAAAGCTGTACATTTAAAAAAACTAGACACCTAGGGGTATCCAGGGTAGAGTGACTTGTGTGGCTCTCACCAAGTGTTTTTACCCAAAATCCCTTACAAACCTCAAACTTTGACTAAAGCACATTCTCCTCACATTTCTGTAATGGAAAGTTCTGGAATCTTCGAGGGGGTACAAATGTCCTTACACATGGCATTCCCCCAAGGTTCCTGATAAAAATGGGACCTCACTTGTGTGGCTGGGCCTAGTGCCCGTGACAGGGAATGGCCCAAAACACAACATGGATGCATCACATTTTTCCACATAAAAATGACCACTTTTTTTCAATATGGGTAGCTTTAGATTTTATTTTTGAAAACTAAACACCTAGGGGGTATCTAGGATGAGGTGACTTGTATGACTCTCGCACGTTTTTGTTAACCCAGAATCACTTGCAGACCTCAAACTTTGACTAAAAACACATTTCCCTCACATTTGTGTGAAGAAAGTTCTGAAACCTGTGGGGAGCCACAAACTTCCTTACACCTGGCATTCCCCCAAGCCTCCTGAAACAAATAGTACCTCAGTTGTGTGAGTAGGCCAAGTGCTCGACAAAGGAAATGGCCCAAAATGCAACATGTACACATCACATTTTTCCACTGCAAACTGACCTTTTTTTTCAATGTGGGTAGCTTTAGGTTTTGAACCCTTGCTCAGCTGGCACCTAGGAAGACTTAGCAGACCTGTACATTTTTTATAGCTCAGCACCTAGAGGTATCCAGGGTGGGGTGACTTGCATGGCTTCCACCAGGTGTTGTTACCCAGAATACCTTGCAAATCTGAAGCTTTGACTAAAAAAATTATGTTTCCTCACATTTCTGTAATGGAAGGTTCTGGTATCTGGAGCCACAAACTACCATCCACCCAGCATCCCCCCAATTGTCCCAATATAAATGGTACTCCACTTATGTGGCTAGGCCTAGTGCCTGTGACAGAAACAGATCATACCAAGGTCAATGGGAGTCTCCTGGCGAGGGCTGCTATTGGCCTAGATTCGAGCAGTTGCTGTCGCAGGCACAACACAAGTGGGGCAGCGTTTATATTGGAACAAATGGAGTAATGCAGATTTGTAAGAATTTTGTGGATTCCTTCTGATTCCAGAAGTTCTGTCATAGAAATTGAAGGACAATGTGTGGTTTCAGTCCCCTTCCTGGGGCTATGTACGTTGGAGGGGGGGTGCACGGCCCCCTTGTGGAGTCATCAGTGGCTCCTGTTTTGTCCCAGGGTGCCCACCCCTGGGACATAGCTGTTTGTTTTTGCTTGGTGGCAGCTTACAGCTCCCACTAAGCAATAGAAAACAAAGTCCGCTTTCTGACAGTAGGATCTGTCAAACAGGTCTCGCTGCCAGAAAGCAGAGTTTTCATATGTCTTCCCTGGACGCATACTGATGAAAACATTGCTCCAAGAAGCAGGAGCTGCTATTAAAAGCAGTTCCTTGCTTGCTGGAGCAATGTGGGCATACGCAGGAGGCGAGAACCGTCTGGGACCACGCGGGAAGCCTTGAGGCTCCCCCACAGTCCCAGACAGCCCATAAAGGGCAAAAAATGTAAAAAAACATAAAAGCAATCAACTGGGACCATGGGGGAGGCCTTGAGGCCTCCCACCTCCCCGCAGTCCCAGATGGCCTGTAAAGCATAAAAAAAGAAAAGATTTTTTTTTAAACCAATGGCCTAATGGTCAAGGTTTCAGACCCTCACACTGGAAGTTGAGGGTTCTCATCCAGGTGTGTCCGGGACCATTTCCCTCCCCTAATTTAACTTCAAAATTTTAAGGCTCATACTGAAAGGCGATGTCACTCTTTTTAATTGACAATTAAATTTTTTTATAATTGTCCAGAAATATCTCATTCTAAGTATGTCAGCCTTCAAAGCCTAAAAAACTGTCTATCTCTCTTCCTCTCACTCTCTTTCTCTCTCTCTTTGAATCTCTTTCTCCCACTCCCCCTCAGACCCTTACGCACCCACTCACAGACTCACTCAGACACTCATGCATGCACTCAGACACTCTCAGACCCTCACGCACCCACTCACAGCCCCACTCAGACCCTCACACATCCACTCACAGACCCACTCACTCACACCCACTCACAGAGCCAGTCAGACTCTCACACACCCACTCACAGACTGACTGACACCCTCTTGCACCCACTCACAGACCTGAGCAGGCAGTGACGCACTCACTAAGACACTGATGCACGCACTCTCACACCCAGACAGAGACTCTCACAGCCACTCTTATCCCCAGATACACCCTCTTAAACCTACTCTAACACTCAGATAGACAGGCTGCAGCCAACTCCCGCCACGTACGGTCAAAGCGCCATGTTCAGAGTAGGATTGGGTTGTTGGAGGGGGTTGGCCACAGGGGGTTGGCCTGCAGGCCAGGCCTTACCAGCAACCCCAGCAATCCCTGCCACGCACATGAGAAGGACGTGCACGGTGCAAGGTTGGGTGCTTATAGGGGGTTGGCCTGTGGCCAGGCCCTGTGGCCAACCTCCACTGTGCACTGCTAAAAGCTATGCGCAGTGGAGGTTGGATTAACATATAGTAATGAAAATTACTATATATTAAAAAAAACATAGCAATTCACTGAAAAAAACTAAGGTTACAGGGACATTATAGTTTGGAAACAGAATTAAAAAACATAGAAATTCACTTTAAAGCCAAAGTTTACAAGGACGTTGTAGTTTGGCTCACATTTTAAACGTACAAAACCACAGGAATTCACCAGTTTAAGTTATCTCAAGTGACTATAACTTGTGCCCTAAGGTAACTATAACTTGCACCCTCGCCATGCACTGCTAATTACCCCACAAATTATGGCACTCATGACATCTTTGATAGTGTCAATGTAATATTTGCAGTAAAATATTTGACAAAAAAACTGTGCATTGCGGGGGTGCGAGTTAAAGTAGGCGTGAGGGACAAGTTATAGTTACTTGAGATAACAATAACTATAACTGTAACTAGTGAATTTCTACGGTTTCATAGATTTAAAATGGGATCCTAACTATAATGTCCCTGTAACCTTTGTGTTTTTTAACTGAATTTCTATGTTTATTTTTAATTCTATTTCCTAACTATAACATCCTTGGAAACTTTGTTTTTTGAGTGAAAAGATAGATAGATAGATAGATAGATAGATAGATAGATAGATAGATAGATAGATAGATAGATAGATAGATAGATAGATAGATAGATAGATAGATAGATAGAGATATTGGACCTGATTTAGTACTTGGCAGAGAGAAATACTCCATCACGCACATAACGGATATCCCGTCTGCCATATTACGATTCCATTATATTCTATGGGGATCATAATACAGCAGACAGGATGTCCATCACATTTCTGATGGAGTATTCTATCCGCCAAGTTCTAAATCAGGACCATAGGTATAGATATATATAGATATACAACTAGATATAGATATGTCCCATAAAGGGGGTTAGTATTAACCTGCATAAATTGTTTTACTTTTTTTTTTTTTAGACTTGTGTAGTTCTCCCAGGGGCAATTGCACCCGATAGGGCAACTACACATTTCCCCCAAAAATTTGAGGGCCGCAGGGTCTTCTTCGCTGCCGGTTGGAATCTGTAATGTCAGTGCGCCTAGCAACTCGCTGATGTCACAGATGGGTGGAGGGAGTTGGGGGCTGATGAGGAAGTGATTCCACTTGTCCCCTGCCCTTCTTCTTTTTAAAAACAATTTACTTGCACTGGAGGATTCATTAGATCCCTTCCCCAGTATGAGCCAGTGGCTGACAGACGCACTGTGAAGGGTGTGCAGGTGTTGACCACTGGCCGATGCCCGCATAAACAGGGTTAAAAGGTCAAGCATCTCTTCGACACAGATGGAAGGTTTCACAGGGCTTTTTCATCTTCTCTGTGTTTTCAGAAATGCAGAGAAGGGTCTTTGTCTAGTTATTCAAGGAATAGCAGAGAAAGGGCTAGATGTGTAAAGCTTTTTTCAGCTTGCAAATGGTCCGATTTGCGGAATCAGGCCGTTTGTGACCTGGAAAAAGCATTTTCCTATGTACCAAACCCTATTTTTCAATTCGGTAACCTATTCACAAGGTGGGTTAGCAATTCGGTATGAGAAAGGGGCATGGAACTTGCCCCTTAATGGCATATTTTCCTAATAGCGACTCGCAGTGGTATCTATGAATGATTTGCAACCAAAATGCGGTCGCAAAACATTAACTTTTTACCACCAAATTCAATTTGATGGTAACCCATTTGTAAATGAGAAGAGGTCCCCAAGGAACCCATTCCCTTTCATAAACAGTCGTAAAAGTGTTTTTAAGTGCGGCAGTGGCCCCACTGACTACTGCCTACTCTTAGAAAATTAAAAGAAAACTTTTCATTTTCATTTTTGAAATGCACCCCGTTTTCCTTTAAGGAAAACGGGCTGCATTATGAAAAAAAGTTGATTTATTTCAAGGAAAACACAGACATGTTGGTCTGCTGTCCCCATCAGGCCCCTATCCCTGTGTTTTTAGCGATTCCCAATGGGTTGCAAATTGAAGCCTGCCTCATGAATATTAATGAGGTAGGTCAACTGCGACCCACTGGGAATCGCAAAAAGTGTAAAACACACTGTTGTACATAGCTGTTTGCGATTTCCTAATAGGAAATCGCAAAAAATTACTATCAGGAAATCACAAACCCAAAGCTATGTACATCTGGTCCCACATTCAAACATTCCAAGCTATGGTCCTCATGATTCAGGGTCAATATGTATTTATTTCACAACAGCAGCATTACATGTCGCTCAGAAATGCTGCTAAAAAGGGCACAGGCATTGCACCACATGATATGCAGATGTGGTGAGTAACACAAACGATAGTGGATGATTAAGGTATTTGTTGTGAGGTTATTTTAGTGTTTATGTAGGCATATTTATTTTAGCTTGGGTCTGAGGCCTGTGCCCTCTCACCTAGTCACTTGTCATATTATTCCTCTTATTATTTTAGAAAAGCTTCATTTTAGTAGCAGTTTTATTATTTTTATCAGTTGCCCTTCCATGCAGAATTTGATATTCATTTCTTTGCGTGACATTTTCATCCTGTGCTCACTCCAAGGATGCACACAATAGTTTACCGGGTTTTGCCAGTCCTGAGAGTACAATGTCTACCCTACACAGAAAAATATGCGTTTTATTAGGGCAGTTCTCAGAACAGCAAGATGTTTTATTATAAAACAACATGCTGCCCCCACCAACCCAGAGGGGACATTCTAGCCAGCCTGCCATCCTTTGCTGAACGTTGTCGCAGTTTCTGCTGAAACTCCATGCTTCGTCTATGTGGGAGGACTCCCAGCAGTTTAACAGACCTCTTCTTTACCTCTGAACACATGTATGGAAATTGGGCTTCCTTCCAGGGACTGGATGGGCGTATTAGGGCTACCACTGCTAGGTGCTCTCATGTAGAAACTTATGGGGTCATTATGACCCTGGCGGAAGGCGGAGAACCAGCGGTAAGACCGCCAAGAGGCTGGAGGTCTTTTTTTCCGTATTATGACCATGGCGGTTACTACAACGGGAGTCCTACGACATGGTGCCACCAACATTGATTAGGCACTGATTTTACAGATCTCCCAAGTATCTCTGTCTCATTACGTGCAAAAGGCACCCTAATTACCTTATACGGCGATGTCCGTGGTATTAGGGAATATCCTTCTCAGCTAGATCAGTGGTACTTATTTGATGCTATAGGTTGTTCAAACTTGAACTCATAAAAGTATTTCCCATCTCTCTCTGAAAAATGTCATTCCATTTTAAAAGTGGCAGACCAAAATAGGGTAATTATTGCAGCAAACATGAGACTTCCCTCACAACACACTTAAGAAATAATGAACTCACGGAAGAGGGAGGAGAGGTCATTGACGCACACGCAGCATGCAGAACAGAAATGTTTTACTCTTGGGTCTCTTTTCCAGCAGTAGATGGGAACACACATACATTTCACCATTACACTCCAGCAAATGCACCAGCACTGTATAGACCTTATGCGTATTTAGAAATACCACTATCTTATCAAGAACACCAAATTGACTTGATGGCTCCCTACCACACGTTCCACAGAATGTTAGACTAAGGGCCTCATTATGACTTTGATGGTCTGATGATAAGATCGCCATGTTGGAGGTCATCTGACTGCCGTATTAAGAGGTATACAGCTCAGTCCGCCAAAAAACAGCCAATTTCACAACACCGCCACAACACTGGGAGACGGAAAAAGGGTGGTTCAACCACCAGCACTGCCAGCCCGACACCAATCCTCCCATCAGATTACGATCCAGAAATCATGACAGTGGTTCTTCCATGGCAGAAAACCAATAGCAGTGCGAACCGCAGTGGTCTGAACTCACATCAAGCTGAACACCACACCACATTGGATAGTTTGAATATCCCACACCTGACACACATCCACACACTCAACACACCTATACACTCCACTATATACCACACCCCCTTACAACCCACAATCCTTTGCCAACAGGACACCACTCATAGCCACAGAGGAGGAATAACTATCACAGATTTATCGATAAATACTTTTAGCACCCTTACACATTTCACCACGCATACATCCCACACCTGCGCAACATACACAACACACAATTTACAATCACACACAATATACAACAACCATCACCCACTCACATCACAGTACCTACACCTCATCCCTTATGTTTTCTTCAACCTCTTATTTAACACTACTTCATCGTCTATACCACCACTACAATATCCCCACAAAAACGCCCACGTTTCACAGATGAGGAGTTCAGGGTCATGGTGGACGAAATTGTCAGGGTAGAGCCACACCTGTTCAGAGCACAGGTCCAATAAACATCAATAGCCAGGAAAATGGAGTTGTGGCAAAGAATAGTTGACAGAGTGAATTGTGTAGGCAGCTTACAAGCACAAGGGAGAACATCAGGAAGAGGTGGAATGACTTCAGGAGGAAGGTACGTTCCATGGCATCCAGGCACCGGTTTGTGGTACTCAAAACTGGAGGTGGACCCCCACCTCCTCTCCCTACTTTCACAACTTGGGAGGAGAAGGTCTTTGACATACTTCATCCTGAGGGTCTGACCGGAATACCTGGGGGAATGGAGTCTGCTAAGTCCCCACAACATACATGTCACCAAAATGTTTTGTTGTGCATGTTCCCTTACCACCTTACCCCACCTCAATTACCAAACCACCCTCCACCCCTCTGTGCCAAGAGTACAAATACCCCTCTTTTGCATGCCACATGTCCACTAAACCAACCTGGGTCCGCAGCCCTTTGGAATGGGATGTTAGGTTTTGGGAACTGATAGCACTACAATTACCAGGAGCAATATCCCACCATAAAGAAAACCTAATCAGTGCACCAAATGTGAGATATCATGCATGTGAAAATAACAACTGATGTAACCCATCATGAATGTTCCACTGGGCAACAATTTATGGCACTGACAGCAATACAATGGCCCACTACCATTACAAGCAAAACTGAGCGCCCAATCAAACTGCCCTTAGAAAAAAGTCCTAAATTTGAAATTCACTTACCTGGGGGGGGACTCTAGATGCCGAGGTGGATGCACATGCAGCACATCCAGATAGAGGTCAATGTCAATTGCCTACTCCCATACTGTGTCCCTACTCTGACACTATTAGGTATTGGGCCACTTTTTGTACCATGTATCATGCCATACACTTCACTAGGCACAAAAAGGTTATCACCCATGTCAATAGTCTGACTCCTCCCAGCCCTGTTGCATCTACATCACAGGCAATCATTCACCACCAAACCTGTGTCCCAAGGACTGTTTAATCCATTGTGTGCCCCCCAGTACAGGTACCTGAGTCTCCTCTTGTCACCCCTGACAATGATGGACCTGCTACAACTGGGAGTGGCCACACTGTGCCAGGGGCACAGGCACGTGGGGGTAGGGTGCATGGGAGGGATGGTGTGGGCCAGAGGATGGGGGCTCAAAGGAACAATACTAACCAGGAAATAATTTCCCATGTCTTGGATCCTACTAAAATTCCCAAGGTAGGATGGGCCAGGTACTCACCATGCTTAGGGGAATCCAACAGTTGCAAAGGGACAACCACAAGGAAGCCATGCAGCAGTGGCAGGCACAAAATGCCATCCTGGCTTCCATTGCTGAGGGGCTGAGAGACATCAGCACTACTCTGAGTAGGTCTGCCAAACAACATCAGGCCTCTTGCACTGGTAATGAGTCATCATGCCCTTCAACATCTGTGGCTGCTAGTGGAATGGAGGCCCTGCCACGGGAAGGACATGCCTCAGACACCCCACCCCTGTAGCAGAGGAACCACCATGCAAACGTGGACCTCCACCCAGACATCCAGGAGGAGCAGATGCCAAGACCAAACCACGGCCGGGAAGTCAACCTCTCCTGATTGTTCCCCCTTGTGTGCCACGGATACACCCTGTTGAATGTCTGAAACCTAACTCCATTTTCCAATGGTGCAAGGACACTGGACTTGTGTTCCCAAATGGTGTAGCAGCTACCCTGATGATTTCATCCACCATGACTGAACCATTCACTGTTTACTTTCTGTGTCTATTCACACATATCGTATTGCACTTCCCAATAAATACCACTTAAACCCAAGTCCTGTGTCATGTATCAACCATGTACAACTGTAATGTATGACAGCTCTTGTACCAATATTTCCCTCTGTATTGTACAAACTTTGTTATGAACATCATACGTGTACAGTATCACCAGGAGACGCATAACATTGGGATTGTAACCTAGACATAATTCAAAACAGCTGTATTATAAAACTCCACACGTTTATTTGTAGATTTGCAAACAACAAATAGAGTGGTACTGCTGGTGACTTCGGAATGTCAGATTAGGTGTCATGCACTACTAACCCACAGGATCCTGAAGTTAGGGATATGTCAGTCTTTCCTCAAGCAAGGAGGCATACAGATTGTCCTCTGTATCACCAGGTAAAGCCTTTTCACATACCCATACCTTAGCTTGCTAATAATCATACCCTATGAAATAGACAGAGATCACTACAGATGTCACCAGTCCTGGAGCCTTTCACTTACCATGGTCAGGTACCTGTAGGTTTGCCACTCGCCTATGTCAGTCCCCAGAGACATGCACATCGGTCTGCAAAGTAGTAACACATTGACAGCTATGTGCAAGGTAGGTCACATACAACAGTAACCATCATGATGCTATGGGCTCTGGTTCAACATTTTCACATGTGCCAGACACATATGGACACACACATGGCACCATTTGACACATCTAGTACCAAACAGGTCTTCCTGGTAGGAAACACACTTCCATCTCAGTGTCCAGACAGTCAGGCCATATAAGTGAAAATCCACTCATGCTAATCATTACCTGGTCTCATCCATGTCAACTTCTCATGTCTGCCTGCACATCTCATCTACCTCTGACACTGTCTGTGACTTGTCAATGAGGAAGAACCAAACTGAAACTCAGCAAATCTGTGATTGTCAAAGATAAGGGATATGGCATAGTTGTCAACATACATCATTTCTGACAAGCCATTTTTCCAAGTGTGACTTTGCTTGTGCATTTACAAATCATGACACTGTATACCACACTGTTCAGTACACAATACCAACTAACAATCTGCATACATATCTGACTCATTGGCTACCGCCATAGATAACAAACTGGAATCTTACTATTGACAACACATCACATACCTTTAGTCAGTTGAAGTACTGATTGATGAGATCTGCCCTGATGTCTCCAGCCTCAGCTTCATATGGCTCATCCTCACTTGTCAAATCCGCATTTCCACCCACAGGAACTGCTGGCTCCCCCTCACCTGGTATGAATGATATATGACGTCTCAGGTCAAGGTTGCGGAGGATGTAGCAGGCAACAATAATTTGACATACATTGTTAGGTTAGTAGAGGAGGGCTCCTCCAGATGTGTCTAGACTGCGAAATCCTGCCTTCAGGAGCCCAAAAGTCTGCTCCACAACATGCCTTGTTCTTCCATGGGCCTCATTGAAGCAGACTTCCCCTGGCATGGTTGGGTACTTCACTGGGGTCAATAACCAGGGATGGTTTGGATAGCCAGAGTCACGTATATGGAATAGGTATAACAACATAAACACATATCTTGGACATGCACATTTGTGATAGCGGGAAAAAAACTTTGCAGACACACCTGTCATATGTGACTTACCAACCAGGCAGACCATCTCTGTGTGGAGTGGTGTCATCAGTAGTGGGATCTTGCTGTTCCGTGTCATGAAGGAATCATGGACTGATCTAGGATATTTGGCACATACTTGTGAAATGTACTGTTCTGCCAAACACACCACTTTGATGTTAATGGAGTGGTAATTTTTCCTGTTCCTATATACATGTTCATTGGCACCGGGGGGAACCAACGCTACATGAGTGCCATCTAAGACTCCAATCACATGTGGAATGTGTCCTAAAGCATAATACTCTGCCTTCACATAGGCCAAATCTGCTTGTTGGGGAAACCTGATGTAGATGTCCAGGTGTTTCTACAATGCAGATAGTACTACCTTCCAAACCAGAATGAACATTGTCTGAGACATCCCTGCAGTTAGGGCCACTGTATTCTGAAAGGACCCAGTGGCCAGGAAGTGTAGCACTGACATGACTTGAACGATGGGAGGTATGCTATTGGGACTGCGAATGGCAGGCATCAGATCTGGTTTCAACTGATCACAGAGATCCATGACAGTCTGCCTATTCAGGCGATATATCTGTATTATGTGTCTCTCCTTCATAGTGTGCATGTCTACCAGTGGGCGGTACACTGGAGGCTGTCTTCCGCTCCTCATGTCAAGGTAATTACGTGGACCAAAAGAAAATGTACTTGAATGTATAATGTATATATTATGAATCTGTTCATATACAAGTCTCACATATCCCCATATGATGTCAAATGCAACATATGACATTTCATGTGCAGCATATTGCTATGCATCCTGTGACAGTCCCCTTGATTCAGATTCCCTATACCCTCTGATGTACTTTACATGCATATATATAGCTGTGACTGCCAGTGTTTGATAATCCTACCTGATTTACATGAGAAACATATTTGTTGCACCTATACCCCATTGACGTCACACATAGGATGTTGAGAATAGGTTATCATTTCCATTATCATCCATACATCTGTTATACAGCTTTTACTACTCAGATGCACAATGAGACTACTAAACATGAAAGTAGCACTTTATGTAATTTGCACACATTGTGGTGGGTCTCACTGAAATAAGCTACAAATTTAATTCCAAGAAAACTAAAATTTCCTTTCTCAGTGTCCTGTTTTAGAGATACGAGTTATCAGATGGAGGAGAGAGCCTGGTGCCCCACTTTCTAGAAAAGTGTGCAAAGTTACAACCACCAAATACTATAAAAAAAACTACCGTCATTGTTGGACTTTTCAAATTTGGCAGAACTTACATTCCAGGTTATGCAAAATGCATAAAACCACTTTATGACTTCATACATCCAGTAAATATTGGACGGTTGAACACACACGCATTCTGAGAGCATTACATCAGGATATACTTGAAGCAAAACATCTACATAGATGATACAACAAAACAAACTTGGTCATCAGAGTAATTGCTGGTGGCATTGAGTTTACCTATGTAAGATCCAATGAAGGTGATAGCGTCCATATAGCATACACATCACATTTGTATTCAACAGCTGAATAATGCTTTGCCCCCACTGAGAAAATTCTGACTGTTGTTCAGATGGCTGTCATAAAAGAGAGACCTTTAGCCCAGAGGAAACACATTGTTGTTGTGACCCCAATACCACCCTTAGAGGCTGTGGCAAAAGCCTGTGTTCAAAATGCAAAAGCATTACATCCACATTGGATTCAATAGGCCACCTCTCTGACTGCCACTGATGTTGATACGTTTTTTATCATAAATTTCAGACACAAGAGTTCCTTCAATATGAACTTGAATACCGAACACCTACAAACATTTTGCTAGTTGTGCAAAATCAAATTATTTTTTTCACTGAGGGTTCAGCACAACCAGCGGTAGTGCCAAACAGCAATACTCTGCTGCTTGCGTAGCTGTGAGCGGATTCATAAGGGATTGCAAGTTCCACCCCAAAAACACATACACGTAGACCGTGTGGGACTGCACTGCACAATTTGCAGAGCTTAAGGCTCTATTATTGGCACTGGAACATATGGATCCTGACCTCCAAACTCTGATTGTGTGTGATTCATATTATTGTGTCCAGTCCTTTAATGAATACCTGCATTACGGGTGCCAGAATGGGTTGAGAGATTCAAAAGAGAACACCATTAAGCACAGACGTCTGTGGGGAAAGGTAGCAGATCTAAAAAGGTACGCTACCAAAAATCCATGTAGTACATAAAGTGGGCCATCAATGTGTAGGAATACACATTGCAGGAAACACTTTGGCTGATGAAGCGGCCAAGTCAGCAGTAGCTGTGGCTTCTGTTGCCGCAATTACTCGTTCTAGGACGACGTTGGATGATGAAACGCTGGTTGCTGTGAAAGCTTCGGTTTACAGCAAGCCTTTGCCAAAGGCCTACCCCGCCAAATATTCCTACCAACTTAGCGCTAAAGATTTTGCATTCGCAACCATACCAGCAGTGGGTGATTGCGTGATCCTCAACCAAGAACAAAGATTAGATCTAATAAAAGCAATGCATGACGAGGTTGCTTCTGCCTATGCAGGTGTGGTAGCCACAATTTCACTATTGCAAAAACACTATTGGTTGCCAGGTCTATACAAACAGACCAGATAGTATGTCCTTTGTTGTGACACCTACCAACAAATAATAGAGTCCACCCTGAAAAGCCCATCGCAGACCCCCCCTAATGTCCAACAAACCACTATACTCTGTGTACCTCAACCATTGTGGTCCTCTAACACATGATGATACATACAAATACATCTTAGTCGCTGTTGATTCTTGCTCCAGATTTCTATGGGTGTGGCCAAAATTATCAGCTGACGCTGAAACACTGAACTGTTTTAAAAGATTTGCAGGTCTTCATTGGAACAGATGCAGTTGCAGCATTCCATTCAGACTAGGGCCCTGTCTTTGTCTCAAGGGCATTCAGGAACACCATGGCGACAAGACGGGTCCAACTACATTTCTCGTCTCCCTATCATCCAGAAAGAAATGCGGTGGTGTAGGGGAAAAAAGAGATTTAAAGCAATCCTTAACAGCAAGGGTACTAGGTACAGGTCATAGTTGGCTTAACCAGCTACATGGAGCCCACAGAGCACTAAACAGTCTGCCCAGAAGGACTTTGGGAGGGCGTACCCCATATGAGGTTCTGTTTGGCCTACCTATGTATGTCCCAGATATTGATGGCCCTGGCACAGTGGCGGCAGACACACCTTTTGACATAAACTAATGTGTCACTGTCTTGTAGGAATTACAACTATTCCGTGATAAAAACTCATCTGCATGGGCCGCTACCTTGGGAATGAGGGATTCACCAACAACAACCACTAGCTTGTTTCCAAAAGTTGGGGATCTAGTGCGTGAAAAGATTCCTTTAAAAATTGAATTTGGCCCAGCCTATGGAGCACCTGTTCCAGTTCTGGGAATACCCGGTTCCAGAACTGTCATTCTATCACTGCTGCCTCGTTTGGAAGAAAACCGCTCTGTATTAAATTGACAGTGTCAAGTTACACCATGTGTCCAGTCCTACAGAGTAGACCACGAGGACTCCTGGGCAGGTCCTGAACTCCTCTCACTGCCAGTCAGGCTGTGCCTCTTTAAAATGTAACCAACAGTGATGAGACTTCTCCGAGCTTGGGGAGGATTGGAAAATTAACTTTTATTAGTACCTGTCACTACATCTATGACAAGAAATGTCTGAAGTTCTGAGCTATATTATTCAAATTCAACACAAATGGATAGAATCACTTACTACGAACTACCAAGGGATACATCCGTCAGTTCTCCGACACCGGCTCCATTGTTTGCATAATCCGCTTCTGGATATTTTGCCAACATCAATGATTCTTTTTCAAATTCTTCAGCATCTTCAACTACACCTGTATCAAGACCATGTAAACTATTCAATTGGCTTAAAACTAACTATCTGATTCATCCATGGAGTTATCTATTCATCCTTTTAATAGTGCGTGCATTCTTTTTTTTTTGCTGATACATGGTCATTATCTTCCTGAATGCTCTGCTGTTGAACTGGTGGATAAGGTTTTGAAGCCTCACCTGTCCTCACAAAAGGTCCGCAGAGACTTGTCCCAAGTGAACATTTCAGCTATACTGATTTTTGATGGGATTGTTTGGGATAAAGTTTCATTCAATATCTTCCGGTCGACGGAAATATGTATTCAAAGTCTCTGTAAATTATATAATAACACCTGGGATGGTTTCTGATGAGTGGGATTTGAAAACAGTTGATTCTACGCTTTCTGAGTGTGAGTGTTATATTGTGTTTGAAAGTGAAGATGTTTACCAAACAACAGCAAATTATGGGGAAATGTCCTGTTACCATCATTTGGACACCACTTCATACATAAAGCCAGCACCCCGAGAACTGTTTAAAGTGCCTCATATGGAATTAAAGAATGTCCTGTTAACAGACACAAAATTAATCTATTCTAAATCTTCTGTTTCCCAGTTGGCTATTAAAGGCTATGGATATTGGTTGAAATGATTGACTTAAAGAGTGTGTGGGGAACTAGAAATTGGCAAATACACGGATAGGAAGCTTTGTTTAGGGCATGCCTTAGGGGGTCATTATGACTCTGGCAGTCAGTGTAATAGTGGCGGTAGTACCGCCAACAGGCTGGCAGTACATACTGCCATATTATGACATTGGCTGTTTGGCATAAGCCAAACCACCAATGTAACACACCGACCGCCACAGCGGTAACAACATCACTAGGCCGCCCATGGCAATATGACCCCACCCACTGCCATGGTTTCCGTGGCTTTTTTACCGCCACGAAAACCATGGCGGTAGGCACTATCAGAGTCCTCCCCCTCCCAAACCCCCTACATACACACACCTACACGCACATACATACACACTCATACACAGACGCATACCCACATTCACCCACGCATGCATACATTCATACACACACAGCAACACACACTAACATACATTCTAGCACACACGCAATCACACAACACTACATACACGTACACTCACACCCATTCATGCACACACGCATTACATACGCCTCACACCCGCATGCACGCGTACAAACACAGTCACACACACAACACCCCCGCCCTCCTTCCCTGTTGGAGAACCCGACATACCTGCAGCAGCTTTCACCAGCAGAACACCGCCAGGCCGTATCATCCGCCGCCATGAGCATAGCCAGAATTCCGCCAGCCTTCTGGGAGAATTCTGGCTACGGTCATATTTTGGTGAACGGTTGGTAGCCACGGCAACAGTATGTTGGTGGCCATCACTGTGGCGGTAGGTGGCATTTGCTGCCAATGTTATAATGAGGGCCTTATTCTGTTGCAAATTATATTTTTTAATGAAACTGAACAACAAACAAGTTGTTTAGGCTTAGCACAGATTAAGGAATTAAGGCCCATATTTATACCTTTTTAGCACCGCATTTGCACCCCTTTTTGACGCAAAAACTGCGCAAACGTACAAAATACAATTGTATTTTGTAACTTTGCGCCACTTTTGTTTCAAAAAATTATTCAAATGGAGCGCTAAAAAAGTATGAATATGGGCCTAAATGCGCTGAGTATTCCATCACCAGCTAAATTTGACAAATGGCAAAAGATTTTAAATGTCACTGAAGAACAGCTCAACAGGTGGGTCTGAAATTGAACATTTAATTCAGCACTTTCAGGTCCAAACGGGTGATGATTGTGGCCCGTAGACACAAATGTTTGTCATGCACATTTTGTAAGCTCCACGGGGGGTTTTAGAGCAAGCCGACCTGATCCTTGTTACATATCATCACAACACTCTGATCTCACCACCAAATACAACGTGGCAAACTAGGTCAACAATGGTTGAAATCTTCCACGCTAGCAGACTTTAAAGAGCACCTTAGCTTTCTGTTAGAAAACACAGTATTACAAGATATCCTGTTAGGTCCTAGAAAACCACGCATGCAATATAAAAGAAGATTTTGAAACTTACACAAAAAGAAGCCGTCTCCCGGTTGAGGCAAATAGACCAGGAAAACCTCCAGAAAGATCTAGACATTGTAGATAATGGTATGAATACTGTCCACCCACACTTACACCCTAAACTGCAATTGACATCATACAAAAAGATATGTCATTTTTACACCATGGACGGAGTCAACTTAGGTCCATTATGCAGTTTACGTTGGACGTTACAAGTTCTGAAAGTGGTCGCATACCCTGGCAACCAGTCAGCTCCAGGAACCTGTTTTCAGTGTGTAATTTGACGTGAAAGCAACAAATAATGGCCTAGAAAGAACCAATTTACCTTTTGTTAAACATCAAGAATTTAGAAAAGTTGCCATTCACTGTGACGAAAATACCATCTGCAGTTTAGTTAATACACAGGGTTATTAATCTGCCCATTTCAACATTTCAGGTCACCTTGTGTTTGAAGCACATTTCTGTAGGCAGATTTGAAAATCTAGGAGTTAGTTACGTACAAATGTTTCAAGGGCATGAAAGAGGTCTTGCTTAACGGCAGCGAATGCGAGGCATCTTGAAGTCATTCGATGATTAGTAAACAGCTGTCCTTGCACACAGCATGTAATGCTTCAGTTGCAAATTTAGCTTGTCATCTGCAGGGTGTTCCCGTCCTTTTGAATTGTCCCGCATTCCAGGTGCTCTCGAATGGGAGGTATGTGATGCTGAACAGAGAAAGCTGTTTTGGAATGCGAGCCGAAATTGCCTATGTAGTTTCGGGCTGCCAAATTATGACTTGTTGCAGAAATGTGCTTTTTTCCCCATGCGAGTGATAAAAGTAGCAGAAGTGTGCTGCACATGATTATTTACTGGGTATTGCTGGTCCTGAGAATACAATGTCTACCCTACACAGACAAATATGTGTTGTCACGTCAGTGCAGTTCTCAGAACAACAAGATATTTTATTATAAAACAACTTGCTGTCCCCACCAACTCAGAGGGGACATTCCAGCCAGCCTGCCATCTCATGCTGTATGTCGTTGCAGTTTCTGCTGAAATTCCACGCTTCCTCTCTGTCTACATGGGAGGACTTCCAGCAGGCTAATAGACCTCTTCTTTACCTCTGAGCACAGGTATCGGGATTGGGCTTCCTTCCCAGGACTGGAAGTGCAGATTAAGGCTACCTCTGCAATTTGCTCTCATGTAGAAACTTAGTAGTGTAAGTAGGGATATTAGTGTCAGGAAACCTATTGCCAGCGTTAAGTTCTTCCCTCCGCAAAGGCGATTCCCCTTTTCTCTGTACCCACATTGGTTGCAGCGGCGTCCTCACTCCCGGTGGCTCTTGCGGAGGTTGTTCTTAGAACTAGCCTCCTCAGGTTTAATTGCCACTCAAGATGGTGGCCGCAGATCTTTGTGAGGTCAGCACTCTAGTGTTTCTACCTTAGTCTCGTGCTGTAGCTTCCCTCCAGCTGTTTCTCTGGGAGCCATGCACTTCAACTGTCATCTTGGGCAGAATGAGCAGTATTCCTGTGGTGCTTTGCTTCATTAAGAATTCTTCCAGTATTGAGTAGTTAATCCTTTTTCTTGGTATGGTGTGCACACCAGGGATTATTTCCCTTTTGGAGAAGCTGAATTTTTTCCTTCTTCCAGCAACTGACTATCATCTTTCTGAGGAGGATTTGTTTTGAACTTCAAGCAAATGCAGTAAGGCATCCTTCTGTATAATTTCCCGACTTGCCAATATGTGTCTATATATATATATATATATATATATATATATATATATATATATATAAAAACACTTCGCCTTGTATACTCATCAGTCTTAGAGACAAACCTCAGAACTCAGACTGATGACTTAGAGACTGTGATTGAGAAATCTGAACTTTTAGAAGGATGTTTCTATGTCTGTAAAAGACAATAGTAAATTGTACATTTGTGAACTTTTGGACTGCTCTTCGGAGAACCTTGGATTTTACCTCTGACTTCAGGAGAAGAGAAGATTCTGAGATAACATTGTTCTTTAAGAGAAAGGATAGTCTCTCAAAAGATCCAGGTTAGTAGAGCAATTGAATTAGGTGAATGAGAATGACTGAACAGTTGAATGCACAGTAGCAATATACTAATTTCTGCTCTTATCACCCGACTGCAGGTCCTTCCCTTAAAGAAATCCCCAAAAGAAGAAAGGTACTAGTGACAGAAGCAGAATATCCTATCTTCAAGTGGGAAATACAGGCAGGAACTGTATCTGGAGGAGGTCTCTCTTTTTCTATTCCCATTCCCCTTTCCCCCTAGCAGATGCAGGGTTCAGATAATCAGTTAAGGTCTGAGCACGCATCTGTTAGAGGGAGTTGGGTAAAAGGCATCTACTCCTGTGGATGTTTGATTCAATTGGTAACCTTCTGACAATTAGATACACTAATGTGACAATATGGTGTGACTTTTCCTGTGTTTCCCTTTCCTGGTCACTGCTGTAATAGCATTGTGTTTCATTATCCTCATAAACACAATTCATGCCTTATTACATAGAACCCAGTTGCTCCAGTGAAACCTATTGAACCAAATCCTGCTTCTGTTTGTCTTTGCATGTATGAAACTTGTATAACTGAGAGAAAGGGGTTTCAACTGTTCCATCACAACTTCTCTGCAGAGTCTTAGAGTGTCATCCCATAGGCTGCCACAAATCACTTTTACTGTTGGTACTTGTGAGGTGCTGAGAGCTGTCACACAGTGTGGGATCAGACTCAGTCCCCCATGCTTCGTAGCACTGCCATCCAAAATCTAGCATCAGACTCAGTCCCCCATGCTTGCTGGAGCTGCCACCCAAAATCCAGCAGTCTTGTTACAACAACAGGAGTCTTATGACATATTGTACAAAGGTGCTGGTCTGGGTCAAGTTAACATTAAAAATAAATGCAACATATAGACACGCTATATGGTATAGCTTGCCAATACACCGATTTACTATTTAGATGCAATCTCTGTCTTTAGGTATTCTTTCTCTCCAATCTCAAGAGGCTGCTCTTCAGGATAATCTCACCCCTTGTGGAAAAGATTCAGACCTCAGGAAGCTGTCTGTTCCTGTGATGAGGAACAGTAAGTTGGAGAGGCTGAAACCTGCATATAATGTTTTAGATGCACCCAGCAAGTTAAGGTTGGGAGACTGAAAACTCCTGATGGGTGTGTATAAGGTCAGGATGTCTGCAAGGTAGCGAGAGAGATCAAATTTGTATTAATGAATTAGTGGCATGGTGACTAATAAACCTACATTTCAAAGTTTGACAGATAAATTAACGTTGAAATGTAAAATGTGTAGGTTTCAATTATGGTGGACCATGTGGCTGCCATTCATATTAAGCACTACGTTTTAACATGAGAGATTTTGCATTCATATTAAATGAAGTATTGAAATGAATCACTGTTAAGAGTTTTTTATTAAATTGTAGATTAAGAATTGAAGTATCAAATGAATACAAATTAAACATACTTATTGAATCAAATTGAATTTTATTAACATGAGTTATATGTGTGCAGAAAAATAAATGATCATCTAAATTAATTCTAACATATCATAAATAATGTTTGCAATTTAATAACTTGCTTTGCATATTTGATTATAACTGTAAGGTGCACAATAGGTTTATTAATGTATTAATTGCATTAATGTGTATTAAGGTTTTCTTAGCTTGACTAGGCCTGAAAGACTTTTTCGCAACAGTAATGGAAAATCACTTGTTTATTTTGTCCCCTCTGACCTGAATTCTTTTCCTAGGGCATTAATGTGATGTTGAATGTCCTATCGTATTGAAGGCAAGGGACATGTTTGTCATTACCAATCTTGCATTATTTTTTCCAGCTGTTGAACGGGACAGGAAACTTATGATTTTCATGACTTTTTGTAAGTTTATTTTGTGTACTGTGAGAGAAGTACCCAATGTAGCAAGTTATTTGAGAATGTGATATTTTTTCGGGACTGTATGAAATCATTGAAATGATAATGCACTTTTGCTGAGAAAATCTTGAGCAGTTGAAAACTTAGTGGTGCCATCAACATCCATTGGACATCGAAGTTGATGTCTGAGGTGAGTCCACCTGAAGAACCAATGAATGGATTGTGCATATTTCTAATTAGTGAGAAACTATGAAATTTGCAGTCAGTCTTTCCCGTGTCTCAAAGCTGTCCAGAACTCTGTCGGAGTCCATTTGTTTTTTAGTAAGGCTGCTGTCACTCTCTGTTTCTCTAAGCCCCAAAATGAGTTTTCTAATCGTTGTCTAATTGCCCTGTTCTGTTAGTTCAGTACTAATATTTCCGGCTAATTCTGAACTGCTGAGTTGTACGATGCGCAGCTCATGTTCTGCACTGTCTTGATGCTGCTGTCAACTGATTCCGGAAGAAAGTGACTGCTCTCGCCAATGAAGTATTCCTGTCTGCTGTCCATTAGGAGAGAAATAATTAAATGTGATTTCTTGTTCCCTTTTAGTTTAGTCACTCACACCAGTATATTTGTATAATGAGGTGCCCTAGTTAGATGATTTTTCAAATTATTTTGTTTTATTTTTATTTTTTGTTTTGTCCGCATATGTTTGCCCGTTCCCACACATGCCAGTCCTAATTTGTGTTAGAGATAAGGATGGTCCAGCTCTGAAATCCAAGTGTTAAAATTGCATTTTGAAGATTTACCGATGCCCCCATCATCTGCTTTGGGATCTGATATTAATGTGCATATTGTGTTGTTTCAAATCTATATTGTTCTTTTGGGGTGTCAAACAATATTGATGTTTAGCAGATTAAATCTTTTCAGATGTTTTGGCCAGACAATGTTTTTTATGTATGTTTATAATTTAGTTTTGCGCACCAAATACGTGACGTTGATTTTGGGTTTGTAATAAAGCTTTGAAACTTTTTTCAGTTTGGAGTTTGATTTAATGTTAAATTGTTCATGTCTTATGCCATTGATTTGTGAATGAATAATTCTGACTCCTACACTCTTCTCCAAGTCCAAATATAAAGTCGACGTCTAGTGGAGAAGAATGATGGTGTCTCACCAGAGCATTTGTGGTTTCTGAGCCCAGAGAGCGCAGAAGACTTGTGCGGGCACTTCAACAGTAGTCCAGAGAATTGTCATAGACCACTTCGGAAACAGCTATTTAAGACTTGTCAAGTACCTTGTTTTTGCTGAGAACTGTGCAGCATTGTGGTGAAATGGTATATCATATTGTGAGTAGGACCGAATGAAGAACTAATCTAAGGTTGTGTAATTTCAGAAGAGGAAAAAGTCTCTTACACCCTTCAAATCAGCACATTGCAAAATGCCATGCCCAGTCAGATGCAGAAGTCGCGGCTAAACTACTTTACCATTTCAATGCTTGCAGTGACACAGAAGGGTTTCCTGCAGATTACAGGTATCACAGGTCTTAGTAGCTGGGTTTCAGAATTTTGTGTGGTACACTGGTTATCAAACTCAGGCTTTTTTAAGGTGGAACAAGCAACATGAATTTTCAGAGTGGCAGAACTAAGCCTTAGAAAATGCTCTTCAAGTCTTTTGGATGTTGCTGGATTATCCCAATACGAAATGTTGCAGATTTTCTTCCTGTGATGTCAGTTCCTGCTTCAAGCATAAGTAAGGCAGTGCTTGGATGTGCATGATGCATTGCCACATATTTCTTTCCTTATTTTTTTGTGGCAGGGTGCCACCGTGGCAACAGGGTGGAGTCCCCCTTTTCTTGGACAATCTATAACGGCATTCATTAGACGTTCTCATCATTGAGTTACTGACAAAGTGTGACTAGACAAGTTTAAGAAGCTTCTGGCAAAACCATTGACCCCTTGACAGTGGGGAGAAGGGATACGGATGGAACCCCATGGGCAGATTGTTGCTATTGTCTAATCTGCAAAGTAGGAGAGTTGATTGGAGCAAAGGAGGAGGCAAAAGGGAGGCACAAACTTTGCTAGGAAAGAGAAGATGGGTGCTACCTCTTCTCACTGTGTGCTCCTCCTGCTTTGCGTAACGAAGAACCAATGCTTAATTTGAGCCAGTGGTTTCCGGTGCAGGACACCAGCACTTATTTTTGAGGGGCAGCACTTATTTTTCTGCCTCAAGCATTTATTGCAAGCAAAATACACATATCGAACGGACTGAGGAAGAGCAAAACAAAAAAGCGCCACAAAGGGAGAAAGCAGAAAGCTGCAGGTGTGAGCTGAAGGGGCAGGGAGTGGCTATACATGGGAAAGAGAGGCCCAAGATCGCTTCAGGTTTATGCGGCCTCAGTATTCAGTGCTCCCACATTTAATTGCAGCAGCCACGTGTTTCAGATGAGATATTTGGCCACCGACGCGTTTTTATTAACAAATTAAGCACAGCGAAAAACACTTGTGGAGACCGCATTAACAGCCAGCATGCTGCATTCGTGTTCTCTCCTACACTTCTCCTGACTGATCCCCTGCATTCTGCGCTACCACGTCCTCCACAGCTTGCTGCTACCATTGCGCACCCAGACATTTCTGGTTGCTGGGGGTCCAGCACAAGTAAAGGCGGGCAGTTGATTAGCTGGGTAGAGGTGGCTGGTGTGTGCGCTACAGTGTAGATGGGGAGCAAGGTGGGGGAGAAGGCAGCACTCGTGCGGCTTGAGGCCTCGGTAACAAGCGGTTAAGTACACAAGAAAGAATTACACAATCATCAATCTGCAGACAGGATTATCTGTGAAATCAAAAGTAGTGTGCAACATTACAACACATATGAAAAACAATCACTAATGTGAGCCACTAGGATAGTGGGGTGTGTCAGCTATCATTGGCTGCTCAAGCAGGCGCTGTGTTCTTCTCTGCTGCCCCTGTGGGCCAGATGTAGGTAAGGAATGGTTTGCTATTAACAAATAGCACACTTTTGCAATTCACTATTTGGTACTGGCAAACACAAATGTACTAAAGTGTGTTTAACACTTTTTGCAATTCCCAGTGGGTTGCAAATAGAGCTACCACATAAATGTTAATGAGGTAGGTCTCAGTTTGCAACACATTGAGAATGGCAAAAATCACTGGGATGGTGGCCTGCTGGGGTCAGCAGACCACCATGTCTGTGGCTGTTTTTCAAATATGCACCCAGTTTTCCTTACAGGAAAATGGGATACATTTCAAAAAGAGAAATTAGAAGTTTTTTTTTTCATTTTTTAAGTGTAGGCAGTAGTCCATGAGATCAATGCCTGGTCTTAAAAAATATTTTTCCAACCATTCCTTGACGACCCCTTCCGATTTGCTAATGAGTTATCACCAACTTGAAACTGGTGGTAAAATGTAAATGCTTTGTGACTGCATTTTGGTCTCAAAACATACATACACACATACCATTGTGATTCAGACGACCTAAACAAGCCCCTTCCTAATACCGAATAGCAAACACAATTTGCGATTCGGTATTAGGTTACCAAGGGCCAGATGTAGGAAATTTGCAAATTGCGACTTGCAATTTGCGAGTCCTTCCGACTCGCAAATTGAAAGTCGCAATTTGCAATGCAGAACGGTGTCTCAGACATGCGAGTCGGTATGGGGTCGCAAATTAATATTAATGAGGTGGGTCGCAAATTGCGGCCCCATACCGACTATAGGCACTCGCAAACATGGAGGCCTGCTGTAGTCAGCAGACCTCCATGTTCGTGACTGCTTTTAAATAAAGTAGTTTTTAAAGGAAAACGAGCTGCACTTAAAAAAAAAACGAAACCTTTAGTTTCGGTATTTTTTCAGGGCAGGTAGTGGTCCCTTGGACCACTACCTGCCCTGAAAAAATAGTTTTGGGTCCATTCACAAAGGGGAGGGGGTCCCATGGGGACCCCTTCCCATTTGCGAGTGGGTTACCATCTACTTCAAGTGGATGGTAACTGCGACACCATTTGCGACGGCAAAAGCGGTCGCAAATGGTATTGCATACCACTCCGAATCGCAAATAGGAAGGGAACACCCCTTCCTATTTGCGATTCTGAAATGCATTTTGCGAGTCGGTCCCGACTCGCAATATGCATTTCTGAATAGAAAAATGCGATTTGCAAGTCGCAAACGGCAATTTTTGCCGTTTGCGACTCGCAAATGCTTTCCTACATCTGGCCCCAAATCGCAAATAGGGCTTGGTGCATACCAAAAACCATTTTTCTAGTCACCTGCAAATCAGGCCGTTTTGTGACCGGAAACATTAATTGAACGTCTGGCCCTATATCTGTTATCATGTGTTGTGGTGCGTGATGGCTCGGAGAAGCTCGGGCTTTATACAGCATACAACAGTGACATTCTATTTTTTTTCATTTTCAAACCTGTAATTGACACTTTCTGCCTGATGTTTGATAGCTTCGTCAACAATGGCTATACCTGGGTATAGATTATTGTATTTACAAGCAAAAGAGCAAGCACAAGTACATGGGCTAGTCTACCATTATGACTCTTATTTAAAATCTAGTTGCCCTTCTTAGTACTTGGAGAAGTGGTGACTGTTCATATATTGTGGGCTTCACCTATATTGGTATCCATAACTGTGTGGGGCTGAATTTTCCCCTCTTTCTTTCTTGATCACCCACTTGCCTGACGCCATTTGGTTCTCGCCTTGACTTCTCACTTCTTGTGGAGTGCTGATTGTGACTGCCCTATGCTTTAAACAGAAGCAAGGGGAAAAAATTACGCGGCCGGGGAGGCGCAGTCAGACCTATTAGGGACTCGTGGCAAACACCTAACGAGGGGCAGGACCCTGAAAGTGAGAGGTCAAGCCCACGAAAATATGTTGGTCTTAGTGGCCAGCATTATTTTAAATGGCCCAATCAGCGGGCAGGCACTATGGCGGCACCAGGTTTAAATGGCCAAAAGGTTACCTACCAGGATTCACATGCCTTCGTCACTGACCCACTTCCCAACACCGAAGCGCAGGCGTCGCTGCTGCAAGTACGTAGAGGGCTCAGGCGGAGTGGGTCAGAACCAGCATGGATCGTCAGCAAGGTGAGACCCATAGCCATGGGAGAAGCCTCTCAAGAGAGTGCCCTTGGGATGCTTCGAGGCAGGAGCACGAGGGAGCAGGCCAACAGCAAGTGGTCAGCAGTGGGCGGACACAGCCCTTGCAGCCCAAGTAGGCACATGGGGGCCACCCACAACACTCGGCATCAAGGTGTAGCCTAGAAGCTGCAAGAAATGCTGGATCATTGCAAATAAAGGGGCTACTCGCTCTAGGCTCTGGCTAGAAGTGCTTAGCAAAGTAAAACTGACAGACCTGGACCCTCCCACAACGAGGGACTAAAAGACTTTGGACATAGTTGTGGAACAGGCTTTTGTACTGTTATGTTTGAGAACTTGTATTTGCGTGAATAAACTGTGGTATTTTTGAACCATGATTGCCTCATGTGTTGTCACTAAAGGGGTAAGGTTGTATGTAAAGATGGCCCAGGAGATGCAAGGGGACTCGCCAATCTGGGAGGGGATACATATATATCAATTGATGAGCTTGACAGGCACCTACCTCTATCCTGTGCTGCAGATCATGGAAAACACACCTTTAAGAGCAGGAACCCCTCTAAAGAGAGAGGAGCATTGCCTCGTTCGGGCTACTAGCCTTTTGCAACTCAAATTGTAACTGGCGAATAACAATCATACTTCTAGTCCACTACTCAGGCACCCTAGAAATTCATTTTCAATGAAAGGGTGCCACTATGGTATAGTCTCATAACCCTCACTCCAGTGTCAGATCAAAGCTTCCCAGCTAGCTGCTTTCCTTGTCCGCCGCCACTGTTATAACTTCTAGTCCTATAGCAGTGGAGTTAGTGATTTATTTAGCTCTGAGTATCCGCAAAATGTACTTACAGCCCGTTTCTGAAAGCTGGGAAGATAATGATTTTAGCACCGCAAACCTTTCATTGATGCCATTTGCAGGAAAAACAAAACAGACACTTTCTTCTGCAGCACATTTTCCCTCTAGCTATATTGTGGCTAATTTCAGGGTCCTCTCTAGGTGAAGCCACAAACCCTGGGTACACTTAGGATCCCAAGGATGCTGGTAAAAAGCATGCACATTTGGCCGGGATAGCTATATGGAAAAAAAGGAGGAGCCCTAAGGGCGAATTATCCCAAATAGCCACAAAAGGCTTAGCATTGCAGAGTGTGGCGGGGGGAGTGGGCTAGGGGCGAAAACGTTGAATCATTCCTCCAGCATCCTAACAGTTTTAATAACTTATTTTTAACATTAATTTTAAGGATTTTACTAATTATGAAATGTGTTTTTACATTTTTTCAAAAAATAATAATCATACATAGTTAAGTTTTATGTAAGAAATATGCATTTAATTAATGCATTTAAATTTACAATTTAATTTAAAAAAAAGTATTTCTATACTTTTCAGTTATTTTAAAATTACACACATTTGAATTTAAAGGTTTTCAAAAGTATTAACTTTAACATTATTTTATAATATATACATTTTTTTTAATTTATTTTCTCTAAAGTAACAGTAATGTTAAATACACTTAAATATATTTTCTTGCCCATGCTCTATCAACATTTTGGTCCATGATATTTTTATGGTCAATATTCTTGTGCATTATCTTACAAATAAGTGCAGTCGATATTTTGGCCTTTATTAATTTTTCTGAAATATTTTTGTACAGCGAAGTCAATATTCTGTCATACAATCGAGGTCTAGGCACCAAATATGTTCTGGAATGTTTATATTTGTATGATGCTGGGGTATTTAACCTCTTAGCTGCCGGGCCTTCCCCCCCCCACCCCTCAGTGCTGAGCCCTTTTTTGGCTATTTGGGGTAGTTTGCGCTTAGGCCTTCATAACATTTTGTCCACATAAGCTATCCACGCCAAATTTGCGTCCTTTTTTTCCAACATCCTAGGGATTCTAATGGTACCCAGAGTTTGTGGTTTCCCCTGGAGGAGACCAAGAAAATAGCCAAAATACAGTGAAAATGTTGTTTTTTCCCAAAAAATGGGAAAAAATGGCTGCCGAAGAAGGCTTGTGGTTTTTTCCCTGAAAATGCCATCAACAAAGGGTTTCTGGTGCTGAAATCACTATCTTCCCACCTTTCAGGAACGGGCAGACTTGAATCAGAAAACCACATTTTTCAACACAAATTTGACATTTTACTGGGACATACCCCAATTTTACTATTTTTGGTGCTTTCAGCCTCCTTCCAGTTAGTGACAGGAATGGGTGTGAAACCAATGCTGGATCCCGGAAAGCTAAACATTTCTGAAAACTAGACAAAATTCTAAATTCAGCAAGGGGTCATTTGTGTAGATCCTACAAGGTTTTCCTGCAGAAAATGACAGCTGAAATAAAAAAATATTGAAATTGAGCTGAAAACAATAGCCATTTTTCTTGATGTTTTACTCTGTAACTTTTTCCTGCGATGTCAGATTACTGAAAGCAATATACCGTTTTGTCTGCTGGACTCTTCTGGTTGCGGGGATATAAAGGGCTTGTAGGTTCATCAAGAACCCTAGGTACCCAGATCCAATAAATGAGCTGCACCCTGCAGTTGGTTTTCATTCTATACTGGGTATACAGCAATTCATTTGCTGAAATATGAAGAGTGAAAAATAGGTATCAAGAAAACCTTTGCATTTCCAAAATGGGCTCAAGATAGGGTTTTTAGGAGCAGTGGTTATTTGCACATCTCTGAATTCCGGGGTGCCCATACTAGCATATGAATTGCAGGGCATTTCTCAAATAGACGTCTTTTTTACACACTCTCTTATATTTGGAAGGAAAAATGTAGAGAAAGATAAGGGGCAATAACACTTGTTTTGCTATTCTATGTTCCCCCAAGTCTCCCGATAAAAATGATACCTCACTTGTGTGGGTAGGCCTAGCGCCCGTGACAGGAAATGCCCCAAAACACAACGTGGACACATCCTATTTTTTTGACAGAAAACAGAGCTGTTTTTTGCAAAGTGCCTAGCTGTGGATTTTGGCCTCTAGCTCAGCCGGCACATAGGGAAACCTACCAAACCTGTCCATTTTTTAAAACTAGAGACCTAGGGGAATCCAAGATGGGGTGACTTGTGGGGCTCTGACCAGGTTCTGTTACCCAGAATCCTTTGCAAACCTCAAAACGTGGCTAAAAAAACACGTTTTCCTCACACTTCAGTGACAGAAAGTTCTGGAATCTGAGAGGAGCCACAAATTTCCTTCCACCCAGAGTTCCCCCCAGTCTCCCGATAAAAATGATACCTCACTTGTGTGGGTAGGCCTAGTGCCCGCAACAGGAAATGCCCCAAAACACAACGTGGACACATCCCATTTTTTGACAGAAAACAGAGCTGTTTTTTACAAAGTGCCTACCTGTAGACTTTGGCCTCTAGCTCAGCCGGCACATAGGGAAACCTACCAAACCTGTGCATTTTTGAAAACTAGAGACTTAGGGGAATCCAAGATGGGGTGACTTGTGGGGATTTGACCAGATTCTGTTACCCAGAATCCTTTACAAACCTCAAAACGTGGCTAAACAAACACGTTTTCCTCACATTTCAGTGACAGAAAGTTCTGGAATCTGTGAGAAGCCACAAATTTCCTTCCACCCAGCGTTCCCCCAAGTCTCCCGATAAAAATTATACCTCAATTGTGTGGGTAGGCCTAACGCCCGCAACAGGAAATGCCCCAAAACACAACGTGGACACATCCCATTTTTTGACAGAAAATAGAGCTGTTTTTTTAAAAGTGCCTACCTGTCGATTTTGGCCTCTAGCTCAGCCGGCACATAGGGAAACCTACCAAACCTGTGCATTTTTAAAAACTAGAGACCTAGGGGAATCCAAGATGGGGTGACTTGTGGGGCTCTGACCAAGTTCTGTTACCCAGAATCCTTTGCAAACCTCAAAACGTGGCTATAAAAACACGTTTCCCTCACATTTCAGTGACAGAAAGTTCTGGAATCTGTGAGGAGCCACGAATTTCCTTCCACCCAGCGTTCCCCCAAGTCTCCCAATAAAAATGATACCTCACTTGTGTGGGTAGGCCTGGTGCCCGCGACAGGAATAGATCACACAACGGTCAATGTTGGTCCTTACATGAGGCAGCTGTTGACCCTGTGGTGATCCATTCCGGTCGCAGGCACTAGGTGTGGGCACTCAAGTGGGGTAGTGTTTTTATCAGGACAGGTGAGGAGTCACTGGGTGGTAGGAATTTTGTGGATCCCAGCATATTCCTGTAGTTTGTGTGACAGAAATGCGAGAAAAATAGAGTTTTTATTCAACATTTCAGCTTTACAGGGTATTCTGGGTAAGAAAACTTTCGGGAATCCACACAAGTCACACCTCTGTGGACTCCCCCAAATGTCTAGTTTCCAGAAATGTTTGGGTTTAGTGTGTTTCTCTATATGGCCGCCGAACCCAGGACCAAAAACACAGGTGCCTGCCTTACAAAACCAGTTTGTTTTGCCATAGATAATTTTGATGTCTCCACAACACGATTTGGGTGGTGGAATTTGGGGCTGAACTAAATTGGGGAGCTCCCAAGAGAGCACTCTCTCTCTCTCTGCTTGCCACCGCATTCACCTGCTCTCTGGGTTGGGCTAACCCACTATTACCCAGTTGCACAAACAGCTTGCGAAGGGACAGCAGGACTGTCCTCATCACCTCCCTCATAATGTACTGGAAGAGGAGTTATCGAATGGGACTCCTCCGACTGAAAAATCACTCCCAGAGTCTGCACCATTGTCCTATCCCTCAGATGCTGTACCAGTATCTGATGTCTCAGTCTCTGATCCTATGTCGGAGCTGTCCTCTATAACCCGAGTGCAGGCAGCAGTCATCCATCAAGATGCCATCTCTGCTATTGGCTAAACTGTTGCTCTAAAACACTAGCCTACGTAGACAGTCACAAAATCGATGGTGTGTGTGAAATACGTGCAACAGTAGAGGCCACCTTACCTGCGCTTCTTCGCTCAATGAGCACGTTCTTTCAAGACACTCAAAAAACACCTTGTCACATACCATTCGTCACAGTCTTTAGCACCTCTTGCGCCCAGTCCAACAATCATTATTGGTGCTACCACTCCCTCCTCCTCGGATTCCCTCATTACCACCCATCAAAAGTGCCCTTCATCTCTCCATAGCCGCCCTCTACCCCGCACATACATTTCATTGGTATTATAGCGCAGGTAATGGCTGACTTTACTAATGTACTCAGCTATTTACATAAAATACAGATTTGCTCTTAGCAGTAGGCATATAAACCTTCTGCGCTTCTTTATGGCACTAAAACTGCCACTAGACAAGTTTGACCCTTTTCCCCCCAGGGAAACCACACATATATTGACAAAAGTGATATATATATGACAGCCAACCACCTGAAACTCAACTCAAGCAAAACCGAAATAATCCTCTTTGGCCCACACAAAAACACCTGGGACCCCTCATGGTGGCCCACCACGCTAGGCCCTGCACCCACCCCCACCAACCACGCACGCAACCTCGGCATCATCCTAGACTACTCCCTCTCGATGACCCAACAAATCAACGCTCTCACCTACTCATGCTTCAACACACTCCGTATACTGAAAAAAACATTCAAATGGATCCCCACAGAGACCAGAAAAACTGTCACTCACGCACTCATCAGCAGCAGACTTGATTATGGAAACGCCCTCTACGCCGGCACCACTCTAAAACTCAAGCGCAAACTACAGCGCATCCAGAACTCAGCAGCACGACTCATCCTCGACCTCCCCCGACACGAACACATCTCTCCACACCTCAAATCCCTCCACTGGCTCCCCATTGACAAAAGGATCACCTTCAAGATCCTCATCCTCGCATACAAATCACTCCACAACACAGGCCCTGCCTACCTCAACGAGAGTCACCTTCCACACCCCCACACGAAACCTCCGCTCAGCTGACCTCTCTCTCGCCTCTGTCCCCCACATCAAACACACCACCACCGGGGGCAGATCCTTCTCCTACCTTGCACCCAAAACCTGGAACGCCCTCCCAACCCACCTTCGCAAGACCCAAAACCTACTTCTTTTCAGGAAGGGCCTCAAAACCTGGCTTTTCGAACAGTGATCCTCCCAGCCCCTTTCCCTCCCCCCGCCCCCCCCCCCCACCAGCGCCTTGAGACCCTCACGGGTGAGTAGCACGCTTTATAAATCTCTTTGATCGATTGATTGATATATATAGATCTATCTCTATATATATATCTATCTACATAGATATATCCATGTACATAGATATATCTACATAGATATATCTATATATAAAGATCTATATATAGATCTATTTTTTTTAGTTGTTGTATGGTTTCCTTGGGGGCCAAAATGGCTCCCAGGGAAACCCTACAACATCTAAAAAAAATATTGCCCCCACAGGGGGTCGCCCTGCCCACGTGCTGCGATCGGGGGCCAGGAAACAGTTGCAGGAAGGCCCCGTAAGAAAAGGGAGACTCTCCCCTTTCTTACGAGGCCTTCCTGAACGTGGGGAAGGCCGTTTTCCCCATCGGAGCAGGAAGCGGCCGCAAGGAAAAACAACTTTGTAACTTTGCGGCGCGCTGACGTCACAAATGGGCGGGTTGGGGGTGGGGGGGAGACACGGAAAGGGGAGACACGGAAGCTTCCGTGTCTCCCGGGGTTAGAAAAAAATATAAAAAATCCTCGAGTGCAACGCACCCGAGGATTTATTAACACCCTCCCTGGTGTCGGCCACTGGTCGTGACCCGCACCAGGGAGGTAGTTCGGGCGTCGGCCAGTGGCCGACGCCCGCATTGAAGGGGTTAATATGTTGTGTGCAATGCATGGAGCTCATGTCAGCTATTGTCTGAGAGATTTCTGAGTGCTCAGGAAGTTTCTCTTGAGTAAGTGGGTCATAATACCTGTAGCGGATTTCTGCCGCAGCCACGGTATGTTGGTGGCCTTCAGCACGGCGGTAAACGGGATTTACTGCCAGGGTTGTAATGTGGGCCTCTGTGTTGGAATCAGATGCAAATCTCTTTGGCTCAGGGGCTCACATGCAGAAGAAAGAGACTGGTGCAAACTGGTCCGTGAAGGAGAAGGATTTGCATATCAACTACTTGGAGTTTTCTTTGCCAGAAAAGCTTCAGTGTGATAAGCAAGTTTAATGTTTTTTTGAAGAAGGGCAATGTGTCAAAGGGTTGAAATATAAACCTTGTAAGAAAACGCCAGTCAGGAAATACACCAGAAGTTGCACAAGAAGTATGGCATAATTGTCTACAGAACAAGTCTGGTCTCAAAGTAGAGTATCTGTCAGGGAATGACACTCAGGTGGTAGCCTGCAATTTAAGAAATACAAGAGATTATTGTATGCTGAATCAGAAAGTTTTTGAATTGATAATGGATCACTGTGGAAACTCTGAAGGGGAATCCTTTTGTGTTAATATTGACAGCAGAGGTGAAGAAGAATTTGAGTTGGAAGACGGGACTGGGGTACACACAGTACGTGCCTTTCAATAAGACTGGAAAGGTCTGAAGAGATATTCTTTCCCACCAATGTCATGACCCAAAAGGTTCTGATGCTGGTCAGATACAGAAATGTCAGGTAGTTTAGGTGACGCCATTTTGGGTTTCAAACCTCCTGGTTTCTGGGGGAGGTGGAGCTGATAGTAGAAGAACTTCTTTTGATTCTAGCTGTTAGGAGTCTTTTGAAGGGTTCAACAGGATAATTCATCCTTTGGTGGTCAGCAGGGCTCTCAGCCTTCTCGTCTGGAAGATATTGGGGGAGCCAGTGAGTATGAGGGACTTTAGAATGAAGTCAACAATGATGTATAAAGAAGTTACAGTCTCCTGGGTTTGCTGGTGCTTGGAAAGGAGTGTGCTCCCAGATAACCTTTTACAGTAGGTTTTGCTAATTTTTTGTTTTTTTTATAGAACTATTAATTGCTATATGTAAGCTGTAGCAGCTGATCACAGTGGGTGGAAGGTAAATCCATTGGTAGTGACCCAATAATTTGTATGTTTAAGTGAAAGGTATTAAGTTACACAGCACAACTAAGGGGTTGTGAGTGTAATTTTGAGCCTCTTTGAAAATTCGACATTGAAATATTTTTATTTGTGCAACATGAGAAGTATTTTCCTCTTTCTATGTGTGCTGCAGAATGCCTCACACATATCAAATAAATGAAGAGAAATAAAGGTATTTCTCCTCATTGTGCCTCCCTTACGCCTCTCCTGGGGATGGGTAGACATTTGACACATTTCCAGGTTTACAAAACCTTGTAAATATGGGAATGCATCCATGGGTGTTACTTGGGAACACCCACGGAACGCCCATGGAACACCTTTCTGGTGCGAAGTAAGCCAACACAGTGACTTGCACTGCATTGCCTTACTCCATTTCTACAAGGCCATGAAAAGCCATGCAAAGTGACTTTGCATGGCTTTGTACATATGGGCCCGCAGCCTGCGTGGTCTCTGCGGCAAAAAAAGAGATGCAACGGCAGCCCAAGCCTCTTGTAAATACGTCCCTTAGTCTTTATGTCCCAGGTCACCACATGAGTACACTTATAAAGCCCCCAGGACCTTAGGGGAAGCACTAAGGGACTCTGTCAGGCAGAGGCCAACAGCGGAGTCAAGTCCCAGTCCAGCTGCCACTGGTCAGCTGGGTACTTCTAAGACAAGGCCTCTTGCAACTTGCTGTATCCTTCCAACTTGAACAGGAGGTCAACCTTAAGACTTCTGCATGACTCTTGGGCACGCCCTAACCATTGGGTGAACGTTTTCCAGGACAACCCTATCCACTGTGGGCACTTTCAAGAAGGCCGGGTGTGTAGGGAGTGTACTATGGTAAACCTATTGTCCTCCCACATCTCCCAACACTAAAATCCAGTTTGAGGCACCAACTATACTCTGGACCCTCTGTCCACTGAATAAACTCAGAGACAGAAGTCTAGTAGGACAAAACCAGAGTGCTTTAGGACCCAGGCAGTGGATTCACACAAATTGGCTCACAAATTGCCCACATCCCTACCCTTCAGAGGAGTCATCTCTGCTCATAGAGGTCAGGCTATTGTTTGTTCCTGGGAGGCATTTCAAATCTATTCACATCTATTCAAGGCTATTTACAGGCTGGGAGCTAGTAGAGGCTTATGCTAATTAACCTACTGACAGTGCAGGCTAGCAAATGGTAACTTTCTAAAAGTTACTTTTCCTTAATATTTATTAAAAAGCTGACCACCATTTATTTGGCTTTTTGTAACCTGAATATAGTTGTTCAATGATTTTTCCAGCTGGCCCCTTACCCGAGATACAATATTAGTATTTTATTCTTTGCTCTGGTTTTCTACATAGAATAGCATTTGGGTGCTAGTCACTGCAAAGATATGTTAACATTAAATTTCTACATGTCCTACTTTTATATACCATGCATCCTGCCTTACAGCTACGAGGCCTACATAGGGGTGACCTATTGTGAGAAATTGGGCTGTTGGTTGACTCATTGTGACCCCTGATCAACAACAGCCACAATCCCTCACACAGCGAATCACAAAAAGTCATTAAATTAACCTGTGCTGGGTAGCTTGGCACAAACAAAACAGTCAGGCTTAACTTAGAGGCAATGTGTAAAGTATTTACGCAGCACACAAACAGTAATAAAGGTAAAGTATAACATGAAAAATCCCAAACAAATAAAAAAAAAACTAGAGAACATTTTAATAACTTATTTGACACAAAAATAATCAAAATCCAATTAGCAGAACCAGACTTATGAATATAAAAAGTTCAAAATAAGAAGTGCTCAGTTTTGGAAAATGACTACCTGGGCACCTTTAGCACCACAACCAAGGGCCCAGGAGTGGATGAAGGCCTCTTTGGGGTTCACGATTCAATTGAGCTGGGTCCAGGTTTGGGTCTAAGATGGTGGGAGCCTGTTATGTTTTTGTAGCTCTGAACAGGAGGCCAGTAAAGCTAACCCTTGGAGTCACTTCTAGAAGTCCTGGGTGCAGGTGAAGATGCAGGACTCCACAGCAGAGCTGGCCTCTGAGGTTTGAGACAGGCTCCAGGCAGCAAAGCAGTACTTCCAGGTATAGCAGAGGTCTGGCAGAATGTACAGCAGGTCACAGCTGCAGGCAGTCCTTTGTGAGTTCTTTTGCAGCTCCAGTAGTGAACTGAAGCGTGGGTCAGAGAGTCCTATTTTTATACACTGGTGCCATGCTCCTAGAAGGTGGGAGAAGTTTCCAGAAAGGTTCTTTGAAGTTCCTGGACATTCCTGCCTCCCCTGCTCTGGTTCCTAGCTGCCTGCACTGACAACGCACGGTTGTTAAGTCTATTGTATGGTGGCAGAGCACAACCTATTCAGGTGCTACTGAGGCTGTGCTTAGCTCCACTCCCACTTCAAGTCAGTTGATGGTACATTCAGGCTCTGTTAATACCACTATTGTGTGACTGTTTGAAACGAATTCACAAAGTTCTAAGTGTCATTTACACCCAGTCAGGTGACGTAGGGTAGGCTGCAGGTACTGTGAGCTAACAGCAAGTGTAGCAAGGTGGCAGTATCATGTGGTATGACCGGGGAGTCTTACCATGTAATACTAGCACATTACCCCATAGTGTACCTCAGGCACACAGTAGTAAACCTTAGGTCAGCCCCGGTAGTGAGGCAAAGAGCAGTCAGACTACATAGAAGAACATGTGTAAAGCAGTTCACAATGCCAACATGGACAATAAGTAAATGACACAACTCAAAAGAATTTCAACACCACCTTAGAAAAATAAGACATATTGTTATATAAATTTAGACACCAAAATGAACTTTTAAAGTTATACACAATCGGAGTTATGAATTTTACAAACTTTGGAAAATTTGGAAATGTCTGACATTGAAGTCAATGGAGAAAATCAAAGTGTGCACTTGGGCACTTACATGGTAAGTTCCTGGAAACCCACCTGGACTTAAGGTTCTGCGGGTCCCTAGACCAAGTGTCAACAGTCAGTTTCTTATTACCTTGACCAGGGAGTCCAGATGCAGAGGTGCTTTGGTTGTCGTGGGTGCTGACGGCTCTGTGGCTGCTGGTGCCTTTGCACAACTTGGTAAACTGGCACTTGGGGGTGAACACACACTCTACCCTGTGGATGTTGAGGCCTTTTGAGGGGCCAGGACCAGGAATCAAGAGTTGGAACTTTGCCACCAGGTCCAGAGGCTCCAGGTGCAGAGGTGGCTTCTAGCTGTCAATCACCGGAGTTGGTCGTGCCAAAGCTGCTTTGCTGCTCCACTCTTTTCAGGATGCAGAATCACAGGAAAGGGGTCACTGCCAACATCAGTCTCTATGGTGAGGGTCTGCTCTGGAGTCTGTGATGTCTGAGTGGCTGTCGCTTTCCAGATTGACAACAGACAAGCCTTGGTAGCTGCTGAGGTGATCCGCTGGTACTTCAATGGCTGGAGTTCGTCCAGTAGGGAGTAGAGGCTTGAAACTTGGCTGAGACCGCACTCCCACTCTTTGGATGCTGGACACTGAGTTTCTTTAAGCTCACTCACTCGGGCCTGTCGGGTTGCAGTTCTTTGACTTCAACATGGTGTTTACTTCTACAGGGGACTGGTACCAGCAGTTAGGGGAATCTTTCTTGGCTTCTCAGTGTCCACTAGGTCCCTCTTGCTGGGACCAACGAGCTTTCACCCTGGGCACACTTTGGTCACTCAGTTCCAGTGGTGGTCTTTCTAGGTCACTACTGTGTCCTCTCTTCGTGCTGAGGCTGGAGTCCAGGTCCTGTTGTCAGTGATGATGTCTTTGATGGCAGAACCCTCACTCGTTTGAACACACCTCCTAGCCCACCCTACAGGTGTGGCTAGCCATTTGGAGGTGTATACCTTCTCCATAGCTAATTTCACCTGTCAGGCTGGTTAGTAGGCCTCAGTAGTACACTAACAGGTCAAAAACAACAGTATCAAGCAGCAAAAAGTGTGGGGGGGGGTGGCCATCCAAAAAGGACACTTTACAACATACCCCCTCCCAGACGAAAGGGGATGAGCACCTACCTCTCATCTGGTAGTCCTCATCTTCTAAGTGGAAAAACCTGGAAAAGCCATCTGCATAGGCATAGTCAGTCCATAGGCATTGGCTGGTTCAAGCTTATCAGTCAGCTCATCTACTCTGGGAATGGGGTTTGCATCTGTCTTAGTGACTTCCCTTAAACCTAATATAATCTGCACAAACCTCATCTCAGGTTTCCAACATTTTGAGTGAGGCTTGGGGACAGGTGCTACTGGATGGCACAGAGACTATCAGAGGGTTTTATCACCCCTAGCTCCAGCATCTTCTTGACCTCTGTCTTGATGCATTCCTTGACTTGATCAGACAGTCTGTACAATTGTTTTGAAAGGGAAGTTGTCACTGGTGCCCACATCATGGGTATACCATGTTGTCTGACCAGGGGTCAAAGAGAAGAGCTCTGCAAACTGACTGAGAACCTGTCTGCAGTCAGCCTGCTGTTGGTCAGTGAGGATTTCTGACAGTGCAGCACCCTCTACTGTACCATCTTGGGGATTGGCTGACAGGAGATCAGGGAGTGGCTCACTCTCCTCCTCCTGCCCTCCATCTGTGACCATGAGCATGGTTATCTCAGCCCTGTCCTGGTGTGGTTTTAGGTGATTGACATGAATCACTCTGTGAGCATTCCTGAGGGTACCTAAGTCAACCAAGTAGGTGACCTTCCCCTTTCTTTCCACAACGGGGTAGGGTCCATTCCATTTGTCTCGAAGGGCCCTGGGAGCTGAGAGCCACAGGCTCCAACATCCACACCAGCTGACCAGGTTATTACTCAATCAAGGCTGCCTTCTGTTCATACAAGTTTTTCACAAGGTCCTAGCTGGCCTGGGTTGTTTGAGAGCTTTCGCCCATCCTTCCCTCACAAGACTCAGAGGACCCCTTACAAGGTGTCCAAAAAGACATTTAAACGGGCTGAATCCAACCCCCTTCTGAGGAATCTCAAACAACAGGGATGGCAGCAGGACATCCCATCTCCTTCTGAGTTTGTCTGGGAGTCCCATGATCATGTCCTTAATGGTCTTGTTGAACCTCTCAACTAAGCCAATAGTCTTGAGGTGATGGGGGCTGAGGGTGAATTTATAGGATATACCACATTCATCCTGCATGGCCTTCAGGTATGCAGACATTAAATTTGTCCCTCTGTCACAGCCCACATCCTTAGGGAAGCCCACCCTGGTAAAGATATCCAGGAGGGCCTTTGCTACTGCAGGACCAGTTGCAGTAGTAAGAGGCCTCTGGGTACCTAGTGGCATGGTCCACTACCTCTAGAATGAATTGGTTGTATGACACAACCATGCATGCCTTAACAATGCAGTCTGAACTACGACCGAGTCTTTACCACGCATGCCTTTACAAGAAGTTTAATTGTAAAAGTATGGTTCGTAAAGGAATGTGTGCTAAAGGCATGTATGGTTGTGTCATACAACCACCCGCTTTGAGCTCTAAAACCCTTCCCCCTTTAAAAATAAAAACCACCCTGATGCCCTCACTCACCGTGAGCCCTAAAAACTGTCCGCACCCATAAAAGCTCCTCCACAAATCCAGACTCGGCCCGGTTCCAATTACCTCGCCAACTACTGCACAACAGCGCTCTGCCGCCCTGAGACCTAAAACCCTGCCCCCTGTAAAAGAATAACGAAATCTACCACGGCCTCCCCAACCGCCCTGAGCCCTAAAAACTCCCCACCCCTAAAAGCTCCCCCTAAACCCAGCCCCAGTATCACTTACCTCCCCACATGTACAACTACAGCACAACAGCACCCCTTCTGCCTTTCCTGAGCCCTAAAACTCTGTCCCTGTTAAAAAAAACTACCCTGACCCCTCACCCACCCTGAGCCCTAAAACATCCACCCCTAAAAACTAACCCCCAAACTCAGCCCATGCGTCTTCACCCCGTCAAAAAAACTAACCCAACCCCACTGCCCTGGACCCTGAAACCACCCCACCCCAAAAACTACCCCCCCCCCCAACTCGGCCCCAGCCCCACTTACCTCTCCCGTTGCTTCCTCTTCCCACTCGTGACAGCTAGATCGAGCTCTTTGCCTTAACCACGCACATGCACTGATAAGGCACATGTTGGTGAAGGCAGACACTATGCCAATGTGTGGTTTAGGCAAGCGTGGTTTAGCTTGCGGGGAAATGGCACACATGACTCAATCCCCGTTGTTAAGGCCGTTTCACGAATTAATCTGTTCCCAGATGCAGTGGGTGGGTCAAGAAGCCCAAGCATGTCGATCCCTACCCTCTAAAAGGGAGTCCCAACCACAGGTAGTGGAATTAAGGGAGCCTTTGGTTGGGTGCCTGTCTTGCCACTGGCCTGGCAGGTGGCACAGGTGCGACAAAACTCCTTAACTTTCTCAGACATCTGGGGCCAATACAAATGGGCCACTAACCTGTCCCAGATGGCCAGCAAAGTATAATATCATGTGCCAAAGGTAGGATGAATTCTCTGTACACCTGGGGGACCACTACTCTGCTGATTACCCCAGATTTGGGGTCCCTAGCCTCAGTGTACAGCAGGCCATCCTCCCAAAAGACTCTATGAGTACCACTGACATCTCCTTTCTCTTGCCTGACAGTTTACTGCCTGAGGCTCTCAGGGGGAGGGCATCTTCTTTGCTCCTGGCAAAGTTATTTTCTGGAGGATCCCCTGCACTGAGAAGCTCTGCCAAGTCAGGCCAGGCTTCCTCAGATGCATTTCCCTCCTCAGGCATCAGGGCCACCCACAGGGGTGAGTTCTCTCCCTGATCCTGTGTGTAAGTAGAGGCTGGATCAGCAGTCTTCTTGCCCTTCCCCTTGGACTTAAGGGTCTTGGCCATAGTTTCAGTCTCCAGCTCCTTACCTTTACCCTGATGTGCAAACTGTTTCCTTGTTATCTCACACACACACACACCCAGGGAGACCCAGCATTTCTGCATGAGCCCTCCTTCCTACTTCTGCCCATGCAAAAGTTTCCAAATCATTGTTCAATAGACACTCGACTTGAATGTCAGGAGACACAACCACCTTCTTTGGGCCAGTAACTCCTCCCCGCTCTAAGTTAACCAAAGCCATTAGATGAATGTTAGTCTCATTCTCAGCAATGGTAATCAGGTAACTTGCACCAGGGATCATTTGGTCTGGGGAAACCAGTTTGGCTGTCACCATTGTGACACTGGCATCTGCATCCCTCAGAGCCTCTACCTCAGTCCCATTGTTTCTTGGTCTCTGTGTATACTTCTCCAAACTTAAAGGCAAGACAGACAAGGGTTCAATGTCCACCCCTCCCAGAGAAACCAAGATAGCCTCAGTGTGACCTCTGGCATTTCCAGAGTACACCTCTACTTTCATCCCAATGCGAACAGCACCCTTCAGTGGCGGGCTTCTTGGAGCAAATTGCATCACCCTTCTTACACCCTGGCTGCTGGCAGTCAAAGCATGTCCCAGCCTTCTTGTCTTCAGTGTTTCCCCTGATGACCCTTCATCTTGAACTGGGACAAGTCTCAAGGCCCTCCCTCATTGGAGTTCTTTTGGGGCCCTGATGAGGACTCTGTCTTTTTACTTTTGTTGGTGCTAGCCCCCTTCTCCTGCTGAGACGTTTGTTCATCCTTCTTGGAGTCACTTCCACTATGGGCCTTGTTCTGGGTTACCCTGGACCTGACCCATTTGTCAGATATCTTCCCCAGCTGTCTGGGAGAAGACAACTCAGAATCCACTAGATGCTGTCACAATTTCTCTGTATAACAATTAGTCAGGAAATAAAAGATTATATAGCCCTTCATAAGTGTCAACTTTATTGCCCTTTATCCAGGTCTCTAGTGCTTTGACCGAGGAGTCAAAAAAGTCTACCTAAGTTTGGTCTTGATTGTTTCCGATATTCCTAAATCTGACTCTGTACTCCTCTGTGGTGGGTCCAAACCCTTCAGTGAGGGTCTCTTTTACAGGGTCTTAAGTCTATCTCTGCCCTTAGCTGGGAATAACTCCCAAAGTAGAGAGCCCCAGTGCTGTGGATGAATGTTTCCCACACTGCAACATCTCTCAAATGCTGCAAACCACTTGTCTATGTCATCACCTGCACTGTATGCTTGGACAATCCCTTTGGGAACCTTAGGGTCAAATTAACACTCACTTTCCTTATTTATACGGCTGCCACCAACTAAAGGAACTAGTCCCAATCTAACCCTTATCGCGTCTGGGGCTAGTCTCCTCTCTTCAAGCTCAAGCTTCCTCTCCTCCAGGTAGAGTTAGTAAAGCTTGCTCTCTAGAGTCCTACTCCTCCTTCCAGTCGGGGGCTGATAGAGCGCCTTTGTACATTTCCAACTGGTGAAGGAGGTCTGGAGAAAGGTTGAGAATCAATGTTCTGACCGATGAGGAGTGATTCCCCGAAACCCGTACCAGGATGCTTGTTTCTGGTCCAGGGAGAAGCTGGCCTGGCAGTTTGGACTGGACTGTTTCCATGGGGAGTACGGACAAGACTGATTTGCATATGGCTGGATCAAAAGTGGAATGGCGTGGTGAGCAAAGAAGCAATGGATTTAGGCCCAGGTCTGTGACTGGGGGTGAATGTGTGACATTGTTCAGCACAACCTTTGTGTTGAAAAGGAAAGTAACAGCTGTTCCCTTCTGCAGGCTGCTGTCTACACAATGAAGCACACACTGAGGCCCTCATTAGGAGTTTGGTGGGCGGAAAAGGACACCCGCCAAACTCCCACAGGACAGGAGGCAGCCAGTGCAACAGCCTTCCTGCTGGACCTATTTTGTATTTCCTGCTGGGCCAGCAGGTGGAAACACAGTTTCTGTCCACTGGCCCAGTGGGAAACGCACAACAACATTGACGCCGGCTCATAATAGATCTGGCGGCTATGCTGTTGTGCATCGGGTGCTTTGCAGATAGTGATTTATATGACGGGGCTGGCCAGGGTGGCCCCCGCACTGCCCATGCCAAGTGCCCCTGGCGCCCTGTCTCTACCAGCATTTATCACCATGTTAACACCGGTGGAGAGAGAGCTCGTAATCCCCGGTCAGTGCCGCCTGCAGCGCTGCCCTGGCGGATTGGGACCGCCGGCACCGCCAGGCCATCTGGCAGCCAAAATGTGGCTGTGCCGGTGGTCTGACCATGGCACTTTTGCCACAGTTGTAATGTCACGGTCAGACCCCCCCTTTGGCGGCGGTCTGACTGCAAACGTGACCCTGGTGGTCTGGTGAATGTGTTCTGGAGTGCACACAGGGCACTGGGCATAGGTGGTACAATTCAGCAGTGCAGCCCTGAGCCAGTTCCAGCTCGAAAATAGCTGCTAACGCCCAAATCTGGCTGGTTCCCCCATGGAAAAAAATTGAACATCGGAATAGGGATAGAATGCAAATTTTGCATTGCACAATTATCCTGCATTTGTATTGGAGCAAAGGACATTTGCTACGTACAAAGACACTGTGTGCAAGATATTTGTCCTAAACAGAAAGGGTTTTAAACTGCACCAAGGTAGCGAAAGGGAACCTATTCTTCGAGTGCAGATCAAACCTATGACATTTCCTATGTAACTGTGTGATGCAAACGGCTTCATGATATCTCTGAGTAATAAAAATGGGGTTGTGGGGTTAGAAGCTTTGCCTTGGATCAACATGAGATAGTATTAATGCATTCTCCTCGACAGGTCACACAGTAGATCAAATGACTTCTAGGCACTCACAAAATGCTAGCAGAGAAGGAAACTATGTAACAGGAACAAAAAGGGTTTTACCTTGGGTTCACCCAATTTGATAAAGTGGGTACATTGGGATTGAAACCTTGGTCCTCTGTTTCCCAAATAGGTAAACTTGCAATTACACTATTATCTCCTGTCAGGTTACCTATAGTCAGACGCCCAAAGAACCCTAATACCAATACAGAGCTTTTGAAATTCCAAATACTGGATAGAAACCTTTTACAAATTCAAAGTATGATAGCTTGACATGGTAAATCAGCTATTTTTATTTTTTAAACACTCAAAAATCTAAACGATTCAAAGCCTGCAAAACATGAATCATTTCTATAATGGTGACTGTTCAGTGCTTCTCCAATGTCACCAAAAATATGTCTCTGTTTTTCAGGAAATATTAATATTAGTCTTCAATGTTTTACAATGATGCACCAGATTTGTAAGTGTTCATTGACAGCTAAATATTTCTCTTAGCTGAAACACAGACATTTAGGGAAGCAGTTATCATTGTTAGGTATTGGTTTATAGTAATATACTTGACCTTAATACAAGAATACAACAAAGTAATGGCAACCCAATAACACCTTGTGAAAGTGGGTAACAGAATCAACTGAAGTACGTGGCCAGCAAGGTGCTTATTTACAGTACTTATTCAACTTAGTAATATTTATACAAGAGTACTTGGACTTTTTTAAGGGGTACAAGAAAATCAATCACTGCACATCTGTCCAGTTTGGAGGTTTGAGGAAAATAATTGCTGCCGTTATTGAATCAGAGATAACCACATTGATAAATTCAGACATAAAGTTAGTGCTGGTGCTAAAATTTCTACCAGCTTTAAACCCGTTTCGATCATCCGTGATTAGGTAGAGGGCAAACTGTATTTATGCGGTTAGCTAAGATTGTAGTAAAAATCTTATAGTCGGGTTGAGTAGCGTTTTTGGCCTATAAGACGTAGGCTCTGTAGAAAGATTTCCACCTTTCAAAAAGTTAATCAACACTCCTTCATTAATGAATTAGGAACCTGACCCTCTTTGCTAAGCAACCAAGTTTCCAGTGTGCTTATGTGTGACATTTCCATGTGTGTAATATGTTTATGTGTGACATTTCAAGCCATGTGTATGACACTTTGAGCAATACTTTATTGGGAGTAAAAGAAGACAGTTACACCCATGTCAAGGGATCATTTTTAGAAATGACACCCTTTTCACATATGTGATAGTCCTTAATGAGTAAATTGACCCAGGGGTGCTTTATTAACCCTATTGCTGCTAGCCTTCCCCCACCCCTACCCTTCCCCTTTTCTGAGCCCTTTTTTGGCTATTTGGTAGTTAGTGCTTAGGCCTCCATATATTTTTGTACACATAAGCTATCCACACCAAATGTATGTACTTGTTTTCCAGCATCCTGTGGATTGTAAGGGTGCCCAGGGTTTGTGGATTCTCCTGGATGGGACTGAGGAAATAGGCAACATATAGCAAAAGTTGAGTTTTTTTGGAAAAATAGAATAAAGTGCTCCAGATAAAGTATCTGTTTTTTTCACTACGAATGGCATCACAAACTATTTGCTTTACTAAAGTCATCATCTTCCCAGCTTTGAATAACACGCAAAACTGAATCAAAAAACCTTATTTTGTACCACAGTTTTAGCATTTTTTGAAGAGGTAGCTTGTTTTCCCTGTTTTTGTTCTTTCAGCGTACTTCCAGTTTGTGGTGCAAACCGGTATGAAACCCATGGATGATCCAGACAAACTATAGATTCCTGCAAAGTAGACAAAATTCTGAATTTAGCAAGGGTCATATGTGTAGATCCCTCAAGGTTTTCCAAAGGAAAATAACTCTTAAAAAAAGAAAATATTGAAAATGAATGGGAAAAGTATGCATTTGTGACAACATTTTCATATGTAACTTTTTGTCACAATGGCAGATTGACAAAAGTAATATACCATTACATCCATCCGACCCTTCTGGTTGCAGGGATATATGGGGTTTGTAGGTAATCCAACAACACACAGTACCCAGAGCAAACAATTGAACTGCATTATACAGTGTTTTTTTCATTGAGAAACTAGTATAGACCATTTTTTATTACGAAATAGGCAGAGTGAAAAATGGCTATCATGAAAACCTATGTATTTCTGAAATGGGCACAAGATATAGTAGAAGTGGTTATTTCTACATCTCTGAATTTGTGAGTACCCGTACTAGCGTATGATTTGGAGTGTATTTTTCAAAATGTCATCTTCCTGATACACTGGTTTACATTTCAAAGGCACATATGCAGCTAAATCCAATGGTAATAACAAATGTTCTACTATTCTATGCTCCCACAAGTCTTCCAAATAAAAATGGTACCTCACTTGCGTGGGTAAATCTAGTGCCCGCGACAGGAAACGGGCCAAAACTCAACACGGATACATCACATTTTTCCACCAAAACTGACCTTCTTTTTTCCAATGTCGGTTGCTCTAGATTTTGAACCCTAGCTCAGCTGGCAGCTTTGGAAACCTAGCCAACCTGTAACTTTTTTTAAAACTAGACATCTAGGGGAATCCAGGGTGGGCTGACGTGCATGGTCTCACCATATGTATTTATCTAGAATTGATTGCAAACCTCAAACCTTGACTAAAAACACACACTTCCGTCATATTTTTGTGATGGAAAGTTCTGGAAACTGCGGGGAACCACGAGCTTCCTTCCACCCATCATTCCCCAAAGTCTCCTGATAAAATTGGTACCTCACTTGTGTGATTAAACCTAGTGCCCATGACAAGAAAAGGCCCAAAATTCAACATGGACGTAGCACATTTTTCCACTGAAAACTGACCCTCTTTTTCGATGTGGGTAGTTTGGACCCTAGCCCAGCCGGCACCTAGGGAAACCTAGCCAATCTATACATTTTTGAAAACCTAGGGAAATCCAAGATGGCATGAGATGCCTGAATCCCATTAGGTTTTTGTCCCACAGTGCCCTACAAACCTCAAACTTTGCCTGAAATCACACATTTTAATCATATATCTGTAAATGGAAACTTCTGGAATCTGCAGGAATCAACACAATTCCTACAGCCCAGCATTGCCCTCACCTATGCTGATAAAACTGCTACCCCACTTGTGTGGGTGGGCCTAGAGCCGCAACAGGAATGGATCAAACCAAGCACAATGGGAGCCTTTGCGTGGAGACTCCTTTTGACCTCATTAGGATCTGTTCCCGTCACTGGTGCTAGGCCGATCTACACAAGTGGGGCAGAATTTTTTTATCAGCACAAGTGGTTTGATACCATGGTTTGAGCAGGGTATGCTTTTGTATAATTAATTAGACGGGTGTGGGGTCAGGGGCATAGCTTTGGGGGGGTGTTTGGGGTTTTACAACCCCCACCCCATTAAATATATTCTGTAGTAAACAGTTGGGTACGGGTGCTTTAAGTCAGGTATGGTGAAATGTTTATGGGATTTCACTTGGAAATGTTACTTACTCATGCAGACAAGAACACACACGCATACTATTGTCTCTGTTTCAAAGGTGCTAAAAATGGTTATTTTGCAAAACATTGATTTGACAAAAAATGTTATTTTACTCCTCTGCCTTCCTACTTCTCCTTAAGGCACCCTTCCTGACCTGCTTGTTGTATTATGTATTTTAACCAGTATGAAAGTTGGGAAATCTGAAGCTCACCCCCCATCTTACGGTAGGAGGCTGGCATGGTTTATACTGGGTCCCCCGTCTTACGTAGGAGGCTGGCCTGGTTTGTAGTGTGTACCTATGGTACTTACACCTTATACCAGGTATAGTTATCCCTTATTAGTGAAATGTAGGCAGTGTCTAGAAGCCAGGCTCTCTAGAAGTAGGTGTAGCTGAGCAGCCACGGCTTATCTAGGAGACATGCAAAGCTCATGCAATACCACTGTAGTCGCACAGTACTCACACACATGAAAAAATACTCAGTGTTACAAAAATCAAGGCACTTTATTTTAGTGACAGAAATGCCAAAAATACCATAGAGACTATGGGGGTTATTCTAACTTTGGAGGAGGTGTTAATCCGTCCCAAAAGTGACGGAAAAGTGACGGATTTACCACCAGCCGTATTACGAGTCCATTATATCCTATGGAACTCGTAATACGGCTGGTGGTATATCCGTCACTTTACCGTCACTTTTGGGACGGATTAACACTCCTCCAAAGTTAGAATAACCCCCTATACTCCCTTAGGGTGTAAGTAGTACACAAATTATATACACTAGTATGCAGAAACAGGTGTAAAAAACACAGTAAGAAAACAGTGCAAATAGTGAAAATCACACAAACAATATACTATGAAAATGGAATGTGAATGTCGGTTTCCCACCTAGGCAAGTGCAGTGCGTAGCTGAGGGCTGGGAGTTCTAGAAAACATCAAAGGCAAGTACTAGAACCCACCCCAAAGCCCAGGAAAGCAGGAGTAAAACACAGTATCCTTCCCAGAACACGAGAAAGAAGATTATGCAAGAACCAGAAGAGACTGCATGACAACAGTGGATTCCTGGACCTGAAGACCTGTGGAAGAAAGGGACCAAGTCCAAGAAGCACAGAAGAGTCCAGGGAGAACAGGGGCCCCTGCTAACCTTGATGAAGGTGCAAAAGAACCACCAGTGAAGAACAACAGTCAGTACTGCACCCACGAAGACAGATTCGGGTTCCTGGTTGGTGCAGATGATGTCCCATGCCGGATGGAGGATTGCAGTCTGGTTTGTGTCCCTGGAGTCTACCAACAAGCCTTGGAACACGCAAAGCTTGCGGTTAGCGAAAAATAGCGCTGCACGGGACTAGGAAGGACCAGGTGGACTGTACCCAGGAGGAGGAATCAGAGGGGGCTCTCAGCAACTAAGAGAGCCCACAGAAAACCAGGCAGCCCGCACTGGAGTCCCACAGCACGGGGACAAAGGAGGTGCAAAAGGAGGCCCATACAGCACTATGACAAAGACTCCCACGCCGCCGGAGAACCACTCAGGAAGATGTGCGTCACAGGCTAGAGTGCTGGGGCCTGAGCTGCACAGTGCATGAAGAACTTCATGGAAGGATGCCAACAAGCCTTGGCAACTGCAAAACACATGATGCATGGGGGTACTGTCTTGCCTGGGGAGGCAAGCTCTTATCTCCACCAAAGTTAGAAAGTAGAACATCAGGACCGTCCGGATCCACGCAGCTCATCAGGAGAGGGGATCCACTCAGCTAGTCGTTGTCACAGTAGGTGCCTGCTGAAGCAGGGTAGGGACTCCTTGACCCCAAGGGAGATTCCTTCACTCTTCTGGTGCAGGCTGAAGACAGGCTGTCCTCTGAGAATGCACAACCGTGAAACAGTTGCAGTTGCTGGCAGGAGCTGAAGATACAATGTTGCAGAAGTTGTCTTTGATTCTTTGTTGCTGTTTGTAGAGTTCCTGGAGGGTCCAGATTCAGTTTCTTAGGTGAGAAGTTGAAGTGGAGGATGCAAAGGATTCCTGCGGGAGTCTTGCAATCCGAATCTGAAGAACCACCCAAGAGAGAGACCCTAAATAGCCGAAAGGGGGACTGGTCAGCTAAACAGATAAGCACCCATCAGGGGAGGGCTCTGACGTCACCTGCTGGCACTGGCCACTCAGATGCTCCCAGAGTTCCCTGCCAACTTGGAATCCAAGATGGCAAAACCCAGGGACCCTCTGGAGGAGCTCTGAGCATCATCCCTGGGGTGGTGATAGAAAGGAGAATTGGTCAGTCCCCTTTCCTTTGTCCAGTTTCGTACCAGAGCAGGGACTGAGGGTCCCTGAACCGCTGTAGACTGGATTATGCAAGGAGGGCACCAAATGTGCCCTTCAAAGCATTTCCAGTGGCAGGGAGGCTACCCTTCCCAAGCCTGTAACACCTATTTCCAAAGGGAGAGGGTGTAACACCCCTTCCCCAAAGGAAATCCTTTGTTCTGCCTTTTTGGGCTTGAGCTTTTCAAGCAACAGGAAGGCAGAAACCTGCCTGAGAGGTGGCAGCAGCTGGGGCTGCCTGAAAAACCTCAGAAGGCTGGAGTGACAATACTGGAGTCCTCTAAGGAGCCCCCCAAAGTGCATGGAATTAAAAAAAAACAATGCTTGCAAAAGCCTTAGGGTATGATTCCAACAAGTTTGATACCAAACATGCCTATGTTCGGAGTTACTATTATGTAGCTGGACATAGGTAGTGACCTATGTCCAGTACACACTTAAAATGTCGTCCCCGCACTTACGAAGTCTGGGAAAATGGTCTTGGAGGTTGGGGGGGGCACCTCTTCTAGCACAAGTATCTGCACCCTGCCCTCAGGGCTGGAGGGCCTTCTATAGGAATGACTTGTAAGTGACCTGGTGCAGTGTAAATGGCAGTGAAACGGTGTATGCACCTTTTCACACAGGCTGCAATGGTAGACCTTCAGAAGCCTTTGCATGGCCTCTCTGTGGGTGGCAAAAGATATGCTGCAGCCCATAGGGATACCCTGGAGCCCCAATGCCCTGGGTACTTATGAGGGGGCACCAGTATGCCAATAGTGAGTGAAATACTGGGTTACCAGTATGCAACAACCACATTTAGAGGAGAGAGAGAGCATAATCACTGGGGTCCTGGTTAGCAGGATCCCAGTGAACACAGTCAAGCACAGGTAGAAAATAGGGGTAACCATTGCAAAAAGAGGGTACTTTCCTACACTTACTGACCAAGCTATGCCCCTGAGTGTGGTTTTGTGTTTCAGTCTTTAAATCTCTGTAGTAGGGTTATCTGTAAAAGCAGGATGGGATATCGACCTGGTAAGCGTCTTTGTTCTTCTGTAAATTGTAAATGTAACTGGGGTGAAGATCCTGGCTGATATATCCAGGGCCTGCACTTCTGAAACCCTCTTGCATGAGATGAGGAATAATAGAATGGCCAATTTCGCTGATAGTTCTTTCCTTGACAGATACTGGTTATCCTACCAGCTCATAAGGAGCTACAATACCAAGTTAACATCCCACAAGTCAGAGTACTGAGGCTCCGGTGGTCTGCTGAGCCTAAACTCCTTTAAAAGTTTACAAACACAAGGGTGTTCCCCAAGCAGCTTGTTGTCAAAGGTGTTGTGCCCGGCTGAGATGGCAGATCTAAAAGAATTTACCAACCCTGTACGCCATACTTGCTTGAGCCCTTTCTGCTAGAAAATTCAGTAAGTGTGTAATTTCTGTCCCAATGGGATCCAGCTGTCTCTCCAAGCACCAATGATGCCATTGTTGCCAGGCTGAGCGGTATCTTTTGGAGGTTGCCGCAACTCACGCTTGGTGGTTGAATGTTGAAGCCTCCTGTGAAAGGCGGCCGCCTTTTCATCGTTGCCTAAAATCCTCCATGCCACGAGGGTTAGAGGTCCCTGGAGAACCAGAGGGTGAAGCTGTTGCAAAGGGTCCCTGAGTATATATGGGAACGAGAGCACAGTGATCTGGAGATCCCAAGAGAGGTCCATCAACAGGAGAAACCATGCCTGAGACCTCCAGATCAGTGTGATCAGGATCAGTGATGCTTTCTGTCTCTGAGCCTGAGCCACTACTCGGGGAATCATCATGAACGGTGTAAAGGCATATGGGTTGTCCTTGGACAAGTCCTGCAGGAAGGCATCCACTGCTTCCGCTTCCAGATCCGGTCGCCAGCTCACGCACCTTGGTAGTTGTTGGTTCAATCTGGATGCAAAGAGATCCAGATTGCATGGGCTCCATCTGTCTATAAGGGCTATGAATGTGTCACAGTCCAGTTGCCAGTCGCTGCTGTCTGTAAAGGTCCTGGATTTCCAATCTGTGATTTTGTTGCTGATGCCTGGGAGGTACTCCGCAGTCACAGAGATCTGTCTCTCGAGGCAGTAGTGCCAGAAATCCTTTGTGACGTACGACCGGGTCCCCCCAGCCGGTAGACATATTGGACTGCTGAAATGTTGTCCATCTTCAGAAGTATGCAGCAGGACACCTTGTCCTTAGTGAGTCATTTTATTGCGAAGGACCCTGCCAAGAGTTGGAGGCAGTTGATGTGGACACTCAGCTCCTCCTCTGACCATCTGCCTCCCATGGAGATTTCTCCACATCTGGCTCCCAGCCCTGTCGGCTGGCATCTGATTTTATTACAATTGGAGTTGTCCCAAATATTGCTCGGCCATTCCAGGCCTCCATATTGTCCAAGTACCATTGTAGTTCTGTTCTGGGGTCCACATAGATACCAGCTCCGAGTAAGCTAAACCCCTCTTCAGGTGGTGCGCTTTCAGTATCTGTAGAGCTCTGTAATGCAATGGTCCCAGGAATATGGGTGAATTGAAGATGACAGGAGGCCCACTATCCTGGAGAGTTGTCTCAGGGAGACTCTGTCCTTTCTCAATACCGTTCGAATTTCATCTATGTGATCTTGGAGGTCGGGAGGCTCAGAGTAGCCTCTTTCTACTCGATGAGGAACCCCAAGAATGTTATTTTCTGGCTCAGAGTCAATTCTGACTTATCTTTGTTAATGGCGAAGCACAGATCCTGCAATAGTTTAGTAGTCATGTTCAAATTATATATGAGGTGGGGTTGAGACTGGTCCATGAGAAGGATGACATCTAAATAAACGGTAGGCGTCCTTGAGGTCCAGCCTCACCATCCAGTTGCCTGATAGAAGCATGTCTCTCAGTAGATGGAGGCCATCCACTTTGAAATGGCGGAATACCAGCCCCTTGTTGAACTCCCTCAAGTTTGACTGGTCTGTAGCCTTTGTCCTTCTTTTGGACCAAGAATAGATTACTCACAAATCTGTACGGATGGCAGTTCATTTTGCAAATCGCCTCTTTTCTTAGAAGGTCTCTTATCTCTGAATCTTTTAGGAGGGACTCCTCACTTGAAAAGCCAAAGGGCCGAGGGTGTGTGTTTTGGACAGGTGTCTTGTAAAATTCTATGTGGAAGCCCCTGACTGCCTGGCGAACCCAAGGGTCTCATGTGAACTTTGTGCACCCCTAGTTGTCGTGAGGGGAAGAAACAGGAATGCTTACCAGACTGTCCTTTCTGAGAGGAGTTGGTGCCTCTGTTACTTCTGTAGCTCTTGCCTCTTCCGGCACCTTGGCTTGGGTAGAATGGACCTTGTCTCACATAAATCCAGGCTGTCGTTTCATCTGGCTTGACTCCTAGTGGGACCTTGTGCGGGTGGGCGACCGGAGGAGCGTCCGCTGCCTCTTCCGGCCCCTGCAAAAACCTTCCTTGGGAGGATTTTTTTATGGAAGACTCTGCCTTGTCAAGGGCCAGAAAAGTATAGACGAACCTCCCCAGCTCCTTGAAGAAAGGCTCGCCAAAAAGGTGGCCTTTTGCTATCATGCCAGCTTCAGAGGTAGCCAGTTCCCCCACCTTGGAGTACATTTTTATGAGCAGCGACCTCCTCTTCTCTGCTACCAGGACACAATTAACGTTGCCCAGAAGGCAAACTGCCCTCTGAGCCCAGCCAGCCACGTCTGCAGACATAGGAGTTCCCAATTGCTTGGCTTGTTCTGCCATCTCTATTATTTTTGTTAGAGGTCCCAGCACATCCAGCACGTGCTCCAGGAGTGATCTATGCACTTCTTTTGGTCACACACATATATTTGCTGAAGAAAAGGCACATTTTAGGGTCTATGTCTGTCGTGGCCACCACCCTACAACTCAATGTGGTCCTAGGGCATTCTGCTCTTAGGCGTGCCCTGACTTCCTCCTCTAGAAGTTTGCATATCTTGCTTCCAACATACTCACCACCTTTGTGTCCGGAGTCCCTTCCGAGGATCTGGGGGTATATCCCCTCCAGATCAAGCATGTCCGTTTGTCTGGCCTCTCTGTCTGGGGATTCGGAGGCAGAGGAGCCAGGGCGCCAAGGTCTACCGGAGTCTCCTTCCTCATCGGAAGACATGTCCCCTTCTGTCTCACCTTCCCCTCTAGTCGAGTCCCTGGGGTCAGGGCCCAAATTTGGGGCACCAATTTCCCCAGGTTGATCGTCCACCCAGAAAGGTGCGTGTTTAAGCATGCATATAGTTTATTGAAACCCTCCAGGTGTCCTGCGTCATGCTTATTCGCCTTCTTGCCCCCTGCCTGCAAGCCACTAGTCCCTGCCCTGAGGGAACTGGGGTTGGAGAATACCCCTGGTATTCTCATGGCAAGCTTGTCAACTTTCTCTTGTAGAGGGGCCAAAGCCCTTGATATTGTTCGGGACAGAGCCCTATCCACGCCTGTCGGCTGGCGCTGAGGATTCTTCTCTAGCATCCTTTGTGGATGAATATTCTTGGTCCCTATGGGAGTTCATGATATTAACGGAGGGAAGAGCACCAAAGGAGAATAGAATAATAATGTATGTCACAGAACACCCTATTGATATTTGGGCAGCCTGCCCCTGGCATGTGCTTGTCAGTGATATTGACGCGGATTCCTCATTGTACTTACAGTGCTTTCCTCACGCGAGTCTGCAGAAGCACTCACTATGGGGGGCCCGCGGAGAGAGAGACTCATTCTAGTCACTCCGCGGGTCTTTTCGGGAGGACAGGAAGTGGCGCGGGCGCGCCTGATTGGTTTAAGGTAAGTGGGGGTGGGTGTTAGGGAGGAGTTTATAAGGGGGTGGAAGGGTGGGGTCGGCCTCTTTTCCGGGCCGACCTAGATAGGAGAGGTTTGCGTGACCACCCACCCGCCCAGCAGATAGGCAAAGTTTTTAGTAGGGGTTCCAGTTAGAGGGAGCTCAGAAGTTAGGGTTGGGGAGAATGAGTTTAACGTCAGTTAGGGCAGGTGATGTTGTTCAAATTCTGGCAGGAAATGGGTGAGGGGGAAGAGCCTGATGCGGGCTTGTCCCCCCTTCCAAGGAGAAAAACCAGGGGTAGGATCAGAATGGGGGGGTGGGATCTTACAAACAAGGAGGGCATGAAAGGAATAGGGGAGTGCCTAAGGGAGGAGATTTGAGGAGAGCCATTGAAAGAGAGTTTGAAGGGCATAAGGAAGCGTTTTAAGTTAAGGTTGGGCAAAGGGGAGTTATACAGTTCTAAAGTAATTTGATGTTTATGTTAAATCTTGTCCTAAATAAATGACCTTTTACACCAGTTACGAGTGTCACTGCATGTGTATCCCAAAGCTACTTTGACAGATCGCTGCTCGCCTTACAGATCTTTTGTCGGCACGAAAGTGACCACTCTGTTGGACCCGCGCAGTACTGTGAACGCTCGGACTGTAGCCCAATAAGAGTGCCGAAACCAAACAGCAATCAGGAATAGTGCAACGGGTAGAGGCAATAAATAATCACAGTAAATCTCAATGCAATGCAGCAGTTAAGTATGCAGAGAAAAGCTGCGACTTAACTGACGAGCAGCGAAGAAGAAGGATGAGAACGGGACCTATATAAAACAGGCTGTGTATTGATTGGATAGTAGTTGCTATGGGCTCTTCCCACACTTGGTTCATGGAACATGTAGTGTTAACGTTTTTTTCTTGTGTTTTTTCATATGTGCTTATAACTACAGTGACAATAAAGTGAACAGAATAATGCATAATCCTTGCCTCTGTTCCTGACAAAGAATTCTGGTGCCACGCTCAGGTCAACCATTTCAGTATATATTTGAAAAATGGGGGACTTGGGCTCACCAAAATTGATTTACCAGCGATCGACCTGTTGTTTAACATATCGGCTAAGCTGTTAGCAGGAAGGTTAAATTGCGAAGAATATGTGTACTGCCACCAATCGGCGAAACTATCTGGATGCTAAGAGGGAAAGGCTACTCAGTCTGGAAATACTTGCTGAGCTGCAAAAATCGTATTCGGGAAGAACATATGCCCATACTTGTAGAGAATATGGCTAAAATACACTTGACAGCACTTAACCCTCCAGTGGTTGTTCCTATGTATCGACAGAAATTAAACACTAGCATTAAATTAGTACTTATAATCAGTGTCCAAGTGTTTTTATTAAACCCCTCAGTATATTTAAAACGCACGCGTTTCATTATTAAGTAGGCCATGCTTTCGCTTATTGTAAAAGCATAGGATAACATTTGACAGTCATGTTAAACCAAGAAGAAATATAAGCTGCACCAAGATGGCCGCCACGATTTTACCTATTACTTGATGAATTTACGCGGCTCATCACCGTGGTTCCATGCGCTTTCAGAAGCGCGGGAACCGTGTACCACCTGCTGTGCCGGATGCTTGAATGGTGATAGGAACGGACTTGTAGGCCATGAGGAGATACGCGTGCAGGCCAATATGGTTGCTGCTGCTTTGCTCTGCTGATCTGGTGCTCACCGCCGAAGTGGCAGAGCCGTTGCTGGCAGGTACTGGAGACCTTCGTAACTGCCATATTGTAAATTGCTCATGTGTGACATTTCCATGTTCTCAATGTACTTATGAGTGACCTTCAACTGCCACTTTTGTGACTCTGAGAGTGACACGTTCTCAAGAGTAAAGCCAGGCATGGAAAGAGATAAATGCGAAGCTCGAACGTAGTCTTTTAACTGCTGGCAAACCCCTAAAATGGTATGTCACTAACTTACTGCCCCAATGTAAAAATAATGATTTCTCTATTTAGTGTTAGGTTGCAGGCTGGGATCTCATAGCACTATAAATAAACAATTCGCACTCCCTCTTGCCCCAATCAGGATTTAGTTCTGCTTCTCTCTCATTACATACAAACACATTCACAGACATACCCCTGAAGTGACTGCATTGATAATTGAGGTTTGCTAGAAAAATACATTTTCCACCAATTTTATTTTATATGCAATTACTTTTCGTATTAAGTAAATCTGGAAAGTTTTATATTAAACACTAAGGGGGTAATTTTGACCCGGGTGGGCGGCGGTCGCCGCCCACCTGTCAGGAAACGGCCAAATGACCGCCCCGCGGTCAAAAGACCGCGGGGGCCATTCTGACTTTCCCGCTGGGCCGGCGGGCACCCGCCAAGGGAGCGCCCGCCGGCCCAGCGGGAAAGGGCCTGCAACACAGAAGCCGGCTCCGAATGGAGCCGGCGGTGTTGCAGGTGTGCGATGGGTGCAGTAGCACCCGTCGCGATTTTCACTGTCTGCTATGCAGACAGTGAAAATCATGCTGGGGCCCTGTTAGGGGGCCCCTGCACTGCCCATTCCAGTGGCATGGGCAGTGCAGGGGCCCCCAGGGGCCCCACGACACCCGTTCCCGCCATCCTGTTCCTGGCGGTAAAAACCGCCAGAAACAGGCTGGCGGGAAGGGGGTCGGAATCCCCATGGCGGCGCTGCTTGCAGCGCCGCCATGGAGGTTCAGCCCAGCCAGGGGAAATCCGGCGGGAAACCGCCGGATCCCCTTTTCTGACCGCGGCTTTACCGCCGCGGTCAGAATGGGCAATGAAGCCCCGCCAGCCTGTTGGCGGTGCTTCCGTTGCCCGTGGCCCTGGCGGTCTTGGACCGCCAGGGTCGGAATGAGGGCCTAAATCTCTGGACGTTTTGTTGCATTTTATACTGTGTACAATACCGTTTTGAAATAAGGACTTCCATACTCCCAGTGCTTTCAGTAGCAGACAGGGACTTTGTAGCACTATAAATATACTTGTCATTATTCCTCACATTGTCAACCGGGATAAATTCTATTTCTCTCTGGTTGCACACACGCCAACATCTGCAGTCATTGGATAAACCATCAGACTAAGAGAATATCAAGTAAGTGTCCTTGCGCTCACGCTGAATCAATAGGACAGTGGCTTTGCATGCGGAACTAACTCAAAAGTACCACAGACATAGTTAAACTTGCTCAATTAAATCGTATTGCAAATGAAAATGAGGGTGAACGGATATATTTACAGGTGTATTGTTTGAAATTGGAAAGTTCTTTCCCTACAACCAGGTCTATCCAGTTGTCCAATGTAGGGGAGCAGTGTGCAATAAATCTTAACTTTTTACAAGGCAGTTAGTGGCGTGCGCTGTGAGCGTGTCCCCATCCAAGCCACTTGTTACTAGTACTAAGTCTCATCTTCCACGCTGACAACAATACCAGAGTGACATTAGACTTATTAAAAATGTTAATTGAAAGTAAACAGAAACGCCATGAAGACAAGGCAGCTCTTCAGCCAGCCAGGACTTGACTGTAGCTCACATAACACTACAGAACATTCCGAAAGACATGACATTCGACAAGTAAATCAAAATAATCTTCTACATAGTATGGTTTATGTGATGAAAACTATATTTTGTAATGGAAAAGGTCTAGGCTTCGTAATGTAAAATAATGTATTTTCTACTGATTATTTAAATTGCACTTGTCTTTCATTTTAAAGTGTGTGTGCAATGTTATTTTCTATGCAGTTTAAGTGGACTCTGCACCTCAGGCTTGGACACTGCTCACACTGATGCTGACCAGGTATATCGACCAGGACGGTTTGTGCCAGCAGGCAGCTGCAAGAATCTTTGAATTGAGTCCATGGTGGAGGATCACTGGAATGCAGATTGACGAAGGCCTACTCTTGGCCATGGATGCTGTGTTCAGATGTATGGGTTTATTATTGGTAAAAACATCTTGCGCCTGTTATCTAACCCGCAATCCGCAGGGTTGCTTGGTTCCACCTTCTCTGGGTGCAGCCTTGAACGCCAGAAGTAGGGAAAAACATTGCCTTACTGGGCTGTACTTTAAGCATCAGGACGCACGTAGGACCAGAAGGCGCCTTATTTAATATTGCTTTCACCGATGCACTGCAACATCAGCTCTATGTGGTGCAGAGAGATCGGGCCAATTTTTCTTCACTGATAACCAGCAGTAAAGAGAAAGCACGCTCACTGCTTAAATTAATGTAGCTTCTCAATGTGCAGGTCTGTAACAGGAGCTCTAATATGTGTGACTGATGCATGTTAGTGCGGTGATGCGAACACCAGCACTAGAATGTAGTAGTCTAACCTCTGAATTGTGGTACTTGGCAGACTGGATTCTGTGACAAGGAGCCATCAAAGGCTGCCCCATAAGCAGAGTGCTGAGAAGGATGCGAGAGACGAGGCTGTAGAGGGAGAGAGTTGAACTAGATCAGGTATCTCCAACCAGTCGATCTGAGCTCCCAATAGCTCCAAGACCTCTTCAGCTCACAGCCTGGGATTCATTTCTAAATAAGCACAGGGTCACACTTTCCCTTTTAAAGTGAAGGGAAGACTGTTTATTTTACATTATTATAATCAGGCTGCAGATAGAAGGGACTGATAACGAGCAGAGCTGGAATCAGATTTACGACCCATGGCACAGATGTGAAGAATTGAAGCCTTAAGGTAGTTAACTCTTAAATAAAATACTTGTCAACTCAGTATTCGAGGTGAGAACAAAATTATGTTTCTCAATGCTTTTAAATCGTGGAAAATCAAAATGAAAAGTTAGCTTATAATTAAATAAACTTTTAATTTTAATTTTCTCATTTTTTTCAAAGTGTTGCATTTATAAACAGCAGGTCTCGCTTCCTGTGGCCATTAGAACACTGTGCATAGCCTTGAATGCTTTGAATGACTACATTACCATCTCACCTCCTCCTTTGCTGTCTGAAAGAAAAAGATAGGTATATAAATAGATATAGATAATGATGTATTTATATAAACCCCCCATCCGTCGCCACTAGGTAGATATAGCTAGGACCATGTTTCTATAGAAAATGCATTTTTTGACTTGCCTATATCTTTGGCACCGTCTGATGATTCTTCACGAATTTTCCCAAAAAAGTGTCCCGGTGATTCGTGTTGCATATGGAACGTTTCGGGCTGATCCATCAAGCAGGGGCAGAAAAAAAGGGCGGGGCAAAAAAGTTGCATTTCGCTGAGAAAAGGGGGGTTGCGAAAAAAAGTTGTGTTTCCCATGTTAATTGCCATAAGAACTTTGAACACAAATACAGCCCAAACCACTGGACGAAATGACTCCAAATTTGGCATACAGCTAGCTTTCGGTACGCAGATTACTCTTTCGCTTATTTGGTGTAACTGTTCAGTAGTTTTTGAGAAATTTAAGGAAATCCAAATGTGTATATCTCTGGCTGCGACGACTTTGTGAATAAGACGCGCTCGTAGCCGGAAGTGGAGGGGACTCGCTGTCCCAACAGGCAACAGGCCCAGCAGGCCCTCAGGAGAGAGCGGAGCACCGCGAGGCAGTGCATTTAAGCACCTGGAGTACCCCGCAGCATGTGACGCGCTCGTAGCTGGGAGTGGAGGGGACTCGCTGTCCCAACAGGTAACAGGTCCAGCAGGCCCTCAGGAGAGGGCGGTGCACCGTGAGACAGTGCATTTAAGCACCAGGAGAGCCACGCAGCGTGGGATGCGCTCGTAGCCAGGAGTGGGGGGGAGTTGCTGTCCCAACAGGCAACAGTCCCAGCAGGACCTCAGGAGAGGGTGGAGCACCACGAGGCAGTGCATTTAAGCACTGGCAGAGCCCGGCAGCGCAGGATACGGACGAGTGAAGCCCGGGCCAAGGGCAGGCCCATCCTTTGCCCATCAGTGGCCGGAAGAGGCTGGGCTGGGCTACCCCTCTGAAGCCTGGCAAAACAGGGTGAGTGTTTAAAAACTACCATATCATATCCACTATAATTTCTATGCCGAGGAGGTGACCACTCCCTCTTAAAATTAATCAGTAGATGAGATACATCTAAGAGGCGTTTAGCCATCCAATAGGATGGACAGGAAGAGGGCCCAGCAGAATGGGGACCAATGTGCAGGGGGGAAGAGGTCAACAAACTCAACGCTAGACTCCTTTCTTGCTAGAGCAGTTGGGGTAGTTGCAAAGGAAATAGACTTGGCAGAGCGACGCCTTTCGATGGAAATGAGTGATTGACAGCGAGTTCCACCAAATGCTGAGGCCCTGGAACCTTATTGTAATGAAGATGGGCAGCCACTGGCAAGGCAAGGGGATCTCCCTAAATCAACCCTGCAGGCAGCAGGGGTGAAGGGTTTGGAAGGTCTACCAAGAAAGAGCAAGAAGGTCCTGTCAGCTTACATTAGCCCCCCCCTTGAACGGAACAAACTTCTGAAGCAGCCAGAGAAGAAAAAATACCTGACTTTGTCTGAAAATCAGAGTGGCACTGGTACTTGGGAAGGCACTGATGGTAGTCAGTGCCTAGCACTTGGTGCTGACAATCTTTTGGCAAACTTTAAGGAGATGATTGAGGCAAGTCTGGTTCTGGTAATGGAAAAATTGGAGGCCCTGAAGGTGGAAGTTTCCCTGTTGAGTGTGTGTGTGGGGGGGGGGGTGTCCACTACTGTTCCAGCAATTTATAGCCCCCTGGACTCTGGGTCCCAAAGATCAGTACATGGGGGGGAGGTGGTCCCGATCAGGGAAAAATTCTATAATCCTGGAAAGAGATGATCAGCAGCCACTATACCATTCCAATTTAGGGATTTCGGACAGATGCATAGAGTGCACAGAGTCAGCTCTTACAAATCTGCCTGTAGCTGTAAGGGATATGTGCAGGTCTGGAGCTGGAGAAAAAAGTGGGAGCAGATTTATGGAGAAAGCAGCGTTGTCTCAAGAACAAAGGAGGGGACAAAATTCGCCTTTGGGAAATGGTCTTTCACCTGTCCGCTTGGAGCTCCCTCAGGACTCTGCCCCCTATATGGTGGTGCTTACAAATGGTCCATCTTTGATGCTGAGAGTAAGTGAATCTATGGATCAACTGGAAAACAAGACATGCCACTGGCTGGGCAAGAATTGTGATTTTCCGTGTGAAGATTTTAATGATATCTTGTTTGTCAGAAGGATTGGGTGGGATGGGCCTCGGGAAAAGGAAGGCAAAGGGGATTGTATTATTGTAAATTGTAGATACCCAGGTTTGGCCTAACGGTTTCTTGCGACGCAATGTTTGGTGCCCCAGGTGAAGGAAAAGATTGGTATGGTCCCCCTGGGCTTTTTCTCTAAGCATACAAGCCCATGGGTGATTTCCAAGCCAGGAATGGCGCCTACGTGCATGTGGAACCACAGCAAGTTAGTTTAGAAAATAGACTTACTACACACTCTGATCTGGAGGAGATCGATTGACGTTGTGTAGGGGTGCCTTCGGCAGGGTTGAAAGACAGGGGCTTAGTGGCTTCACCGAGGCCCTCAAATGTATTTATGAGCTTGAGAGGTCAGGCTGGGAAGACTTCTCAGTCTCGTTTAATTTCTTGGAATGTGGCAGGGTATGATACCAAACCTCAAGATGTGCAATGGGTTAAGTTTATGGTAGATTTAGATTTCATCTTACTACAGGAAACCTGGTCTGAGGGGCATGCCGTGCAGGATGGCTTCCAAAGGTTTGTAGTTCCGGCTGAGCGACTACTAAGTGGATGCCCAAAAGGGGATATTGTTACTCTGATCCGGTCTTCTAAGATAGCAAGAGCATACCAAATAAACTGTAATCACCGGGGCCTCCTTATTATTTGGGTAGTCTTCCCAAATAAGTTTAATGTCCTGGTAAATTTCTACAACATTTTACAGGACTCTGGATGCCAAATTGGGGCCCTCTTCTCAGTGTTGCAGACATTGAAGTGTAAATTGGAGGTGTGTGGCATGGAATTCTGTGCTGTTGTATTAGGGTACTTCAATGCGAAGATAGGGGAGCATTGTACTGAGGTGAACCCCTTCGAGCAGGACCATAGGGCATATGTATCAGGGATTACAGGATGCAAGGGGAAGGTATCTTATTAAGGGACTACAGAGCTTGTGTCTTTTGAATATATGCGATCTGGAAGGGGTAAGTGATTTTCAGGTCCTAACTTTTGTTGGAAGAGGGGCTGGGTCTATAATTGATTATATCTTTGTGTCCCCAGCCATGAAAAACCTGGTCCTGTATGGTGAGGTGGTAGAGCAACAATTTAGTGACCATAACCCTCTTACGATCCTTTTTAACTTCCCACTTAATATATGTAAACCGGGGGCAGTCGGGCCGGCTTCTCTGAGAATGAAAGATCAGGGAAGGAGAGTTGGATGGAGACAGGCGAACATCCCGCAAATAGTGGAGAGAGTTGTGAGCCAAAATTTAAAGCTGATAATAGGGACCCTCCTGGCCGAATCCCCCCTACCAGGGGATGTTATGGAAGCCGTGCTCAGTGTGAATGGAGCTCGTAAGGATTGTATGACTACTGTTGTAAAGCCCATTGCTAAGCATCAGGGGGGTTTGTAAGGTGGCTCTGTATGTACTATTTCAAAGTAAGAAATAGCATGCACAGAGTCCAAGGGTTCCCCTTAGAGGTAAGATAGTGGCAAAAAGAGATAATTCTAATGTTCTATTTTGTGGTAGTGTGGTCGAGCAGTAGGCTTATCAGAGGGTAGTGTTAAGCATTTGTTGTACACACACAGGCAATAAATGAGGAACACACACTCAAAGACAATTCCAGGCCAATAGGGTTTTATATAGAAAAATATAGTTTCTTAGTTTATTTTAAGAACCACAGGTTCAAGATTTACAAACAATACTTTAAATGAAAGGTATTTCACTCAGGTATCTTAGGAACTTTGAATCATCACAATAGCGTGTACAGTTTTGGCACAAATGGCAATAAGCTATTTTAAAATTGGACACAGTGCAAAAATCAACTGTTCCAGGGGGAGGTATTTGTTAGTTTCACAGGTAAGTAAAGCACTTACAGGGTTCAAAGTTGGGTCCAAGGTAGCCCACCGTTGGGGGTTCAGGGCAACCCCAAAGTTACCACAACAGCAGCTCGGGGCCGGTCAGGTGCAGAGGTCAAAGTGGTGCCCAAAACGCATAGGCTTCAATGGAAATAGGGGTGTCCCGGTTCCAGTCTGCCAGCTGGTAAGTACCCGCAACTTCGGAGGGCAGACCAGGGGGGTTTTGTAGGGCACCGGGGGGGACACAAGTCAGCACAGAAAGTACACCCTCAGCGGCACGGGGGGGGCGGGTGCAGTGTGCAAACAGGCGTCAGGTTCGCAATATGTTTCAATGGGAGACCCAGGGGTCTCTTCAGCGATGCAGGCAGGCAAGGGGGGGCTCCTCGGGGTAGCCACCACCTGGGCTAGGGAGAGGGCCTCCTGGGGGTCACTCCTGCACTGGAGTTTGGATCCTTCAGGTCCTGGGGGCTGTGGATGCAGTGTCTTTACCAGGCGTCGGGTTCTTTGAAGCAGGCAGTCGCTGTCAGGGGGAGCCTCTGGATTCCATCTGCAGGCGTCGGTGTGGGGGCTCAGGGGGGTCAACTCTGGCTACTCACAGAGTCGCAGTCGCCGGGGAGTCCTCCCTGTAGTGTTGGTTCTCCGCAGGTCGAGCCGGGGGCATCGGGTGCAGAGTGGAAAGTCTCACGCTTCCGGCAAGAAACGTGTGGTCTTTAAAAGTTGCTTCTTTGTTGCAAAGTTGCAGTTTCTTTGGAACAGGGCCGCCGTCCTCGGGAGTTCTTGGTCTTTTTAGATGCAGGGTAGTCCTCTGAGGCATCAGAGGTCGCTGGACCCTGGGGGACGCGTCACTGTTGCAGTTTTTCTTGAAGTGGGGAGACAGGCCGGTAGGGCTGGGGCCAAAGCAGTTGGTGTCTCCGTCTTCTCTGCAGGGCTTCAGGTCAGCAGTCCTTCTTTGTCTTCGGGTTGCAGGAATCTAGTTTCCTAGGTTCTGGGGAGCCCCTAAATACTCAATTTAGGGGTCTGTTTAGGTCTGGGAGGGCAGTAGCCAATGGCTACTGTCCTTGAGGGTGGCTACACCCTCTTTGTGCCTCCTCCTTGAGGGGAGGGGGCACATCCCTATTCCTATTGGGGGAATCCTCCAAAATCAAGAAGGAGGATTTCTAAAGGCAGGGATCACCTCGGCTCAGGACACCTTAGGGGCTGTCCTGACTGGTGGGTGACTCCTCCTTGTTTTTCTCATTATCTCCCCTGGACTTGCCGCCAAAAGTGGGGGCTGTGTCCAGGGGGCGGGCATCTCCACTAGCTGGAGTGCCCTGGGGCATTGTAACACGAAGCCTGAGCCTTTGAGGCTCACTGCTAGGTGTTACAGTTCCTGCAGGGGGGAGGTGTGAAGCACCTCCACCCAGAGCAGGCTTTTTTTCTGTCCTCAGAGAGCAAAAAGACCCTCACCACATGGGGTCAGAAACTCGTCTCTCAGCAGCAGGCTGGCACAGACCAGTCAGTCCTGCACTGAACAATTGGGTAAAATACAGGGGGCATCTCTAAGATGCCCTCTGGGTGCATTTTTTAATAAATCCAACACTGGCATCAGTGTGGGTTTATTATTCTGAGAAGTTTGATACCAAACTTCCCAGTATTCAGTGTAGCCATTATGGAGCTGTGGAGTTCGTTTTTGACAAACTCCCAGACCATATACTTAATATAGCCACAACTGTACATACAATGTCTAAGAATAGACTTAGACACTGTAGGGGCATATTGCTCATGCAGCTATACCCTCACCTGTGGTATAGTGCACCCTGCCTTAGGGCTGTAAGGCCTGCTAGAGGGGTGACTTACCTATGCCACAGGCAGTATTTTGTGTGCATGGCATCCTGAGGGGAATGCCATATCGACTTTGCCTTTTTCTCCCCACCAACACACACAATCTGCAATGGCAGCGTGCATGTGTTAGGTGAGGGGTCTGTCTGGATTCTGCAAAATATGGAGTCTCCTGTGGCCTAGTTGTTGAGATCTCAGACCCCGGTACCGAAGTTTGAAGATTCAAGCCTAGGTGTGTCTCTGCTCATTTACCTGCTTCAATTTCTTTTCAACTTCAAATATTTAAGGTTCATACTGAAAGGTGATCTCACTCTTTTTAATTGACAAATACATTTTTCTTCTCAGTTTTCCAGAAATATCTCAATCGAATTATATCATTCATCAAAGCCTAACAAACTCTACCTCTCTCACTCTCTTTTCATATCTTTCTCCCACTCACACTCAGACCCTTATACATCCACTCACAGACCCACTCAGACACTCATGCACCCACTCATAGAAGCACTCAGACCTCATGTACCCACTAACAGCTGCATTCAGATCCTCATGCACCCATTCACAGACCCACTCGGACTCTCACGCACCCACTCACAGACCCACTGAAACCCTCACGCACCCACTCACAGACCCTCACAAACACTGACGCACCCGCTCACAGACCCAGTAAAATACTGATGCACCCACTCTCACATCTAGCCACTCTCACACCCAGATACACCCTGTAACTCCTATTCTCACACCCAGAGAGACTGGCGGTGGCCAGCTCCTGTCGCACACGGACAAAGGCCGTGCACAGCCTGGGGTTGGGTTGTTAGGGGGCTTGGCCGCTTCATCTGGCTGTAAATCAGGCCTTGCGGCCAACTCCCCCTCCATACAGCTAAGGGTCGTGTGCAGCACAGGGTTAGGTGGTTATAGGGGTTGGCAGCCAAAGGCTGGGTGCGGCGGTGGTTTGAATAATGTATAGCAATGAAAAGTACTTTATGTTAAAAAAAACATTGAAATTCTCTGAAAAAAACACAGGTTAGTAGGACGTTATAGTTAGGCAATAGAATTTAAAAAAAAACATAGGATTACAGGGACGTTATAGTTAGGCTAATATTTTGAACATACAAAACTGTAGAAATGTATCTGTAATGTTAGAGCTATCTCAAGTAACTATAATTCGTGCTCTAAAGTAACTATAGCTCTGGTCCCCGCCATACTCAGTTTTTCCTCAAAAAGTTTACTGCAAATATTACTTTATCAGGGCGTGAAAAATCATAAAAATGTTACTAGACCTGCAGGTCAAGTAACTGAAATAATCTACTCGACCTAACTGCAATGTACTTGACCCGTAAACGGGTCTCAAATTGTGCGATACTAGGCAAGTAGTTTAAAGAGTCGCCTTTTTCCTAATTCTCACATATGATTGCACCTTCAAATATGTGAGCTCAGCTTTGCTGCAGTACAAAAAAAAATCTTTTGTTTGATTAAGTAGACTAAAGTTTGCTGCATGCATCACACAAATTTAGTCCACATGCTCATGAGGTCTAGCCCACATAACCGAGGACTTTTAGTTTACTAACAACATTACCATCAGGGCAGGAGTGTTTCTCAGTTTGTTTAAACACTCAATTTTAATAAATATATTACTAAACCAAGATGTGGTAGCATATTGCCATCTACACACAGTAGCTTTCCAAGAGATGTCCAAAAACCTCTCCACTAACTTGCAGCTTTAATATATAGGGGGTTATTACAACTTTGGAGGAGGTGTTAATCCGTCCCAAATGTGACGGATATACCACCAGCCGTATTACGAGTTCCATAGGATATAATGGACTCGTAATACGGCTGGTGGTATATCCGTCACTTTACCGTCACTTTTGGGACGGATTAACACCTCCTCCAAAGTTGTAATAACCCCCATAGGGGGTCATTCTAACTTCGGCGGGCGACGGAGGCCGCCCACCAAAGTTCCCCCGCCAGAATACCGCAGCGCGGTCAAATGACCGCCGCGGTAATTCTGACTTTCCCGCTGGGCGGGCGGGCGACCGCCAAAAGGCCACCCGCCCAGCGGGAAAGCACCAGCAATGAGGAAGCCGGCTCCGAATGGAGCCGGCAGAGTTGCTGGTGTGCGACGGGTGCAGTTGCACCCGTTGCGATTTTCAGTGTCTGCTAAGCAGACACTGAAAATCAATGTGGGGCCCTGTTAGGGGGCCCCTGCAGTGCCCATGCCATTGGCATGGGCACTGCAGGGGCCCCCAGGGGCCCCACGACTCCCGTTCCTGCCAGCCTGGTTCTGGCGGTGAAAACCGCCAGAACCAGGCTGGCGGGAAGGGGGTCGGAATCCCCATGGCGGTGCTGCTTGCAGCGCCGCCGTGGAGGATTCACAGGGGCAGGGGAAAACCGGCAGGAAACCGCTGGTTTCCCTTTTCTGACCGCGGTATCAGAATTTCCCTTGATGCACCGCCAGCCTGTTGGCGGTGCATCCTCCAACCCCGGCCCTGGCAGTCCATGACCGCCAGGGTCGGAATGACCCCCATAGTGTATTAACAGTCTGTGAAAATTGGGTTTCAGAAAACATATACTTTGCACATCAACACGTAAAGTATTTTGATTTGTTTTCATCCTATTAAAGTATTTTTTTCATCACACAGAAATGTGGAAAAGGGCTTTCACAACTACTGAAATATATTTTTAAATGTTGGCACAGTTGGCTTAGTCATTTAAGGTGGTCATTACGACCCTGAGACCGCCAGGGCTAAAGTGGCATCTGTACCGCCAACAGGCTGGCAGTACGGAGACCCATATTTCCCGCCGTTTTAGCCCCGGTGGAGATAATCCGCCAGGGCAGTGCTGCAAGCAGCGCTGCCCTGGGGATTATGACTTCCCTACCGCCAGCCTGTTTCTGGCAGTTTGCACCGCCAGGAAGAGGCTGGCGGTAAGGGGAGTCCTGGGGCCCCTGGGGGCCCATGCAAAGCCCATGCCAAAAGCGCGACGGGTGCAACTGCACCCGGCGCACGGCCGCAACACCGCCGGCTCCATTAGGAGCCGACTCCTATGTTGCAGCCGCATCCCCGCTGGGCAGGCGGGCGTAAACTAGGTTTTACGCCCAGCGGGGATGTTGTAAGGGGCACCGCGGGAGTGCGGTTACAGCTTCCGCCGCCCGCCAATGTTGTAATGACCCCCTAAATGTGTGTTAGGAAAAATCTGACACCCTATATCCTTTTATTTTACCTCTAAGCAGAAGGTCACACAGTTTACCTTACAAAGTCCTGGAACTGCAGTCAGAAGGAAAATTAATTGAAAGAAAAACTGACTTTTTACTTCTGTCTCTGAACACAGAGCAAATGTGACATAAGAACATGTTTTAAAGGCAAATTTTATTGCCCCTCCACTTTTCAACTAAACAGAACACCTGTTGCCAAAATGGACGAGCAAGTATTAAAAATAGCTCGATCTGAACAAATAAGACTCGCCAATGCGAGTAGTCGAGTTTTTTGGAGCCCTGAATATTATCAATCATGATATCATCAGTGTCTTAATTTGTGGGGTAATTAGCAGTGCATGGTGAGGGTTCCAAGCAAAAGTAGCTATGTCATCAGGGCCATTATTGGCTTCAAGCAAGGGGCCCACGCGCCCCACCTCCAATATCATCGAGCCCCGGTAAGGTGATGGTCCCCAGGGCTTGCAGGTCCCAATAGACCCCCTTCATTCATTTATTAAAGCCCCCCGCATTTAATGTGTTCAGAGCCCGGGGAGGTGGTGGTCTCCTTGGCTGCGGGGGGAGGCTGCGCAGCTCTGTGCATTACATTTCATTAATGCCCCAGGGCGGAGGTGGTCCCCAGGGCTGCAAGAGGGCCATTGGCCCCCGCATCACATTTCATTAACGCCTCAGAGGGGTGCTGGGTTGCGGGGCCACACGGTCCCCCCCACATTAGATTTCATTAAACCCAGAGGAGGGAGTTGCAAATTAGCAGTAAAACAATTTTAAAAAATGTCTTTTTTGCCCTGGCGGGGTTCCACTGGGACCCCAATACCAGAACCAAGGGGTCAAGGTGTCCCTACCCTGATCCCTTTTCCGTTTTTTTACATTTTTTGGTGGGACAGGGCTGAAGCAGAGTCCCAAAATGGCTGCCAAACTTTGTGGTTGGTTGCCAACTTTAAGTGTTGGCAGCCAATCAAAGCTCTGAATTTCACTGCACGAGCTTGTTATGATTAGCGAAGACTTCGCAACCTCAGATATACAAATTTGGATTTCCTTTAATTTCTCCTAAACTGCTGAACATATTTACACCAAGTACCCCAAAACACATTTGGCGTACCGACAGCTAGCTTTCTGCCAAATTTGGGGTAATTCTGTCCAGTGCTTCGGGCTGTATTCATGTTTAAAGGTCTAATCGGAATTAAAATGAGAAATATAACTTTTTTGACTGCCCCTTTTTCTCAGCCCCCGCTTGATGGATCACCCTGAAACTTTCTGTGCACAATAAGCATCACAGACACAGTTTTTAAAAACATTTTTTGAAGATTTGTCAAACCTTTTCCATGGAAACATGGCTATAACTACCAAGTATATTCACATAAAAATCTAAAAAACTAATAAAAAAATCATAGAAATTCAGTGGTTATAGTTAGAGTTATTTCAAGCATCTATAACTCATGCCCTAGGGTACTTATAACTCACGCCTTACTTTACTTTACGTTAATCCATCCACAGCCCAACCCCCTATAACCACCCAACCCTGTGCCACACACGTCATTTGTGCAGGTGGCGGTTGGCCACAGGGCCTGGCAGAGAAAAGATGAAAACTCTGCTTCCAGCAAGCAAGAGCATTTTCACAGCTCTGGCTTGATGGAAGCAGAGTCTTTGCATTTGTTTGGCCGAGCTGTCACATCTCCCGCCAAGCAAAAGCAAACAGCTCCCTCCAAGGGTGGGCACCTCAGGAGGTAGCATGAGATGGCCCTAGGGGGTGGCAGTCCACGGGGCCATATATGGCTCCAGGAGAGGGGCAACATGCCCCCCTCCTTCTTTCTTAATATTTATTTGACCCCAGGGATGTGGTGGTCCCCGGGGCTAGGGGGATCTATGCGGACCCTGGGGCCCACGGGGAGTTGCCTTCGCAGCCCACCAACAATTGTTTACACTTAGCCCCCAGGAGGTGGTGGTCCCCGGAGCCTGGGGTGGTCCACGCAGCCTCTGCATATTAGTATAATGTAGCCCTAGGGAAGTGGTGGTCCCTAGGGTCTGGGGGGGTTCATGGGGCCCCCCTTATAATTTTTGTTTCTTTCCCCGGGTAGGTGGTGGTCCCAGCGCCCGGGGGTCCATGTGGCCCCCTGCATATTTGTACAGCATAGCCCAGGGGAGGTGGTGGTCCCTGGGGATTCTAAAAGCCCTAGCAGGGAGGACCCTTGCACCCCCCTCTTAATAATTAAAATAAGTATGCCCCATGGACCTGGCCCACCAAGGGGCAAAATTAAAAGCAAGCACAGGAGATCGTGCTTGCTTTTTATAAAACAATTCACAGCACATATATTTGTGAATTTTACTGTGAATGTCCCAAAATGGATGCCAACACTTCCTGGTTGAAGTATTGACAGCCAGTCACCCTTTTGGTTCCTCTTCATCTACTCCTAGCAGACTAATAGAACTCATCTAACCTCAGTACAGGTATGGGGATTGGGTTTCTTTCCTGGGACCAGAAGAGCAGATATGGGCTAGCACTGATGCTCCCTTTCATGTTGGAACTTAGTTGGATACTTAGGAATACCAGGTGGACTAATATGACAGCATGGTGTGACTGTCGTAGCATTGTGTTTTATTATCCTTATAATCCCCATTAATGCCCTCCTGCGTAGAATGCATTTGCTTCAATAAAACCTATTGAACCAAAACCCTGCTTCTGTTCTGTCTTTGCATGTGTGAGACTCGTATGTCTGCTAGAAAGGGATGGTATCCGCCCCACCATGACTCCCCTGAGGGATCTGAGTGTCATGCAATAGGCTGCCATAAATCACTTCTACCCTCTGGTACTTGTGAGATGCTGCTAGCTAGCCAGAAGGCGTTAGGCCAACAGCTGTCACACAGCATAGGATTAGACTCAGTCCCCCATGCTCGGTGGCGCTTTCGCCCAAAATCCAGCAGTCTTGTTACCGGAGCGAGCTTCCACAACAATGTTAGATCAAGCGCTTGTTGCAAATATTGGTAGATCAAGAGCTTCTATCATTCGATGAATTTACTTATTTGAAAGTTGACCATCCTAGAAACCCTGGCATTTATTTCTTTCCAAAAAAATTCACAAGGATCGACAACAGCCACAGGGGGGACCAATAGTGAGCATGGTGGGCTCACTCCTGAAAAACACCTCCAGGTTCCTGGATCTGTTCTTATGTAACTACGTGACCAGTCTTCTGTCTTACATTCAAGACACAACAATGTTTTGAGCAAAAACACAAAAATATCAACAATATCCCATGACGCAGTTCATACATCATGGTAACCATAGATGTCTCCTCACAGTATACCTCCATTAAACATCAGAACAGCATACAAGCTTGTGAATATTTTTTAAGAGCACAACCGGTGAATTATGTACAGCACACTAGAATGTTTATGGCTATGCTAAAAGTCTGTCTCACCCACAACATCTTTTTATTTGACAAAATAATTCTTTTTCAAAAGCAAGGAATGGCCATGGAAGGCTCCTTCGCCCCCACATATGCAAACCTATACATTGGGTGGTGTGAGAAGGAGGAAGCTTGGTCAGATGCCAACATCCAGTATAGGACAAGATTATGCTCTGAGTACGTTTTATTGATGAACTATTTATCTTCTGGGATGGTGAAGCTAGTCTTCTATGTGAATACATTGAAACCCTGAACAACATCTTCAAAATTCAACTAACAGCCAAGCAGAGTAGTAGTCGCATTGACATTTCAGAGGTTGAATTAAATATCCACAGTGAATTCATCCAGACGAGTATTTTTCGGAAAGAAACAATGTACAATTCCATTCTGCATGGTAACAGTGGACACTCCAGGGCACTCAAATCAAGCATTCCATACAACCAGTTACTTAGAGCTTGACAGATCTGCTTTACTGTCTCCTTATACCACACTGAAGCAAAAGCAATGATTGAACTCTTTCTGGAAAGAGAATATCCCAGAAAGATTCTTGAGGAAGCACATCAGAGAGTGTTGATGAAAGCCAGAGATGACCTGCTCTTCAAGGACAGGCTTGGCAAGAACACTCGTCAAGTGGAGTCCACACATGAAGAGGGGTCTGACAGTACAGTTCTTTCTGGAATATAACAATGAACATCAACAAATCAGATCCATACTAGCATGTAACTGGCATATATTACAACATGATGAACATTTAAAGGCTATCATAGGTTCCCATCCCCAGATCAGATCACGTACAAGAGAGCACAATCACTGGGAAACATTTTGACAAAAAGCATGTTTATTGATCAGGAAGGATCGGGTTGGCTGACTAAAAGAAATTTGGGGTTCAAGAAATGTAATAGCTGCAAAGAACGCAACAAAGGCAATAACATTACCTCATACTTAACGTTTGAAGGCAGATATTGTCAGATAAAGGAGAGAATAACATGGGAGACAGAATTCATCCTTGAGTGCAGCTGCCAGGTGCAGTTTGTGGGGAGTACCATCAATAAGGTGAAGATCTGCATCCTTCAACACCTGAGCCATCAGAAATCAGGAACTACCCTAGGCCCAAACACTTTTGGAAGGTGCACCCGGGAAATCCAAGCTGTTTACGATATTATGACATCAAACATATCAAAGCGTAACCACGTAGATGTGACAGAGAACTGGAGTTGAGCAGATGTGAATCTTGTATGATTATACTACTGGGAATCGAAAATTCCTGAGAGCACTACTTGGATGTGTAACTACATGTACACATCTAAGTTGTTCAGCTCTTACCAAGTTGGTTGCTCCTCCTATTACAAACATTGGCCTGTCATTTTAGCTGGACGTATGCATGTTTCATTATGTAGCATCATTTATATGCACTTCTGAGGATTCAGTTAATATTCCACTTCGGTGTTTTAATATTGTTCACTATCAGGTAGTTTTATGTCCTATGTTGGTAGTCCCTTGCCTAGTACCCCAATTTTTTGAATAAGTTCTGAAGCCAGGTCTTATAGATTTTGACATTCTGTTGTACTCTACGTTATGAAATTATTGCGGTGAGCCATATTTCATGCTCCTCTTTTAATAGGATGGTCTCCTTTTGGGATGACGGGGGTGGTCACATTTTAAGTTACCATGTTTCAGATTGGCAGGTGTGGTGTACTTGGCATATGGAAGGAACTGCACTGTTATTTTAGTAGCTTCTATGACTTGCATTACCATAAGGCTATATCCCTCCCACATGTCCCTGAGTCTGGGAAATGTGTGCACTTTAGGATATTTAGATCTCCTCATGGTTGTTAATATTCCTTTGAGGCTAGTTATTATGCACTAGCGCTTTGTTCTCTAGAGGAGTAAGCTGAAACCTTAGTTAATATCACATATGCTTGCCTTTAGATCTGTTATGGATTGTTTGGGACTTAGCTTCACATATATTCTAAGAGTTTCTAGGCCATACAGAGACCATACACATTTATTCACAGTTGATTTGGGTATGCACTCAAGTTCTCTTTCATAGGACAGGGACCGCGCTCCAATAACAATTTGGCTTATATTGTTCAGGCATGCATGTTGGCACTTTATGCACACACACATTGCTACTATTGACTCGGTGTGCTGCTGTACTTTGGTATTGCGATCTATGTACTTTATGTAGTGAAGCCATCTATAGTTAACACTCTTATCTTAGACACTAACCTCTGCACTTTACTTGGAGATCTTTAGTGCAATATACAATTAATATTAATACACCCAAATTGTTGCTATCGACTGGTTGTGCTGCCGTACTTTGGTATTGAGATGAATGCACTTTATGTGGTGAATACATCCATAGGTGATACCAGTATCTTAGATATCCACCCCTGCACTTTACTTGGAGATCTTTAGTGTAATACACAATGAATACGTACATTGATTATGATATGTTGTGTGGCTGGTAACTGCCTGTTTGGGGGCACTGCTTCCCAGTGCTGAGAGAAAAAATTGTAGGCACACACATTGGCATTTTATACATTTTCTAAATTGATGCAGTGCTATGTTGTGGCAATATACAATGATTATTTATAAGCATCATGATATGCTGTTCATTTGGTAACTGCCTGTATGAGGGCACTATATCTCAGTGTTGAGGCAAATTTTCAGGGATGTATAATGCACTTTATATATTTCTCGTATAGCTGTTAACGATCAGGTGGGCTGCATGACTCAGCATTAACACTGGTGTATTGCTATGCTCTTGTAGCGTCTGTGGGGCCACATCCCATTTCCAATCATGCACTTCACAGGGCAAACATTTGTACAAGATACTGCGAGTAGTCCACCTTTTGAGCTGTTTAGTGCATGACCATATTCCCTTTGGTGATTTTGATGAAAATGACAAGCTTTTACACAGCAATTGTATGTAGATATATTGAAAGTGCACAGTAACTTGACATGGTAGCATATATGGTAAAGGAGGTACTACATGGGTGGTTGATTTACTACTGTTGAAACATACACATACTGGAGATCTGTGCAAGGCCTACCAGGTCATTTTATTAATTTTCAGTGAGGCAGACTGAACTGGCCATATTGGCAATGTGTGAGAAACGTTTATGATTGCGTACTATTAACGTTGAATATGTTCTGTGGTCCCATGGATTGTTTGTAGAATTGACTGAGATATAAATGTAAAAATTGTGCAGTGTCTTTACATCATATATGATAAGAAATAGGTCTTATAGGTCAATATGTGTAGAATGTATCTGATATCACTTGCTTATCTCAGCAATTCGATTGATCAACTTTGGATTGTTGATGTATAACCAGCCAATGCCTTAGTTTTATTGCACATATTTAAAAATGATAAAGAAATGTTGCTTGATTGTACAAATGTCTTGAAAGGAGACTGAGAATTGTACACATATTTCTAACCTGTGCAAATGCAATTCTAATGTGTTTGACATACCTTTAATGACAGCCGAGTTGATTCTCCAACTATTGAGGTATGTGTTCTAGACAATTCAATGCGAGGGCCATAAAACTGATGAGGGACTACTTTGAAATCCCTGGTTGTAGAGGAAAGGGGTTGCCCAATAGAAGGCATGAGCAGAAATGCAATGGCGTCCTATTTGGTGTTGGTTTTGTTACACTAATAACTGGATGCAGAAATCTTCTTTATGTGTATCGTTGTTTTAGGATAGTTAGGACCTAGTTGCCACAGGAAGATACTTTGGTCAGTTCAGCTTCTGTCTTGAAAGGTTCAGGCTGACCCATCAAGTAAGGGCAGAGAAAAAGGGGGTCCCAAAACGCTATCTCCCCATGCCTTTTCCTGGGAATTTTGAACTTGACTACAGCCAGAAACGCTGGACGGAATTACACAGAACTTGTCAGAAAGCTAGCTCTTGGTCCAGAAAGCATGTTTTTTGTAAGCTGGTGTAAATCAGTTCAGTAGTTTCAGAGATATTATAGTTTAAAAATATAGATATGTAGGGACATGGATCCGAACTCAGATCCGTGGATCCAAGGGGAAAAGCAAGGCCCTGATTGGCTGGCCACAACCTGATAGAAAAGTTGCTGCTGCCTTTTTGCTTGTCCTATCGGCTGGGAGGTGGGAAAGAAAGAGTGCAAAAACATATAAGGGGTCCTATTGGCTGGGAGTTGGGAAAGGAATAGTTCAGAAACACATAAGGGTTCAGGATACAGGTACCGTGACCCCATAGGACACACAGTGGGGTCAGGCACCATTCACTGGCAAAAAAAGTGGCAATTTTTTTTTTTTGGTCCAGTCCATGGATCCACATGATGGATTCGCAGATCCAGAGATTTTTTTAAAAAAAACCCTAGCCACTGCATCTAACTTCATGCTGCACATGGCCAGAGGTAATGTGCAGCTTGGGTTTGGGTGCATGCAGGAGGATTGGACGTCGGATTTGGCTCGGCCATCCCCCGCCATGAATGGCCAAAAGCTGTGCATTGTGTTTGTTATAGTTACTTGTGTGCGTGCTAAAAAAAACATAGAAATGCACTGAAAAAAATAAAAGTTTACAGGGACGTTATAGCTAGGTTCAAAATGTACTTACACAAAACGATAGAAATTCTGCAGTTATAGTTATGGGTAGCTATAACTCATGCTCTAATGTAACTATAACTCGCGCCTTTGCCATGCACAGCTAATTTTATGACAAGTCCGGAGGCTCCTATTATGCGTTTCTTTTCTTACTTTAACAAATAGCAGCAGTCAAGAAACATACTACGATTCCCAGAAGGCAAAGGAACAACAGCCAATGCGAATAGAAACGTAGTCAGAACAGTGTACACCAATCATATGGATGCAGAGGCAGTGTGACATCACTTGACTGCGAACAGCCCTCTTTTCTTGCTGCTCGCAGTCAAGCTAAGTACCTTTTTATCTTCTCTCCGTTATAAAAAATTTCATTGTTGTTGCTTTATCTAAGTATATTTGCATTTCTATATTTATTGTGGTCGCGCCATATAAACGCGCCTTTTCTATGTATATTTTCCCCGTTTTAGTCGGCATGTTGCTGCATTCCTTTTAGCGCCCCTCGCGCTTCCCCAACCGCCGCTGAATTCCTGCTGCGGGCGTCAGCGTGCGCTCCGTTCACTCGACTGGGTTTCCTCAATGGCAGTTGCTTTTTGACACGTTGAGGAAACCCGGCGTTTCTGCTTCAGCGCGTCAACTCGCTGCAGCTTTCCCGTTCATTTGGACAACTTACAGCATTTTCAGCGCTCCTCGGTTTGAGCGCCCGTTTTGCTAAGTATAGTAAGAATTTTAATTCCTATTGAAAAACCGGACAAACTTTCCTTTCTGCCCTTACCTCCTGCCTTCACACAGGAGCCCCAGTCCTTCCTCCTCCTGTGTTCCCTCGTGTCTGGCAAGCACAGGCAGAGCTTTACAGTTTCTTCCTGGTTGTCTTAACCCTTCACACTCCTGTTCTCCCTTAGCCCTATTATGGATTCAGACAACTCTCCTTCTATAGAGGTTGAGGATATCAGACACAAGTTGTCTGTTTTTATTAAAACTTCTGTCCAACAAGCAGTAGCATCCTCTATGCAAAAAACCTTTAAGAATTTAGAACTTTCCTTCTCTGGCATGATATCTAGGTCTATGTCGGCCGAGGCTGCGGGGGAATGCAGTCAGCGCCTTTCTCCCATTAAAAAAAAACAAAAAATTGCCGCAAAAGAAAAGTGAGTCATCCTCACATGTGGCAGAGGACGCGGTTCCTCAAAAGGCTCCCTCCAAGGAGTATAAACATTTGGACATTGGGAAACCAACTTCAAAATCAAATTTAAAACACAAATCCAAGCAAAAGAATGTTATTGATCCTTTGATAATTTCTTCTATCCCCGACACGGATGACGACCTTCCTGACCCGGACTCTGACTCCGATGTGTCCTCCATTGGGGATGATGGTTCCCTTTCTCCTCCCCCCCCAAGAAATCTAAACCATCTTCCCTTCAATCTTCCAATATTCTAGACCCTGAAGGTTTCCCGATGTTTGACCCTTCCAATATCCTTCACCCCAACTCTACTGAATGGGTTCCTGCAGATCATGTCGCCCAATATGTCTCTGATAAAATTAATTGTCCTCTGGATAAACAAACTAGGGCAAAGTTAAAATCTGAGTGTCCTCGCCCCTTCCTCTCCGGCAATCTCTCAGTTACTCCCGCTATTGACCAACCCCACTTGACCTTTTTTACGAAATTAGGCAAGGATCCACGCAAAGGAGTGGACAAGGCGTGGGCCTCTTGCCAGGACAAGCTGCTTGACATTATGGGTCCCCTAACTCACATATTTGACATTGCTGAAGCAGCTAGAATCGACGGCTCCTTCATCGATCCCGAAGTGCTTACCCTTTGGGTTCAACGTTCCTTTTGCCTTCTAGGAAATGCAAATTCTGCTGTTACACATGAGACGTATGGGTCTACTACTAAAACTCGACCCTAAACTGGTCAACCTGGCGACCATCCAACCTAATGCTCGCACAGACGGTGCTCTATTTGGGGAGTCTTTTATCAAAGACTTGAGTAAGTACGTATCAACCTTCACGTCACTGGATAAAGCCCAGCAATCTCTAAAGAAGATGTTTGCCCAGCGGGTTTTTGCAAGGGCTGGCAGAGGTAGGAACCGCTTTGCCGGCCGTTCGTACTACTACCAAGGTTCCAGAGGATACCACAACGCGCCCTACCAAGAGTATAGGCCGCAGTTTTACCCTCAGCGATCAAGAGGTTTCCGCTCCAGACACTTCAGGAACTCGAGATCCTCTCCTCAACCTCGTAAGTCTTATTCCTTATACCTGTAGGAGGACGTCTCCCTTTTTTCCTACCAAAATGGTTGGAAATCACGGCAGATCCTTGGATTCTGCACACCGTTCAAGGTTATTCCATAGAACTTTATGCAACCCCTATTCAGACCCAGTTACCCCCCCTCCCTCGTTTTTCCGCAGAGATGGCTTCCCTCATTACCTCAAAAGTGCAATCACTATTGCAAAAACAAGCCATCGCTCTTACCCTTCCCGACCCAACAGGTTTTAGAAGTTCAATTTTCTTAGTTCTCAAGAAAAACAAAAAAATGCGGCCTGTGATAAACCTGAAGGGTTTCAATCAGTTTGTAGTTTATCACCATTTCAAGATGGAAACCATCCTCCATCTCAGAGATACTCTTCTTCAACAGGATTGGATGGTGCGATTGGATCTCCAAGACGCGTATCTCGTTGTTCCAATCAACCCTCATTTCAGGAAATTTCTTCAATTTCAATGGTCAGACCAGTACTTTCATTTTACCTCTCTACCCTTTGGTCTCTCTTCTGCCCCATGGTGTTTCACCAAGCTCATGAAACCAGTGGTAGCCTTTCTCAGAGCCCAAGGTGTCCATCTCATCATCTACCTCGACGATATCCTAATAATGAGCCAGTCTCCTCAATCCCTGTTGTCTCACCTATCCCTCACATGCTCACTCCTTTCAGACTTAGGTTTTATCATAAACAGAGAAAAATCTATTTTAACCCTTTCTCAAATTATAGAATTCTTAGGTTTCCAAATAAACTCAATCTCTGCCACCCTTTTGCTACCCTCTGCAAAGATCAAGACAATAAAGTCGGAAATACTTCAAGTCCTGCGCAGCTCTCAGATTTCTCTCAGAACGCTAGTGCGAATTGTGGGTCTCCTTTCCTCCTCAATTCAAGCCATTTTCCCAGGCCCTCTCCACTACAGAGCCCTTCATAGGTTGAAAATTTGTCACTTAAGAAAAGGCCTCTCTTACGCAGATATCATTCCATTAGACGTCGACTCGCGCACAGAACTTCAGTGGTGGATAGACCATTTAGAGGCCTGGAACGGAAGGACTATCTTTGCATCAGCCCCAGATCTAGTATTAGAATCAGATGCAAGCCGTTCCGGCTGGGGGGCCCGATGTGGACCAATCTCGACTGGAGGCACATGGTTGTCAGAGGAGTCCAAAATGCATGTCAACTGTTTAGAGATGCTTGCCGGCTCCTTTGCAATCAGAAGCCTCGCAAAAAAACGAGTTTTTTGTGCTATTCTCCTCAGAATGGACAACATATCTGCAGTTCGATATATAAATCATCTCAAGTGCACAAGATCCAAACCTCTGGCGGAATTAGCCAAGGGGTTTTGGGAATTTTGCCTTTCAAACCACATTTCGGTCATGAAGAGTACCTTCCGGGGTCTCAGAATTCGGTGGCAGATTGGCATTCCCGTCATCTTTGGGATTCAAGCAATTGGAGACTGCACACTTCAATTTTCCACATCATTCACAACAAATGGGGTCCTTTACAAATCGACCTTTTTGCCTCTCGCCTCAATTCCCACCTTCCCCAATTCTACAGTTGGCGTCCAGATCCATTGGCCTTGGCATCAGATGCCTTTTTACAGGACTGGTCCCTCTCCCTCAATTACGCCTTTCCCCCTTTCCTTATGATCAGCAGGGTCCTAGCCCATGTCAGACGTCAACAAGCCTCTTTTATTCTCATAGCCCCTTTTTGGCAATCACAAACCTGGTTCCCAGCTCTTCTAGAGCTTTCAATAGATTTCCCGATTTTGATTCCTTCCTTCCCGGATCTACTTCTAGACCCTCTAGGCCGATCTCATCCTCTCATACTGGACAATTTATTAACCCTGTCAGCATGGAAAATATCGGGCAATCTCAATCTTTCCCGCGCATTTCAACAGAGGCTTCCAAATACATTTCACGGTCCTGGGCCCCAGGCACAAAAAAGGCTTATACATCAGCCTGGTCTATTTGGCACAGCTGGTGTCTGGGAAAACACATCCATCCCTTTTCAGCTGATTTGATTTATATCATCAATTTCCTAGCGGCTGAGGCCAGTAAAGACAAAGCTTTCCGTACAATCAACCTATATCGATCAGCCATTTCGGCCAATCATGTACCAGTCAATGGAAAACCGGTGGGAGAACATCCACTGATTTGCCGCTTATTAAAGGGAGTAAAATTTTCCAATCCTCCATTACTTAAATACAGTCATTTATGGGATGTTTTTTTTTTTTTTTTTTACTCTTTTTGTAAACAAAGTTTATTGCAATTTCGATCAACCAATGATTAGGTAAACATAGTATAAGAGAATATACAGTGACCTACATAGACTCTGAGATCAAGAGCTTTTTCAATCTACACATCTCTGCACTAACAGCAATCTGATGTTGCAACAACTACCCTACCCCCCCATCCCTCAACCTCCCCAACAGTGCCCCACCCCCCAGTGATGGTACTGGTAGCTTATCTGGACATTTGTATTGTATGTAGGTGTGCTATGAAGGAGTCAATCCTCCGCTCACAGTGTGAGAGTGTTTACCCCGTCTAGTCCAACCGTAGGATCCTGCCCCGGGGTCATCTGTACTGGCACCAATGGATTGGGACTATTGGTAACTTCTCAAAACATCCAAACATCATTCAATCAGGGGACTGGACCTAATCGGCATTCCTCCTTAAAGGAGTCTAATATCGCGTCCCAACCTTGCGCCACCTCCAGGGGCCGCCAACCCCTTCTGGCCTCGCTATGTAAAACAGCGCTCTCACACCCAGCCCACCTAGTTAATTCTCTGGTCCATAGGGACAGTCTCGGCCCAACTGGATTCTTCCAGGACATCGCTATTTCCCTCTTGGCCAGTACATAGGCCAAGTCCCGGAACCTGTTGGTTATTTTGTACTTAGCCGTGCGTGGAAACCAGCCAAGCAGACAATGCCCTATTGTGCAAGGGACTTCTCTTCCTATCGCTCCAGCCACCAGACGGCTCACCTCCGCCCAATACACCTCCGCCGTAGGGCAGCTCCAGATCATATGCCTAAATTCTGCCTTCTCTAGTCCGCACCTCGGGCAATTTACTCCTTCCACTTCAAAGTACCTGCTGATCCGCTCAGGGGTGAGATATGCCCTATGAAGTACATAAAAATTAATCAGCTTAAATCTGGCATTGCGAGTCATTTTGGGGAAGCCCCCCAGAATACGCTCCCAGTCCACATCGGATATAGTTGTGCCCAGGTCTACTTCCCATGACGATTTGAGTTGAGTCAAAGGTATGTTCCTATCCGCTTGAACCCTGCTGTAGAGATTAGAAACTGCCTTAAAGGTGCCAGAAGAAGTCGCCAAATATGTACAGGTTGTTTGTGTAGTGAGCTCTCCTGTCCGTGTCAGCCAGTGTTTCCTGATACTAGCCACTACTGAGCCATACAATAAGAAGTGTCCTCCCTGTAGACCGAATTGTGTCCGAAGGACTTCAAACGGCATCAGTGCCCCCTCCTTAAATAGTGCTCCTACCGTCTGTATCCCGGACTCCACCCAGGACTGGAGTCCTCCCCAGTCACCCCGATGGGGCAAAGCTCTTAGGGACAAGAGGGGTAGGTCGGGGGAGTAAGGGGCCTTTACTTTAAGTTTACGCAAAAAGCTCCTCCAACAGGGCGCAAGGACTTTAAATTCAAGGGAATCATGCGTCCCAGTACCCGGACACCCCAACAATAGTTCGTATAATCTAGTCTCTGGGGGAGTAAATGCCTTTACCCCCAACCCTGTTGCTGATCTGTTGGCTATCCATTGCGCCAACCATTGGAATTGCGCTGCCAAGTAGTAAGCCTCAAAGTCCGGGACTGCTAGGCCTCCGTCTGTGGACCGCCTCTGAAGTTTGGCCAGAGCCACTCGCTTCCGTCCACCCCCCCAGATAAAGGCCACGACCATGGATTCTAGTTCTGCAAATATGGCCTTAGGAATCCATACCGGCAGGACCGTGAAGTGATACAGAAGGCGAGGCAACACCACCATTTTAAGGATGGCTACCCTCCCCGCTACAGATAGAGGTAAGGTTTGCCAGAAAGCCATGTTGGAACGGAGGGAACGCAATGAGCCTCCAATATTGCTGTCTATTATATCCTTTGGGTCATGGAAAATCTTGACCCCCAAGTATGAGAGGCATCTTGGAACCCACTGGACATTTCCCAACTCCAATGGTGGGGCTACAGTAGCGTTCAACGGAAACAGGCCGGTCTTGCCCCAATTCACCCGAAGACCAGAAAGCTCACCAAACTGCGAAAGTAACTGCTGGGTCCGGGAAAGGTCTCTGTGTACATCGTCTAAGAAGATCAATAGATCATCCGCATACAACGCTATTTGATGTCTCTTGCCCCCTGCCACTATGCCGGGACCCCCCCCCACCACCGCGCGCTGCGGCCGCTAATGGCTCCATAGCCAGTGCAAATAGCAGCGGCGATAGGGGACACCCCTGTCTGGTACCCCGCTCAACGACATAAGGTCTGGATATTATCCGTCCTGTCCGTACCCTAGCAGTGGGCTCAGTATACAACAATCTGACCCAGGCAATGTATTCAGGTCCGAAACGAAGGCGGGACATCACTGTATAAAGGAAGGCCCACTCCAAGCTATCAAAGGCCTTTTCTATATCGACTGCAAGCACTCCAGGGGCTGGGCTAGACGATTTTCGATCGTTCATGACCGCTATAAATCTGCGTATGTTATCCGCTGTGTTGCGCCCCGGGATGAACCCTGCCTGGTCAGTATGTATTAGTGTTGCCATGTGGGGGAGAAGCCTAGAGGCCAGAATCTTGCTGAGGATCTTGTAATCCAGGTTCAGCATAGATAAAGGTCTGTATGCCCCAGCTTCCGCAGGATTTTTCCCAGGTTTAAGCAAGGGCACTATTACCGCCTCCCTCGCTGTTGCCGACAAAATTCCTCGGTCTCTGGCGGATTGATATAGTATCTCAAGCCTAGGAGCTAACAAATCTATATACGTGGCATAGAATTCGATAGGGAGACCATCTGTCCCCGGAGTCTTTCCCCTCGATAGTTCTCTAATGGCCCTCCGAATCTCTGGTTGTGTTATGGCTCCCTCAAGTTGTGTCGCAACATCTGGTGGTAGCGTCTGCAACTGCAGACTAGATACATAACTATCGGTGGAGTTACCGACAGGACGAAGAGTGCTTTTATATAATCGTTCGTAAAAGGACACGAGGTGAGAGTTAATTTGCTCCTGCCCGTGAAGGGGATCTCCACTCTCCGATATCATTTCCAGGATAGGGGATGTTTTATGCGTTTGCGATATTACCCAAGCTAACATCCGACCCGCTTTGTCTCTCTCCCCGTGTGCTCGTGTAATATAGTTTTGGTAGTCAAAGCATCGAAGACGCTCCACACAGTCAGCGACCGTAGCTCTAAGCTCTAAGATAGTAGGCTGAAGGAGCGGCCTTTCAGGTCTTTTTTTCTCCATCTCTCGCAGCTCACTCTCCGCTTGTTCAGTGTCCCTAAGTAGAGTCCTTCGGACCCCTACCGCTCCCGCAATACAGCGCCCACGCACCACCACTTTAAAAGCGTCCCATTCAATCAAGGGGTTATTGGTCGAAGCCTCGTTATCTACAAAGTAGTGGGTAATATGTTGTCTTAGCTCCTCCCGAAAGGGTGCGTCTTCTAGGGACTCAGTCTTCAGCCGCCAGGTGGGGATGCGAGAGGGGGGCGAACCCCAGCGTGACTCTAGTAATAGAGGGTTATGATCAGAAATTGTGCGGGTCAGGTATTCAACATTATGCACCTGAGGGAAAATGTCTGGGGAGCAGAAAAACACATCCAAGCGGACATGGAGCTCATGCCGGGGGGAGAAGAAGGAATAGTCTCTGGTCTCTGGGTGTACTCGTCTCCAGATATCCACCAGCCCCCAACTCCCCTGCCAGGAGGAGAATATCCCTGCTACTCTCATCAGAGGGGAATCATGTAACGGAGGGTGGGAGCGATCCCTGGAGGGATCGGCCACACAATTAAAGTCGCCCCCCATCACTAGGGGGAACTGCAAATAGGTGGCTAGGAGGCCCGATAAGCGTGTAAAGAACTCACCCTGGTCCCAGTTCGGGGCATAGACATTGATCAACGCTAGATCTCTTCCCTCCAATCGACCCCGGATTGCTACAAAACGTCCCTCTGGGTCTATGAGCGTGTCTAATAACTGGAATGGAACCCCGGCTCTGATCCATATCAAGGCACCCCTGGCGAATGCGGAATAAGAGGTATAGTATGCCTGGCCCCTCCACCTTTTCTGTAGTGCTAGCCCTTCAGTCTGGGTTAAATGTGTTTCTTGGAGCAACGCAATCTGAATCCCCCTCCGCTGTAAATGTGAGAATACCTTATATCTCTTAGACATTGTGTGCATGCCCCGTACATTCCATGAGAGAAATTTATAAGTGCCTAACGACGCCATAACTGTGTTTCAATCCCCATCTGTGACATACCCCATGCAGGGCTAGCATATACCACGAAGATCCCTACGCTCACATTATATAACATCAGCAGACCAGTGTTAAACATCCACCACTCATCACTCCCCCTAAACAATCCCCAACATTTAACATCCCAACTCCCCTTCCCCGGGACAAAAGTTTGAACTACTCTCATCCAAACTTCGCGAAATGTCAACTAGATTATCGAAAGTGGGGTAACTCCTAGATCACAAAAGGAGTGGGCCATCGCCCTAATCCCCACTACCGGATTGCAAGATATAGTAGTACTTGTGGACCCCGGTCTCATCCATCTGGTGGGTACGACCGCCATAGTGACAGCTAGTACACCCTCCTCACCGGCCACCATGGTGCCTGCCAGGGGAGGCTCTCATTACCAGGACAACTGGCTCAAGTGTAGTTCGATGGGAAGACTTTCATATGATACAGTCAGAAGTGCCCGGTGTTATGGCCGGGCCCGATCTGTCGGATACTTGGGAAGTCTCGGATTCATGGTCCGAAACAGATGGTTCACAGTCCGCAGCAGTCTGTACTTGGGATCCGCGATCAGAGCCGCTCAATGAAGCTGCTGCCTCCATGGCTTTTCGTCTCTCAGTTTGCATCTCCACAGGTGAGGGACTATTTACTATACGGGCCGTGTTGCGTTTAGCCCCTCTCCTCCGTCCATGCTCAGGGCCCTGTGCCGGAGGACCATTCCCCTCCTGTGGAAGCAGATCAATCCATTGCCATACCTCCTCCGCCGTAGTGAAAAACTGTGTACTGTCTTTGGTCACTACCCTAAGCTTCGCCGGGAATAGCATGCCATATTGTAGACCCAATTGACGCAGTTTCTGTTTTGCAGCTCTGAAGGTGGCCCGTTGTTTCTGTACTTCCCGGGAGAAGTCTGGGAAGATACAAACCGTGTGATTGTCCATTGTGCGGTCCCCTTTGGCCCTGCTTTGATGCAACAGGTAATCCCTATCCCGGTAATGAAGAAGCCTGGCTATTATAGGTCGCGGGGGGGCTCCCGGAGGGGGAGGACGCGACAGAACTCTATGTGCCCTCTCGATCGCAAAAAAAGGAGAAAGTCCGTCGCCCGCTAAGTCCTCTCGGAGCCACCGCTCGAGGAACTCCGCCAGGCCAGTTTGTGGAACACTTTCAGGCATACCAATCACCCGTATGTTATTGCGACGCGATCTATTTTCCGCGTCTTCGGCCCTTAATTCCAGGGCCTTGATCCTGGTCTCCAGCTGCTGTGTAGACTTAGTGGCATCTTTGACCTCTGGAAGGAGCTCTTTAAGTTGTCTGTCGGTGGTGGACACCTTTTCGGCTAGGCGGCGGTGATCATCTCGTAGTACTGTGAGATCTGTGGCCAAAGCGTCGATTTTCCCCTCCAGTGCTACACGGGAAGCCGTTATAGCTTGTAGGACATCTTGAAGTGTGGGGTCGGCTCGGCCCTCTCCTGAAGCGTCATTCCTGGGTTCAGGCGGGACTGCCTGTGCCTCAGCTAGGGACCCACCTTTTTGTTCTATGTCCCTCCGGCGACCGACTTTACCCATTTTCTGGGGTATGGCTCCAGCTCCGTCTGATCGGTGGGCTCTGGACCCCTACTCTCCCACCACCGCGCTGTATACTGCACTGCCAGAGGGATCGCCGAACTTTTTATTAGAGACTTGCTGTTTCTGGCGCTCGGTACACGTGTAAGAGGATTATCGCCTTCCAGTGCCAGCCGCACTCCGCACTCTAGGCCGCTAAGAACCCCTGAGGTACTCCACACGCCAGGTAGATAGGACACTCTCTCTCCTCCCAGTCAGGGTGTGGACCCGTCGAGCCAAAAAGCCTTGCCGTTCGTGGAGGGTGCCTTCAAGCATGCATGACTCCCATCCAGTGTCTGGGGGCCCCCTGCACTCTCCTGTATGTAGCACTGCGCATCTAGGGGGACCCCCGTAGAGGGGGGCCGCATGCACCGTGTCCCAGTGCAGGCCAGGTTCGCCCCATCAAGTCGCCGACTTCGCCCTCCTCGTTCCAGCTCACCAGAGGCGGTCCATGGGGTCAAGCCTCCCAGAAGTACCCCCCGGCGCTGTCGTGTAGACTGCGATCAGATGTCCTCAGAGGGGAGCTGCCAAAGGAGCTCTGGGGGAACCCCGGAATTTTCGCCTCTCACCTTGATCCACTCGGTCCTTCCCTCGGGTGTCGGTCGCCATGTTGTGTGTGCTCCGCGGTCCTTATCCAAGCACAGACGCCGCGCTGGGCCCCTCTGTTCGTCGGCGTGGGACCCCAGAGGGAACCACCAGGACCCCTTGTACTTCCTGTCTCCCAGAGGGGTGAGCGGGAAAGGAGCATGGAATTGCTTTAGTGGCTTTTCTGCCACCGGGGACGCCGTTCAGATCGCGGCCGCCATCTTTTTTTTTCCGCGGCACTCCGTCGGCCGCCAATTCAGCTCCGAAACTCTCTTCACTCCGGGACCGGACCCCTCAAAATGAGCCTCGGGACCCCTGCGCATATTCAGCCGGGCAATGGAGCGGTTTGGGGGTCCACTGCCTTTCAGGCTGGACCGGAGTGGGAATCACTGGCAGGAGCCTCACGGAGAGGCTTCCTCTGCCATCGGCGTCAGGCCACGCCCCCCCTCATTTATGGGATGTTAACATTGTTTTGAAATTTATTCTGTCATGGCCTGATAATCCCATGCTTTCGTTAAAAATGTTATCTGCAAAGTTGACCATGTTATTGTGCCTTGTTTCTATAAAACATATCTCAGATGTTAAAGCTTTGGATATTTCTAATCGACAATTTACACCTACGGTGGTGTTGTTTAATGTGTTTTGCCGAACCAAGACCAATTTATCTTCAGTTTTTTATCCATATTTTCCTGATCATCTTAAACTATGCGTTGGACAATGCTTAAAAGCGTATGAATTAAAGACTGCAGATTTAAGATCCTCTTCTCATTCCCAATTATTAATTTCATTTAGGAAACCCCACTCTCCTGTTTCAGCGGGTACCCTAGCTAGGTGGGTTAAATGGTTAATGTCGCTGGCGGGCATAGATACTTCTATGTTCGGAGCTCATCCTTCCAGAGGAGCCATGGCTTCTAAAGCGTTCTGGGGGGCTCCCAATTAGAAGATATTCTTAAATCTGCAGACTGGTCTAATGACAATGTATTTAGAGTATTTTATTGCAAACTTATCAATAATGTGTCTCTGGATGTAATTAATATGCGTTAAACTCGCATAATAGGAGCCTCCAGTCTTGTCATCAAATGTAGATTTTCCTAGTCCCATGATGGAAAGTCTTAATTTTATTAAAGACACGGAGGCGAGTATTATCCCTCCACTTCTAGTAACTTTGTTTTTTATCTTTCCCACTCTTCTTTCAGCACCGCTGGCCATCACTCAATCTTCCACTTAAGTCTCGGACTTCAGCTTGGTTGTCTACTCTTCAAGCTGGTCTTTCCGCTGGAACTACCTACCCGAACCCGTCCTGGCTACCTTGGATTTTGAACTTTTGTTCCGATGTGTTGTCTTTTATTATGGCAATTCTTATCCTGTTTTCTATCGTTCCATTGTTTAACTTTCATTGACTCTCTCGCAAGAAAAGAGGGCTGTTCGCAGTCAAGTGATGTCACAATGCCTCTGCATACATATGATTGGTGTACACTGTTCGGACTACGTTTCTATTCCCATTGGCTGTTGTTCCTTTGCCTTCTGGGAATCGTAGTATGTTTTTTGACTGCTGCTATTTATTAAAGTAAGAAAAGAAACGCATAATACTCGCCTCCGTGTCTTTAATAAAATTAAGACTTTCCGTCATGGGACTAGGAAAATCTACATTGCTCTACATATTACATCATTGATGACACCTTCTGTGGCATCATTTATATTATCACTGCAACATTTACAATAAAATTATTGATTAGAAAAATTGTGCATGGTAGGGGTGCAAGTTGTAGTTACCTTAGTGCGCAAGTTATAGTTACTTGAGTTAACTATAACTGCTGAAGCCCGTCTGCGCCCGTCCATGCCTGGACCAAGCCCAGCACCATGGACCCTGGTTCTCGCACTGTTCACTGGTTCAACACCAGCATTCTACCCGCCCTCAGTTCGGGAAGATCATCAGCCTACCACCAAGCTGACCCTAGGAACACCCATGGACCTTTTTCTTGCCATGCCTGCTCCAGCACCCTCCAAGGACCACCCCATGATCCCGCACCAAGCATGGACAGCCACCTCAAGTAGCCCCCCCCCCTAAGGAAATCAGCAGGAAACCAACAGAGCAAAACACCCAAGTGGTTTACACCAGACCTACAGGAATCCAAGCGCGCCTGCAGATGATTGGAACGTAAATGGAGGCTTGGCAAATCCACCGCAGACAGCACAGCCTACAACCTCAACTTGACCAGCACCTCCATAGCACTGGAGCTCTGCCGAACCATCAACCTATCGTTCGATACCACCACATTGCCCTCAGACTGGAAACACACCAAAATCAGCCCCATACTCAAGAAACCCACCACTGACCATAGGGAGCTGAAGAACTTTAGACCCATCTCTCTGCTCCCTTTCTCAGCCAAAGTAACGGAGAAAGCTGTCAACCAGCAACTCACCAAGTTCCTCGAGACACACTGTATCCTAGACCCTTCCCAGACCAGATTCAGAAGCAACCACAGCACCAAAACCGCACTCTTAACAGCCACCAACGACATATGCATCATACTGGACCCCGGAGGGACTGCCGCACTCATCCTCCTTAACCTCTCCACTGCATTCGACACCGTCTCCCACTCCCCCTTCTGCAACAGACTTCATGACGCCGGCATCCGAGACAAAGCCCTGAACTGGATCAGGTCCTTCCTTACCGGAAGAACACAGAGGGTCAGACTACCACTGTTCACATCAGAACCTAAAAAAACACTTGCTGCGGAGTGTCCCAAGGATCCTCACTCAAGCCGCCACTTTTCAAAGTCCACATGTCCCCACTCGCTTAGATCACCAAACAACACAAGCTAAACATAGTCTTGTGTGCCGACGACACCCAACTTTTCCTCTTTCTGTCCGAGGACTCTGCGCAAGACAAGAGGAATTTCCACAACCGTATGAGAGCAGTCACCGCCTGGATGGAGGCGAGCTGCTTCAAGCTCAACTCAGACAAGACAGAGATCCTCGTGATAGGCTCCACCCCTTCTGCCTCGAACAACTCCTGGTGGCCCACCACTCTGGGTATGCCCCCGTCCCCAATGACCATACGTGCAACCTGGGCATCATCCTGGACTCCGCTCTATCGATGACTCGCCAAGTTAATGCCGTCTCCGTCCACACTCTTAGTCTCCTGCAGAAGATTTTCAAATGGATATCCCCCCAACACAATGAAGACAGTCACCCACGCACTCATCACCAGCAAACTGGACTACAGCAATGCATTCTATGCCGGCATTATCAAGAAAATTCAATCAAGGCTACAAAGAGTCCAGAATGCAGCAGCTAGACTCGACCTGGACATCCCTTGACACAGGTGAATCTCCTCCCACCTCAGAGGCCTACACTGGCTCCCAGTCAACAAGCGCATCACATACAAACTCCAGATCCACACCTTCAAGGCACTGCACAAAATAGGACCAGCATACCTCAACCACCGCCTCACCTTCTACGTACCCAACAGACATCTCTGTTCCTCCCAGCTCGCCCTTGCAGCCGTCCCCAAGATCCAGAAAAGTACAGCAGGAGGAAGATCCTTCTTCTACCTAGCAGCCCAGACATGGAACACACTTCCCCTCAAGCTCAGGCAGACCGTATCACTGAAGCTGTTCAGGAAGGACCTCAAGACCTGGCTCTTCAACTGGAGCCGCAGGCCGATATTCAGTGCCTTGAGACACTATGGGTGATTAGCCACGCTTTACAAATCCCTGATTGATTGATTGACTGAATTTCTATGGTTTTATGTGAGTTTATGTGAGGTAATTCAGAACCTAACTATAATGTCCCTGTAACCTTTGTTTTTTTCAGTGAATATATCTACAAACAAATGGGATAGGCCAGACAAATACCTTAATCATTGTCAGCGTTCAGGCCTTCTTCTGCTTCTATATCTCGCCTGTTCCTGTTTTTACTTCTTAGAATCTGGTCACCCGACCAATGTTTTAAAGTCCAGGCTAGTAAAGAATATTGGGAAGAGCAGCGAAATCTGGTATTTTTATTTTCTGAACCATAAACCTAAAACAGCAAACAAAAATGAATTACAAAGTATTTGAGCGCTGTCTAAGTTGTTTCAGAATGATTATTAGAGGAAGTACAGACAGTTGCGATGTAACAGAAGAATTCTGACAATTTTATACAAATTATTTTTCACCACTATGTGTTGGCTGTACCAGATTTACAAAATCTAAAACGAATGGCATTTTCTCCCAGAAAGCTGTCAACCCTGATCAAAGGGAAATGTTAGGCGGTGCCTGGGTGTGTGTTATTTAGCAGCATGGGGGAATAGCATATATGCCAACATCTGGAAACAGGATAGATATGAATGTGCTTGACATTATTACAAGATTTCAAATGTTCTTTTTACATTTTCATTTGGGATAATACGTAGTGTAAATACAAAACATGATCATAAACCATTTAGATTCCTGCATATGGTTTATTTATGACAATATACACTGTATATCGTGGTTGGTGCTATACAAAATTAATATGTTATTTATACATTGCTCCTGCCTTGGGGTGCATTTTCTTATTCTGATGGATACAACTACCTGTGGATTCCTCACCTAATGAATACTCCCATGGCACCAGCATTCGACTGAAATCTTCTTACTAGTCTCTGCACGTCGACGAGGACGTCACTCTAGCCCACGCGATGCCGTCTGACGTCATACAGGCAATAAGAGGTCCTCGACGACGTGCGGACGTCAGTTCCCTTTTTTCCGTGCATTCGAAACGGTTATCTTCGAGGGAGCAACTGTTACTTTTGTGGTTACAGTGTATTTTTGCTGCGTAGTCTTTCGCTGTGGTAATAATGTCGCAGAGAAAGTCTGGATTCAAGCCTTGTCGTGAGTGTGGAGGCAAGATGTCGGTGACGGATCCTCATTCCGATTGCCTTTGGTGTTTGAGCTCCGACCACGACGTCTCGACTTGTGATTCATGCCAGCACATGAATCCAAAGGCCCTCAAGGAACGTGAGGCGAAGCTGTTTATGGCGAAATCGAAGGAGAAGCATCACAAGAAGTCTTCTTCTCCAAGACATCGGCGTCATCGAGACTCCCGGCGCCGTAGAGAATCTCGGCGTCATTCGAAGGAGACCCGTTCCAGGTCTTCGGATCGGCGCCGAAGGACATGGGAGATCAGTCCCACGGTTACGCCGCATCCTTCGACGCCGTTGCCCCGCATCCTTCGACGCCGTTGCCCTCTCCGGCGTCTCCAACTTCACCTGGACAGGCGTCGGTGATTGAGGTATTGGAGCCTCAGGTGTTTTCTCCGGCGCAGACGTCGAGGCCGGCGTCGGGGTCGCCTCCGAGACAGGCACCCCAGTATCCGGCTTTTCCCACCCCTGGAGCCGATAGTTCTGCATTCTTGAATGCGATGTATGCCATCTTCCAACAGATGGCTCCAGGGGGTGCTCCGGCTGGGCCTTTGGCCTTTTCTTTGGGTGATCCTGCGCCTCTTCGGCCGGCACCCTTTATGCCCTTTCTCCCTTTTGGGAACGTGGGCTCGGCGCCAGTGTCGGCGCCGGTGGCCGCTCCGGTGGCTTCAGAAGGATTGGCCCCGGAGATTTCCATCCCGTCGACGTCGACGTCGGGATTTCGGCCTGTGACTCCGGTGGGTCCATCTGCTTCAGCTGCTCTTTCGTCGGCGCCGAAGTTACCTGTGGCGCCGGACGCGGCGTCGGTGGCTTCTGAAGATCGGCGCCGATCTTCGACTTCGGCAGAGGCATTGTCGACTCCGCGTATTGAACAACGACTTCATTCGAGGAGACGTGCTCTCCGTGTATTAGAGGAGCAGGAGTACCAACGAGCCCTGGAGGAAGGAGAGCTAGAGGACTCGGGTGATGGGCTGCGTGGTCTGGAGTCGGCCAGTGGGCTGGACACTTCCCCTGAGTGGGATCTTTCGTCCCCGGGAGAATATACTGACGAGGCTGCTTCCTTTCATGCAGTGGTACGGAAGGCAGCTAGTTTTTTGGACCTGCCTTTGCCGGTGGTGGAGGCTAAACAAAACCTTTTAACAGAGGTGCTACATCCGGCCTCAGCTGCGGCGGAGCCTCTTTTGCCATTTAATGACGCTCTGCTGGATCCGGTGTTAGAGGTGTGGAAGAGGCCGGCATCTTCCCCAGCAGTTCACAGAGCCGTAGCCAGGAGGTATCGGGCAGCTCCGACTGACCCTGGTTTTCTATCTAGACACCCTACGCCGGAGAGCTTGGTGGTGCAGGCCTCCTGTTCATCCAAGTCAGCGCCTGGTTCTTTCCCGACGGTGCCTGGGGACAGAGATTCAAAGAAACTAGAGGCGCAGTCCAAGAAGATTTTTTCGTCCTGCAGTCTGGCGTTAAAAGCCACCAATGCAACCTGTATCCTGGGGAGGTATATTCATGCTCTGATGGATGACATTTCCTCATCGTTTACAGAGCTTCCTCAGGGTCTTTTGGATCTTGTTTCAAATGCCCAGGCTGCTGCGACCCAGATTATCCAGACGGGACTGGATACCACCGACTCGGTAGCCAGAGCAATGGGCACAACTGTGGTGGCAAGGAGACAGGCCTGGCTCCGTAACTCGGGCTTTTCTGCGGATGTACAGTCCACATTGTTGGATCTCCCGTTTGATGGGGACAAACTGTTTGGAGCCAAGGCTGATTCGGCCTTGGAACGTTTTAAGGAAAGCAGGGCCACGGCTAAGTCGTTAGGGCTCCAAGCTCCTTCTTCCACGGCCTCTTCCAGATTTTTCAGGAGGTTTCGTGGATTTGGGCGGGGCTCTTCCTCCTCTTCCTTTCGGGGAAGATATCAGCAACCTGCCTCTTCCCATCCCTATAGATCTTTTAGGGGGAGAGGTAGGGTCCGCACCAGAGGAGCCTCTCAGCAGCACTCTGCCTCTTCCTCATCCTCTGGCGGGGTGCAGCAGGGGAAGCAGCCTTAGGCTTCCACCATTTCCCACTCACTCCTCTCCTGTAGGGGGAAGATTACAGCATTTTCTCACCAAATGGAAGACTGTTACAACGGACACTTGGGTTCTCAGTATTGTGGGAAAAGGTTACACCCTTCCCTTTCGGGAGTTCCCGCCCCTCATCCCGCCCCGCCCTTCTTATTGTTCAGAAGAACACCTCCTGTTGCTAGAACAGGAGGTACAAGTCCTCCTTTCAAAGGGCGCGGTGGAGTTGGTCCCAGAGCAGGAAAGGGGTCGAGGATGTTACTCAAGGTATTTCCTGATTCCCAAGAAGGATGGTCGTTTGAGACCAATTCTGGACCTGAGGATCTTGAATTGGTTCCTCAAGCAGGAAAAGTTCAAGATGCTGACCCTAGCACAGGTGCTTTTGGCGTTGAACAACGAAGACTGGATGGTGTCTGTCGACTTGCAGGATGCTTACTTTCATATCCCGATACTCAAGTCACACAGGAAGTATCTCCGGTTTGTGGTGGGATCGCAGCACTATCAGTTTGCGGTCCTTCCGTTTGGTCTTACTTCAGCACCTCGAGTCTTCACAAAGGTGATGTCGGTGGTTGCGGCAGAACTCAGAAGGAAGGGGATAGCAGTATTCCCTTACTTGGACGACTGGTTGATCAAAGCCAAGTCCCCGGAGCTTGTGTCGCATCATCTGCAGTCAACAACCCAGTTGTTGTTCGACCTGTGTTTTTCGGTGAACGAGCCCAAATCTCACCTAGAGCCCTCTCAGCGCCTCCTGTTCATAGGGGCAGTACTGGATACAACATTGGGTCGGGCCTTTCCTCCGCCTCAGCGGATTCAAGATATTCAGGAGTTGGTTCCAATGTTTCGAAATGGAGCGGTAGTTCCAGTCCTCAAGGTCCTTCGTCTGCTCGGTCTGTTTGCCTCCTGCATTCTGTTGGTCACGCATGCTCGCTGGCACAGGAGGGCTCTTCAGTGGTGCCTCCGAAGGCAGTGGTCTCAACACAAAGGGGATCTAGAGGGTACTGTCAAGATCTCCAGAGATGCTGCTGTGGATTTGAAGTGGTGGATTGCAAGCAACAATCTTTCACAAGGAAAGCCGTTCCAGCAGTCGCCACCAGTGGCCACAGTCATAACGGATGCTTCCACTCTAGGGTGGGGAGCTCATCTGGGGGATCTGGAGATCAAAGGTCTTTGGTCTCCAGAGGAACAGATGTTTCACATCAATCTGTTAGAGTTACGGGCTGCACGTCTGGCTCTCAAGGCCTTCCTCCCTTCCCTTCGTGGTCAGTCGGTACAGGTCCTAACGGACAATACTACCACGATGTGGTACATAAACAAGCAGGGAGGAGTGGGGTCGTACCTTCTCTGCAGAGAAGCTCTTCGACTATGGTCCTGGGCAAAGGACCATCAGATTTGCTTGATAGCAAACCATCTGGCCGGAGTCTTGAACGTGCGTGCGGACAGTCTCAGTCGCCATTTCTCGGCAGACCACGAGTGGCGTCTCCATCCAGATCAAGTCCGTTTAATCTTCCAGAGGTGGGGGTTTCCTCGGGTAGATCTGTTTGCCACTCGAGAGAACGCGCATTGTCCGTTATTCTGCAGCCTCCAGTATCCGATGCAGGGAGCGTTGGGGGACGCGTTTCAAATAACCTGGTGCGGCCAGTTGCTTTACGCGTTTCCTCCCATACCCTTGATTCCTCGAGTATTGAGGAAGATTCGCCAGGACCGGGCTCTAGTCATCCTAATAGCTCCGGATTGGCCAAGCAGGGTATGGTACTCCGACCTTCTCCAACTCTCAATGTGCCCTCCGCTCCGTCTCCCTTTCAGGGCAGACCTCCTCTCGCAGTCGCAGGGGCAGGTTCTACACCCCAACCTCCAGAGTCTGCACCTACATGCCTGGAGATTGAACGGGGCAACCTGAGTTCCTTCTCTCTCCCACCTGAGGTAGTGGATGTTATATTAGCGGCCAGGCGACACTCCACTAAATCTATCTACGCTAATAGATGGTCTAAATTTGTTGCGTGGTGTGGAGAGAGGCAGATTGATCCTTTGCATGCTCATCTATTGGACGTTTTGTCTTTTGCTCTGTCTCTAGCGCAGAAAGGTTGTGCAGTGGCTACCATTAAGCGTTATTTATCGGCCTTGTCAGCCTTCATATGTCTTCCAGACCAACCATCTTTATTTAAATCCCCTATTGTTATCAGATTCTTGAAAGGTCTTCTAAATAAATATCCTCCAAAGCCATTCGTTATGCCGCAATGGGATTTGTCCTTGGTCCTGACTTTCCTTATGGGGTCCCCTTTTGAACCTATGCATTCTTGCCCCTTAAGGTATTTGGTTTTAAAAACAGTCTTCCTGATAGCTATAACATCAGCAAGGAGAGTGAGTGAGTTGCAGGCCTTATCAGTAAAGCCCCCTTATACAACTTTTTATGGGGATAAGGTGGTGTTGAGGACCAAGGCTGCTTTCCTCCCGAAGGTTGTTTCACCCTTCCATTTGGCTCAGGCAATTACTTTGTCCACGTTCTATCCTCCGCCTCATCCTTCCAAAGAGGAAGAAAGACTGCACCGTCTGGACCCAAAGAGAGCGTTGAGCTTCTTTATTGATAGAACAAAGGATTTCAGGCTGGAGGATCAGCTGTTTATTGGATACGTGGGCAAGAGGAGAGGAAAGGCAGTCCACAAGAGAACACTATCCAGGTGGGTTGTTCTTTGCATTAAAATCTGTTACTCTTTGGCAAAGAAGGATCCTCCTGAGGGCATTAGAGCTCATTCCACCAGAGCTAAGTCAGCCACTTCGGCCTTGGCCAGAGGTGTTCCTGTGGTCGACATCTGCAAGGCCGCAACTTGGTCGTCCCTTCACACTTTTGCAAAACATTACTGTTTGGATTCTGAGGTTAGAAGGGACGGCCATTTTGCACGGTCAGTGCTGCAGGATTTCTTGGTTTGACCATTTAGGCACCCACCGCCGGGCGTGGTACTGCTTTGGGACTCTATTCATTAGGTGAGGAATCCACAGGTAGTTGTATCCATCAGAAGAACGAGTTACTTACCTTCGGTAACGACTTTTCTGGTGGATACATTAGCTACCTGTGGATTCCTCACGGTCCCACCCGCCTCCCCGTTGCCTTTCTGGTCTTGCCAAGTAATCCTTGAGTACGCTCCTCTTGGTCTTTGAGGGTGCAATGGACGTTGTATATATTATATGTATATATGTATATATCTTTGTGTATATACTTGATGTATAGATATATATTTTAAAAAGAGAGAGTTATATATATATATAAAAGATTTACAGTTATTCATGCAATGTTGTGTATTTTTACAATGTAATGGGATGTTGCCTTGCTCTTTCATTGCATTGCCTGGTTGTTCTCATGCACGTAAAAAATGATTGGTACTGACGTCCGCACGTCGTCGAGGACCTCTTATTGCCTGTATGACGTCAGACGGCGTCGCGTGGGCTAGAGTGACGTCCTCGTCGACGTGCAGAGACTAGTAAGAAGATTTCCGTCGAATGCTGGCGCCATGGGAGTATTCATTAGGTGAGGAATCCACAGGTAGCTAATGTATCCACCAGAAAAGTCGTTACCGAAGGTAAGTAACTCGTTCTTCTGGAGTCTTTTCCATGGACTATCATGCATGTGAGAAAGGGAATGCTGCGGGCATGCTCATCAGCTCAGCTCCCTACGGAACTGCTCATATGACCAGGGCCCCACCAATAATTAGGTGAACCTGGCTTCTCTGTCAAAATAAAAACAGTCAGTGCAATATCCGCACTAAGACGAGCAGACATCACACAAACCACACCAATGGCACTGTAGGAAAGTACCATCTTGCCTGGCATGTTACCCCCATTTTTACTGCATGTATGTTTGTTTTTGCCTATGTGTCACTGGGATCCTGCTAGCCAGGACCCCAGTGCTCATAAAGCATGCCCTGTATATGTTCTCTGTGTGGTGCCTAACTGTATCACTGAGGCTCTGCTAACCAGAACCTCAGTGTTTATGCTCTCTCTGCTTTAAAATTGTCACTGCAGGCTAGTGACTAATTTTACCAATTCTCATTGGCACACTGGAACACCCTTATAATTCCCTTGTATATGGTACCTAGGTACCCAGGGTATTGGGGTTCCAGGAGATCCCTATGGGCTGCAGCATTTCTTTTGCCTCCCATAGGGAGCTCAGACAATTCTTACACAGTACTGCCACTGCAGCCTGAGTGAAATAACGTCCAAGTTATTTCACAGCCATTTTACACTGCACTTAAGTGACTTATAAGTCACCTATATGTCTAACCCTCACTTAGTGAAGGTTAGGTGCAAAGTTACTTAGTGTGTGGGCACCCTGGCACTAGCCAAGGTGCCCCACATTGTCCCCAAACTTTGTGTGTGTGGGGACACCATTACACATGGGCACTACCTATAGGTCAATACCTATATGTAGCGTCACAATGGTAACTCCGAACATGGCCATGTAACATGTCTAGGATCATGGAATTGTCATCCCAATACCATTCTGGTATTGGGGGGACAATTCCATGCATCCCCGCGTCTCCAGCATAGAGCCCAGGTACTGGCAAACTAACTTTCTGGGGATTCCACCGCAGCTACTGCTGCTGCCAACCCCTCAGACAGGTTTCTGCCCCCCTGGGGCCTAGGCAGCCTGGTTCCAAGAAGGCAGAACAAAGGATTTCCTCTGAGAAAGGGTGTTACACCCTCTCCTTTTGGAAAAAGGTTTGAAGGGCCTGGGAGGAGTAGCCTCTCCTGGCCTCTGGAAATGCTTTAAAGGGCACAGATGGTGCCCTCCTTGCATAAGCCAGTCTACACCGGTTCAGGGATCCCCCCAGCCCTGCTCTGGAGCGAAACTGGACAAAGGAAAGGGGAGTGACCACTCCCCTGACCAGCACCTCCCAGGGGAGGTGCCCAGAGCTCCTCCAGTGTGTCCCAGACCTCTGTCATCTTGGATGCAGAGGTGTGAGGGCACAATGGACAGCTCTAAGTGGCCAGTGCCAGCAGGTGACGTCAGAGACCCCTCCTGATAGGTGCTTACCTTTCTCTGTAGCCAATCCTCCTCTGTGGGCTATTTAGGGTCTCTCCTGTGGGCATCTCACCAGATAACGAATGCAAGAGCTCACCAGAGTTCCTCTCCACTTCCCTCTTCGACTTCTGCCAAGGATCGACCGCTGACTGCTCCAGGACGCCTGCATAACTGCAACAAAGTAGCAAGAAGATTACCAGCAACATTGTAGCGCCTCATCCTGCTGGCTTTCTCAACTGTTTCCTGGTGGTGCATGCTCTGAGGGCTGTCTGCCTTCACCCTGCACTGGAAGCCAAGAAGAAATCTCCTGTGGGTCGACGGAATCTTCTCCCTGCTAACCCAGGCACCAAGCTTTTGCATCACCGGTCCTCTGGGTCCCCTCTCATCCTGACGAGCCTGGTCCCTGGAACACAGGAGCTGGGTCCAAGTGTCTTCGACAGTCCAGTGGCCCTTCTGTCCAAATTTGATCGAGGTAAGTCCTTGCCTCCCCACGCCAGACAGTAATCCTGTGTACTGCGTGAACTGCAGCTGCTCGGGCTTCTGTGCACTTTTGCAAGACTTCCTTTGTGCACAACCTAGCCCAGGTCCCCAGCACTACGACCTGCATTGCCCAACTCACTGAGCTGGACTCGTGGGACCCTCTGTTGTTATTCTGAGTCGACCGTCGTCCTCAGATCTTCTAAGTGCATGTTCAGGTACTTCTGCCGGTGCTGCCTGCTTCTGTGTGGGCTCTCTGTGTTGCTGAGCACCCCCTCTGTCTCCTCCAAGGGGTGACCTCCTGGTCCTTCCTGGGCCCTAGCAGCACCCAAAATCCTCAACCGAAACTCTTGCAGCTAGCAAGGCTTGTTTGCGGTCTTTCTGCGTGGAAACAACTCTGCATTCTCCAACACGTCATGGGACATCTTCTGACCAAAGGAGAAGTTCCTAGCGCCTTCCGTTGTTGCCAAATCTTTGGCTTCTTCCACTTGGAGGCAGCCCTTTTGCACCTTCATCCGGCGGGGTTTAGTGGGCTCCTGCCCACCCCCCCCCCCACCCCCCGGGACACTTGCGTGACTCTTGGACTTGGTCCCCTTCCTTTACAGGTCCTCAGGTCCAGGAATCCGTCTTCAGTGTTTTGCAGTTAGTTGTTGTCCTTGCAGAATCCCCTATCTTGACTTTACTGTCTTTCTGGTGTAGTAGGGTAATTTTACTCCTACTTTTCAGGGTCTTGGGGTGGGGTATCTTGGACACCCTTAGTGTTACACTCCAGCGACCCTCTACACACTACATTAGGCCTGGGGTCCATTTGTGGTTTGCATTCCACTTTTCGAGTATATGGTTTGTGATGCCCCTTGGCCTATTTCTCCCTATTGCATTCTATTGTGTTCTACAGTGTTTGCACTACTTTTCTGTTACTTACCTGATTTTGGTTTGTGTGTATATAGTTTGTGTATATTACTTACCTCCTAAGGGAGTATATCCTCTGAGATACTTTTGGCATATTGTGACTAAAATAAAGTACCTTTATTTTTAGTAACTCTGAGTATTGCGTTTTCATATGATATAGTGCTATATGATATACGTTGTATGGTAGGAGCTTTGCATGTCTCCGAGTTCAGCCTAAGCTGCTCTGCTATAGCTATCTCTATCAGCCTAAGCTGCTAGAACACCTCTAATCTACTAATAAGGGATAACTGGACCTGGCACAAGGTGTAAGTATCACAAGGTACCCACTATAAGCCAGGCCAGCCTCCTACAGGCACAATCCTATAAGTCACCTAAGGGTATCATATAGTAGTCATTCCAATGGCATCACAAGCACTAGCACACATTACACTTCTGTAAACAGCCACCGGGCACAATACTGAACCAATTTAAGGGACACAGCTGAACTAGTTTGAAGATTTTGCGAGAAACCTGAAAATACAGTATTCGAAATAACTGAGGACTTCATCTTATTCAATAAAAAGGCCTTACTAAAACAAGAAGCAGCCTGAGAGTTCAACACTGTAAACAACCAGGTGGCACCAACTGAACAAGATTCAGGGGTCCCCAAAACCAAGCTTTGGACTTAAGAACTGCACATTAAGAGTTTGAGCAAGGCCACCTTTGAATCAGAATGAGAATTTAGTATTAGAGCAAGCTTGAGGGAATCAGTTAAACAAACACAAAGGCATCACCGGACCCAGCCACAGCTTATGGTACTGAAATCAGCCCATGGTCTTCACTGGACAGAAATTGTGGCTTTACCTACATTTATGGAGGGGCTTCAAGCACAAAGGTTTCAATGAAACCAGGCAATTAACATCACTGGTGCTAGCTTGAAAGTATAATATTAAAACTGTCCCAAGTGCATGACTGCGACCAGGATAAGAATATTGCTAGAGCCAGCACAAGGATGTTATTGGAACCAGCGGAAAGGTATAATGCTAAAACCAATTTGATGTCACCACTGGAAATGGCGCAAAGGCATTACTATACCAGACCAAGGTAATACGGAAACCAACCAAAGAACGCCACCAAGATCAGCTCAAAGACATCCTTGGAACAGACTTATGCTCTCATTGGTACTGAGACAAGGATGTAATACAAGATCAATCTGAATACCTCCACCAAAAGAACAAACGTTGACTTAGGAACTGCGGGGTAGGGGGATTTAGACCCTGAGCAAAGCTCTGTGGGGGCTCCAACCAATTATTTAATTGCTTTCCTTAAGGTATTGCGCCTCTCCTAAATCATTCTGGTTTTCAAACCAGAGGTACCAGCAGAGTAAGTGAAGATAGAACTTCCTGTTTTATTATGTCCGTGTTACTACTGGCTTGCTTGATTTGAAATAAAGAAGCATTTTAGAGGAGGCTGCACATTTCAAACAACAGAATTAAATGATTACCAAAAAACAAAGAGGTCTCCGAGCCCCACAGCGTTTGCTCCTTGGGTTACAGCTCTTCAAAGAGACGCTAGTGAAGTGTAGCATGATTTCAGGCATGCATGTTCTATCACTGTGTTTGATCTTCGGTGTCTTTGAGAACTTTCTAATCAGAAAAGCATACATTTGCATCTTATGACTACACACGCATATATGTGTGTATATAATTTCAGTTTGATTTAAGGTGTGATAAGTATATATATTGAACTCCATATACTAACACTAACTGAATAACATTAATTGAAGAACACAACGAACTGACCTATGGTGTTTAATTGAAAAGAGAAGTATATAACCCTACAAGCTCTGAACTGCATAGTATGCAATCCTGTACTCAAATCTCAGCTTCCACCCTTGACTGAATTGGGTGAACCACGGCCCATTGCTTTTGTCCACTATGTTTCATTTTCCCTAACCAACCAATAAAAGAGCACAATTCAGTACTGTAGGAGGCTGGTCTGGTGTGTGGCGGACACCTAAGGTGTGAATTCAAGAATGCTGCTGTAGAGAATACACAAACTATCCCAATAGTATATTAACTGAACTATATTAATTAAATTAAATTTAATTAAACAACCGCATTTTCAAAACCAGGAGACATTGCCAGAGACAGTTTGACAGCTTCACTGGAAGCAACGTGTGTAATTAATACCTGAACCAACCAAAGCACATCAACAAACCCTGTATGCTGGCACCAGCTTAATAAACTTGAGGGCATCAAAAACCGAGGCAGAGATAATTAATGGAATCAATTCAAGGGTATAATACTGGAATCAATATAAGAGCACCAGTGGAAGGAGTTATATGGTGTGCTAAACGTAGGTTGAAAAAATCAACTAATTCGTTAAGGAATCAAGCAAAATGAGGACAACGGTAGACAAAAACTATAGGAATCAGTGAAAGGGCTCCAGTGTATCTGACTAGGAATGTCATAAGAACCAATGAAAGGGCATCATTCAAAACCATCACAACGTTAATATACTGAAACTATCTAGAAAGCATCACTAGAACCAGCACAGAGGCATTGCTCCAACCAAATACAGATTTAATTGAACTTTTTTCAAAAGGGAGCAGCAGGTACTACCTGTTCTAGAGTCCTTGCAGGAGGAGCCCCAACATCGCTGGTGGCTGTGGACTCTTTTGGCGCTGTATAGTGCTTGCCTTTCATCCCGCAGCGCACGCTATTTTACAAAGGGAGCAGCAGGCACTTCCTGTCCCAGAGTCCTTGGGGCATGCTGGAGGAGCCCTGACATCGCTGGCAGCTGTGGACTATTTTGGCGCTGTACAGCGCGTGCCTTTCAGCTTGCAGCGAGGGACGTGCTGTGGCAAGGCCCGGGTCCGTCAGCACCAAGAGGGCTGGGACACCCTCCTTGTCTCTGTCTTGAGCACTTCCTGCACTCCTAGTAAGGTCTGCTTACATAGATGTGACTAGGGTAACCACGTGGCATTGATGCAAATTCTGGACAGGACTGTAAAAAATTCAGGATAAAGGGTCAAAGTTCAGGACAAAGGGTCAAAATTCAGGACAAAAATTCAAGAACAAACATCAGTTTTACGGACACATGCAAGAGAGGCCATGCCTCACTATGTTGTAAGTGCATTTATTTTCTCTTTTTTAACATAGCACTATTTATTCACTGTGGTCTTTTTGTGATTGCCTCCTGGTATGCTACATTCAGGTGTCACAATACGTCCTTGTTCAGTAGTAAATTAATGCCCTTCAGTACTGCGGCAAGGCCATCCCCCCTACCCAATCTTTCTTGGAGAGAAAGTAACAGCAATTTTTTTGTTATGTTTCTGAACATTCTAAAACCTCTGGCAAACAGTTTGGGAAACATTAAGGTAATTGACCTTATGTAAGTTTAAACAAATTGAACAAAAATTTGTGGCTTACCACAACCGCCCATTGACTTTCAACCTAAAAAAAAAAATGTAAGAGGCAGGACAGATGGTGTGGGCGACAGTCTCACACCTAATGTCAGGATGTGAGGTACCCACAGCTTGTCTGTAGTCTCACAGCACCAGAGTGTATGTCTGGGATTCTACATTTATCTTACAGGTCTATTCTGCACTCTGACACTGCACCACTCTGCATTATTGCACTCTCTGCCACTCTATTGAATGCCACTCTACTCCACTACACTCTATGCTACACTATCCCATGCTACTCTATGCCACTGCACTCTGCGCCAATGCACTCTAAACAGCTGCACTGTACGCCACTGCCCTCTACTCTGCACCACTGTAATCTAGCCACTGCTCTCTGTGCACTTTACTCCACTCTACATTTCTGCACTTACTACTCTGCAACATTGCACTCTCCGCCACTGTACTGTACCCCAATCTACTCTGTACTACTGCACTCTATGCTACTGTACTCTTTTACTCTACTCTGCATCACTCCACTCTACGTGACTGCACTCTACAGCACTATACTCTACTCTGCAATGCACCACTCTACACTACACCACTGCTCTCTCTGCCACACGAGTCTACTCTGCACTCTATGCCACTGCACCACTATACACTACTGCGCTCTCTGCAACACTATAGTATGCCACTGCACTCTAAACCACTGCACTCTACGCCAATGCACTCTAAACAACTGCATTGTACACTGCACCAGTGGGCTCTCCACCACTGCTCCCATGCTGCTCTACTCCACACCACTAAGCCACTAACGTTTAGCCATGAACAGGAGCCACTCTGATGTATAACATGGCTAAAACACATTGGCAAAGCCAATAACTCTTGCGTAGATGAGACGTATTGGCTTTGCCAATGTTTGTTAGTACTCTGAGGTACCAAGGCCCCTGAAAGAACTGTGAATGTGTAAGTCCTTATTTTAAACATGCATTCGACGCCTCGTCATGGATAGTAAGTGCTATATAAATACAATTACATCCTAAAGTTGGCTGCTACAAAATGCGCAAATACATTTTGGTTAAATAAAAAAAAGTGCTTCTCAAATACAGATTTGAATAATATACAGTTTAAACCTAGTACTAACATTTTTTATAACACTCCATTAAAAACACACAATCTACAGCTCACCTTGGAACACCATTGAAGTACCCCCTAAAAGAAAATATTTTTGTCATCAGAAAGCTTCAAGTGACTCCTTTGGTTAAAGTGGATGCAGATTTTCAAGCCTCTTTACATTTGCAGATTTACCAGTTGCCCACATTTGCATTTCCTAAGGGAAAGAGACCCCCTTACAAGAAGGTCTGTTTCTCATCTGTAGGCACCTCCATCGGAGCACAGGAGACCCTGTCTTTCAACCCAGCTGGGGAAACTGATCTGCACGTAATTTCGCCCTGCAGTCTGTTGTCCTTTTGATGAATGGCTAAAGTTACGGACAAATGCCGTCCTTTAAGCCTTTCATCACGGACAGCAGGGCGAAATTACGGGCAGTCCGTGAAAGTTACGGACGGGTGGTCACCCTACGGGGTGTGACACGTTTATAACGGGGCTTTTACTCTTCCTCTACCTTTCACCTTCCCCTTGGCTCCATGCTGGGGTGGAACATCGTCCCCTAGCTTGTCTGGCTTTTAAATGCACAGTGCGTTCTGACATTTGCTATTTTGCATTTCATCTCTACACATATTGATTTATATTTTATGTGTCTCGCCTGAAGTCGTATGCCAGGTTGGGTCAGTCATCGTTCCCCAGACTGCTGGTAAGCAAAATCTTGGAGGAGTGTGGGAAGAGCCATCTTGCCGCATTTCATCTTCGCCCTCTCTCCCAATACCTCTTTTCGCCTACGTGTGTCGTGCCCCAGTTTGACTAATTTTGAATTAAAATCAATTGGGATGTGTGTTTGAAGGACTGTCTTCCAGAATCATTAGATAAATCCCGCTTTGACACCTGTATGTATGTTCCCGGGCTCCTGCTGGGTGTGACTTTTGCTCCCCAGTTTGTCTCGTTTAGCTGTTGTGGAATTGTTAACTCTTCATGCCCCTGCAGAATCTTTTGACGAGGGATGCTTGGACTAACATTGTACAAAAGGCTGAGATTTATGCTTGCTTTGACCCGAGACTGCACAAGCTTTTTTTAATGGGCAAGCGCAAAGCAACCGAGACACTGCCAGGAAAAAGGACGAAAAATTTCCAAATCACTCCCACTGATTAAGCAGAGTATCTGAAGCCAACACAATGCTAGAGGGCATTGACACGGTAATTGAGGAGGTTGAAACTCTTTTGTGGGGTAACAGTGGAAAAATCTTGAACCATGAGAAAGAGGGTGACAAAATCACTCTCATACTTGTTAGCAAGCTGAAGAGCAAACCCCCTAGATTTAGTTAAGGTTCAGCTGGCTCAGAGGCCTTGATGTCTGGTGCCCCCCCCCCCCCCCCCTCCCGTCCCCCCGAAGGCTTAACCCCGTGAAACTTGTACCAGTGCTACTGGAACCCGTTAATTTATGTTCAAAAAGGGATTCTGTTCTTGCAGATTCTAAATTGTGTAGTAGCTCGGGAGGAGTGCATCTGAGGGGACTGAGCAAATATCTGAGGATAAAAAGTAATGAGCCGTTGCACTGTGGTCCTGGATTGGGGCCCAATGATAACGTTAACGTTAGCATTGCTGCTATTGTGGTCATTATGGTAAGGAGGTTACAGAGTGAGGTATCTGACCTAAGATTGCAGGTAGCAGCCTTATCAGCTATAGTTGAAAATTTAAAGCAACCTGAAAGTTTACAGAGAAGTAGGGCTCCCACCACTCTACCCACTAGCGCTTACACCACCCTAATAGATCAATGTGGGCATAAAAATAGTATCATTAAATCTGGTCATTAACATGCCCTTGGACTCAGGCATTCGAACCCCTCTACCTTAGTCATCTCTCTCTAAAATGCAGCAAAGAACACTTTTCTCTGTTTCTAGCAGACCAGGGCTATCACTAGCCAATCCTGGGACGCTAATTAAAGCTAGTAGAGAACCTCCTGCTAAAGTTTTTTTTTCTTCAGAGACCAAATTTAAGGGGCTTAGTAGAGAGGGAATACCAGGATCTTCAATGGAGGGCAAGTTGTGTGTACACGACAAAGTTTCCTAATCTGACCCCGGGCGTTAGAAAGGACGTGGACTTACTAATTAACTAATGCATATATTACATAAGGTCTGTGCGCAGTTGCTATTCGTTAATTCACTCAGACATTTGACATGCAAAAAGATTTAATGATCCATCAATGCAGGAGGGTTTTTTGATTATAGTGAGTTAGTATTTAAGCACACCTACATGCAGAATGGCTTGTGGTCCTTGAATTACATAAAAACGCTCTGATAGGCATCCTAATTCAGTTCAGATTTAGTCCACCGTATTCACCTTCTTCACTCTGCAGCTCTTGATCTTCATCCTCCACCTTTGATCTGGGAACCTCTATGGTGGATTGACTTGGCAATGGAAGTCACCACATCCTTGTAGGGGAAGGGGAGCTCTCCGGTGCTAATAAGGTAGCATAGCAAGAAATACATTCAGGGGGGACAGGCCTTATTTCATGCTTCTTGCCCTGTGGAGACTCCAACTTTACCATGGGATAACCAAACTAAGAACACAAATTCTATGAACATTCTGGGTTTGATTTAGATCTTGGCGAATCTGTTCCACTATTGATTTTTCACACCTGAGTTGGCGGATTGTGAGGTATATAAGCACAAAACTTACCTTTTTCCCTTTTCACTTCCTTGCTACCCTGGACCCGATCACACAAATCCTACCTTTGCTGCTGATACTGGACATCATCGCAAATCATCCCTTTCATCACCAGAACCAAAGGTAAGTGACTGTTGTACCTGATACCATCAGAATTGCCTGTGTACATTGGCTCTGCACTTGTGAATGTTTAAAAATGCTTGCAAGCAGTAGTACAACGATGTGCAGTGCACATGTGTATAATCTGCTATTTAAAAAACTTAAAGAAATAAACCTCAATTTATTATTCACACTCACTAATTTGATACTAGCTGTGTTCATGCCAAGGGACACCTACACAAAAGGTTACTTTAATCCCTAATTTCAAATGAATTCATACAGGTGCGTGTAACTACCATATCAGATACATAAACAGTACATCAATGTAACTACATAAATCCAATATAATATAGTAATTGCACTATACAATGCAAAAAGTGAGTGAACAAGAAATGTACATGCAATTTCACCTCTAAACCTAAAACATGTCATTTATGTATAAATGTCACATTTCCCCTTGTCTTGTGGAATTTCTGTTAACCATTACATTTCATTTAACTCTGTTATTTACCATGCAAAATGCATATGTGTTCAATTTGAACATTTATCCTTATAAAATAAACGCACCTGCATTCACAAGTTATTTAAATATATACACTTGTTTAATCTTGGTGTAAGTGACCAGTAACATGAGGAATGCTTGCATCAACATTAACATGCCCAACACTAATGTATGCACTACATACATATGTAAAAAATTAAAACCTGTGTTTGTCATAGTCAGAAATGAAAATAGGTTCATGTTACACACATTTGCATCAATGACATTTTCAGCAATCCATTGTTAACAATTTCAAAATAATATCAGGACAAAGTTAGTGAAAATGAATGAAACATAGGGGGTCATTCTGACCCGCCGGGGCCAGGGTTGGCGGGAGCACCGCCAACAGGCTGGCGGTGCCCCGCAGGGCATTCTGACCGCGGCGATTTGGCCGCGGTCAGAAGTGGAAAACCGGCGGTCTCCCGCCGGTTTTCCGCTGCCCAAAAGAATCCTCCATGTAGGCGCAGCTCGCTGCGCCGCCATGGGAATTCTGACACCCCATACCGCCATCCTGTTCCTGGCGGCAGAGGCGGTATGGGGTGTCGTGGGGCCCCTGGGGGCCCCTGCAGTGCCCATGCCAATGGCATGGGCACTGCAGGGGCACCCGTAAGAGGGCCCCACTTTGAATTTCACTGTCTGCATTGCAGACAGTGAAATTCGCGACGGGTGCAACTGCACCCGTCGCACCTTCCCACTCCGCCGGCTCCATTCAGAGCCGGCGTCTTCGTGGGAAGGTTGTTTTCCACTGGGCTGGCGGGCGGCCTTTTGGCGGTCGCCCGCCAGCCCAGTGGAAAACCCAGAATCACCGCAGCGGTCTGACGACCGCGGTGCGGTGTTCTGGCGGGGGTACTTTGGCGGGCGGCCTCCGCCGCCTGCCAAGGTAAGAATCACCCCCATAATCAAATAATGAGATGCATCACTCATAATTAAATAAAAAATATATAGTAAAAGGAATTTGTCCATAGTGTCCATTATCGAACTTGAGGGCTTCAGGCCCAGAACGTGCCTCCTAATGACACTGCCAAGTACAGCCTCCTCAGTAAGGGGTATCTCGATGATCTTTCTTGCAAGGGGCAGGTTTGTATTTGACAGGGATCAGGGACTGAGCAAAAGTAAAAACGTCTGTAGGGGAACAGGTAGAGGGGGTGGTAAAAGATGGGGTTTGGGAGGTAGAGGGTGTTGTGTGTATGTGTCTGTTATGCAAGTGCATGTGGCTCTGGTGTATGTGGTGCATGTTTGGGTGTGTGTGTGTCTTGGAAGGTGTGTGGTGGTCAGGTGAGTGTGTGCATTGGTGAGTGTTGGGGTGTGTGTGTGTGCCTTTCTGTGAGTGTGTATGTTTGGATGTTTGTGGTTTTGTAAGTGTATTGTGTTCAGGTGATTGTGAGCTTATGCATCTGGTGGGCTTTGTGTTGCCTGTGTGTGTGACCATGTTTGGACGAGTGAGATGTAGCAGTGAATGTTGTTGTTGTGGTGCATGTGGGTGTGCTGGTGGTTGTGGTGATGGGGTGAATGTGTCTGTGCTGGTGTTGTGGGTGTGGTAGTTGTGGTGGTTGTGTCTATGGTGGTGGGTGTGGTGGTTGCGGGGGTTGTGGTGCCTGTGGGCAGAGTGTCAGTAGTGTGTGACTGTTGAATGCGGGTACACTTGTGTTTCTTCATGTGTTTGTGTATATGTGTGGGTATTTTGCTTTTGTCTGTTGGCGTGGGTGCATGCAAGTAAGTAAGTGTGCTTGAGATTGCGGTGGGAGGTGGGATTTGGGATGAGGAAGGGTCAGGAGTAGGGGCACAAGGTGGGTGGGGTTTTAGTCAGTGCAGAGGCTATCTTTGCAAGCACTCGCTGCATGCCAGACATGAAATAGTGATTGGCATCCACGAATGCAACTATCTGTTGCATTTGGCAACTAAGCCCCTAGATGGCATTCGCAATTGCTGTCTGGCTTACAGAAATGCTGCGTAAGAGGTCAATAGCCCCTTCAGCCGGGGGAACTGGCAGGGGGGAGGTGTCTGTGGCAAAGGAGACACCACCCCTTTTATGGAGGGGGTTTGGCCTATTGGAGGGGCTCGGGTGGCAAGCGGGAGGGTGGAGATGGGAGTGTGGGTGCCGGTTGAGGATAGGACAGGTCCTGTTGGGTCTGCCACAACTATGGACTGGTCTTCTGTGGAGGCCACCGAAGAGGATTTAGAACTGGTGGCCTCCGTGCCTGTCCCTTCTCCCTCTTTGCCACTGTGTCCATCTGTGTCTGATGTTTCTGCACCCAAAACACAGCGGCCAGCTGCTTCCCCGCCTTCATGGCCAATGTCTCCTCTGCTTCTCCTGATGATGCTGAAAAGACACAGACAGCATTTTTAGTATATCTGTGCAAATTCAAATCTTCATGAGGTTCATTAAGAAAACATTTCACACTTTTATTGTTTCACCTGCTGGAAGGCATTAAATTTAGGCATACTTCACTATTACCCCATGCATGTTGGGAACATATCATGGACCTATTTGCTCACAGCTTTGCAAATTACCATCATTACTCCCATCTCATTTTAGATCATTTCACTGAAACACTTTCCTGCCCCCCAGAAATGACATCACATCCGTTACCGGGACTTTTGGTACCCCTGAGAGCCCGCCCTGGAACTGACGTAGGTGTAGGTGCGTCACGTGGGTTGTGACATCATGTGATCACGTGTTAGTCATGTGCCAGGGTCCTAGCCCTAGTGTCTAGGGCTATGGGCTGTGTATAATGGGGACCCTGCTGGTGTGCACCCTGTTTCTGCACCTAAGAGGACATGTCTGGACATGTCAGAGAGCCAGGATCATGTGGCCGCTGGGTGTCTCCTCACAGGGAGGAGCAGTGGAGATGTAAGGCCAAACCTCCACACTGATGGCTAATCCAAAAAGGGGATTGGTCAAATGTAGCAATGGTCATGACACATGGTTAGCGTTATTTGTAACCCTTCAACCTATCAGAGACATCAAGGAGAGCAGGTGACCGCTATGTGCTGTAGAGGAGTATGCCCTTTTGAAACATAGAATACATACAAGGAGCCTTCTAGAGCCTTATATCACACCATGAGTAAATAGATTGTCGGGCATTATGAAGAGATACAATCCTCTCACCAAACATCCGCCTCCTCAAGTGCCCTGAACACTATCAATAGATATTATGGTACCTTAACACCTTCGGTGATGGATGAGAAGGCAGAGCCAGCTGCCCCTAAAGATGGTGGTTTCGACGTTACCAGATTTCAAGAGGAACTCTGTCAATGGCTTGAAAAGCCCAGCTTCAAGGATTTGCCACAAGTGATATCCCCTATTAAGGCTGACAGCAGCGGTAGCGAAGCCTTGAAAGGCGAATTAAATGTTGGAATCAACTTCATCGACACTGAAGATGATGAAGAAGGTATAGCACCACCGAATTCACCGTTCTATGAAGATATGGGCTTGCAGGAGTGTAGCGAAAATGATGAGGTTAGTAAAAAAAACTCTATAAGCTCTCATCATGTATACGCTGATATCATACTTTTAACTAATAGTTTATCTTTCTTTCTGTTTGATCCGTAGAAAACGTCTGCAAAAAGAGATGAATTAGAGGGGCTGGCGCCAAAGGTTAATAATGTAAATTTTTACCGCTTATGCTGTTCCCAACTGTCTGAATGTATTACAAGCTAGAACAAAGTGCTGCGTAATAAATGTGTTTGCACCTACAATAGCACAGATTTTGAAAAGGACACTCTGGTTGTATTCAGTGACGCCATATGCCCTGTTAAAGGTTTTGCAGTGACTGTTGTGAACACGTGTTACAGGTGACTATTATAACCTGTGTTACGGGCATAAAATGAACGACCCACAACAGGAGGCTCACGAGTGTCTATACGAGTCAAACACAGCAAGGACAATTTGCCACATATTTAGCAGGTCAGACCCGCACAATGTATATAAGATAAGGGTGGTGTACGGGTTGTCCACGGAAAAGGAATATGTCTAAGCTGATATGATTAAGGTCTTGACAGCAGTGCTCAATGAGATCCGATACGCGGGAGAGCCCTGTTCAAAACTCGAACGTATGCAAGGTGTGTGTACCTATTTTGACAGAAGGTTGATAGAAAGGGACATAGGAAGACGAATGTGTGATATTCATTATAAGAATAGAAGAATCGGGTGTTTAACCCCACAAAGGTTTTTTTTTTAAATACAGAAGTCTAGGGTTGCGGGCCATAACTGTGTTATTTAACATTACATACTTACTCACTTTTAGGACGAGAAACAGAATGTCACAGGGCAAGATGTCTAAGCGTTACGCCCTGGATACATATGGATTGCCAGAATGGTATATGTGCTGATTAAACGGATGATTATTTCACAAATAAGGGATTTGTATTGTCAGGCCTAGAACTGTACGAGCTTATGAATGCTGTCAGTATCCTGATTCTGCCAAGTTATAGGAGGGGTGAGACGGAAGTCATGTCTAGAGCTATCAAGTGTATATCTATAAAAATAGCAAAACTTGTGACGCTGCAACCGTGTAGCGGCATGGTCCTTAGTTATGTGTATAACGTGTCATACAATGTACGTGTAGTGGAAAGTCAACATATTGTCCAGCAATGCCGCCCATAAGACCAGTGGCTAGTAACTGTAAAGTATGTTGTGTTTATGCTGTGCTAATATTCTTTATTTTTAATAAAATGGCCTCACACAAAATATTTGTCTTTTATTTCATGGATTTTAACAGCTGTTAACATCTCTGGTGGCGGTGGGTTAAGGAAACTTTATTTACGATACAAGTGGTGTCCGGAACTACTGGGGTGCCAAAGCATTGTTTAGAAGGGCTCTTGTTGAAAATTAGACGGTAAACAGAGGCCAGGCGAAGACGTGGTTATCTGGGGAAGAGACATATTCACTCCATAAGCCCGTCCGGAAGCGGTTTAAGGGTAGACCTACAGTCGTTAACTCTCAAGTGGATTATCAATGGCAGGCGGACATAGTCAGTCTTCAAGACTGAGCAAAACATAACGCTGCTCAGTATATATTAGCGGTCATAGATGTCTTATCTAGGTGCGCGTACGCAGAAGCCTTATTCGATAAAAGTGGGAACAGTGTGACCGCCGCCTTCAAAGCCATCTGCAGGAAAGGATGAACACCTCAAAAACTACAAACAGATGCTGGAAAAGTATTTTTAAACAGAATGTTTCAGAAATTACTAAAACAGCACAATGTTAACCATTTTGTAACGCACACTGAGGTAAAAGTGGCCGTTATAGAGCGTTTTAACAGAACCTTAAAGTCTAACATGTGGAGATATTTCACGACCTATAACACTTACCGATACGTGGAAGTTCTACAGGCTTTTATAGACGTTTTTGACGCCACTTAACACAGAACCATCAAAACGGCACCCGTAAATGTAACAACAGCTAATTCGTTAAAGCTGTGGAGAACTGTGGACGGGAACCGGATCGCCGCGGGTGTAAAGAAGCTGTCCCCATGTTTGGGTTTCAATATTAAAAGGGATCTTTACGAAGGGTTACCAACATACATTTAGTAACAAGATATTTATAGTGGAAAGTGTGGATGTTAAAGAGGATGTATTATTTACAGGAAAAAGGACTATGATGGCGAAAAGGTGTGTGGCGTCTTTTACACGAAGGAGTTACAGAAGGGGCCTAATGATCTGCACAGGGTGTATAGGGTTGAAAAGATTCTGAAAAGGAAAGGTAAAGGTGCTAACTACCAGGTTTTTGTCAAATGGCAAGGGTGGCCTGAGAAATTTAACAGTTGGGTGCTGGCCAGTTCTGTGCAGGTTGTGGGAGTACGACGGGGTGGTGTTGTAGACACACAAGATGTAGACAACACCATTTTATATTACGCTGCCGTCCAATGCCTCAAAGGACATGTTCCCTGACAATCAAATTTCTAATTATACAGCGAAATTGGCTAAACCCTTAGACCTGAAAGGAAATTGGGAGGTAGCCCTAACAGAAATCCAATACCCCCGAACATGGAATACTTTTTCAATGCTCAAGGCCAAATTTAATATGGAGCGTAAGCAGGACCCTTCGGGCATCCACGCAGGATTTTCTCAAGGCTATTACCCAACCGTCTCCTCAGTGGTCGACGCCATCAACAAATCTATAGCCAACATTGAAACATATACAAATGTTCATCTAGTGTTAGACTGAAGGTGTTTCTTCAAGCTCCAAATTGTGATACCGTGTTTAACTGTTCGGGTAAATTAAGAAGGGTTTTAGGGACAGTACAGCATTTCAGAAGTAAAATAGAACCGGACCATTCATGCCTCAATATTAACAGAGGTTTCTATACACTCTACATGTACAGCAACATCGTAGAGTCGCAGATGATAGGGATAGTTATTTGCCGTTGCTAAGATGGGTCCAGGTGAAGGGTGAAAATAACACAATGGTTAATATACAAGACAACAAACCTGACTATGTGTCAATTTCTCAAAAATCTTTTTGAGACCATTACGATCACGATCTATGATGATCAGGCTGAGCCGGTGTCCTTTAAATACGGGAAACCTATTGTTAAGCTTAATTTAAGACTGAGACAGCGACTATTTACAAGTCATCATGATGATTATGAAAACAAATGGCGACCCGTCTATGTATAGGGATTATTACAGAAACCAGGCTGGATATGGAACCCCGCCGCCGTACTTTCAAGGGGCCCCTGTTACGTAAGGGGCTGTTTTTTTTCCCCCCATAGTTTGTTTAGAAGAGCTATGCCATTCTTGAGAAGAGGCTATGAAATTACAAACACACACATCAAAGCGGCTGCTATGAACATCGTGCAAAACGAGGTGGGTTCTGTGACATCTCCGGTTGTCAAACGTATGCATAAACAGCCTCAAGAAGGAGCAGGGTTGGTGTACAAGTCTCACACACGTGTTAAAAGGAAGCCCGGTGCTTCAAAGCGCAGGGGTCCATCTGCCCCCTATAAAAAAAGACACCGATCTTCAAAAAGCACTCACAAACGAAGATCTGTATGTCGGACAAGAGATATGAAGAAGAGAAGGGGCGCTAGCGTAATTATTTTTTTTAAATCTGGTCACTCTGCAAACATGGCCTTCATACATTGCGCATCCGGGGAGTGCTTTTTCAGGAGGTATCGCTGCTAGCTGCTTTAACGCCTTTGACGCTGATAGAGTTTTATGTGTCAGGATCCACAGATATGTATCTGGATCTCAACAATACGCTGCTGCACATCATCTGTAAAATTGTAAAAGCGGATACTTCCAGCATAGTGAACAATGCTAAAGTGGCGACGATCGCTTACCCAGTAGCAACCATGTTTAATCAGGTGGACATCACCCTCGGGGATTGGCTTATCACGCAGAGTGATAATATGTACACGTATAGGGTATACATTGAGACTATTCTGAAGTACAGCTGTGATGCCCCAGACATCCAGCTTTCAGCGGGCTCTTCTACATAGATACTTATGGCCATTTTGAAGCCACGGTGCTGGATGGTCACAATCAGGGTTTTGTAAAAAGAGCAAACTTTGCCGCCGGCAGCAGACAGTTTGACCTCCTAGGACGCATACATTTGGACCTTTTCTACCAAGATAAACTATTTGTCAATTGTATAAATCTTAAGATCAAACTAACCCGCAACAAGGACTCGTTCTGTCTCATCAGTGGGGATGAGGAACAGCATAAACTTGTTATGTCCGCCAGTTTGTTTGTAAAGTGAGTGAAAGTGTCACAAAGCGTCAGACTGGCTCATGGAGAGGCCCTACAGCTGTCAAACACCAAGTACACCGTGGAAAGAATAGCTCTGAAGATATTCAGCATACCAGTCAATACCAGATTAACCCAACAGCAAAATGTATTTCTGGGCCAACTTACCGAAACTTATTATCATAGGATTTGTGGACAATCCCACTTTTAGCGGCCTGTATACCTCAAACCCTTTCAATTTAAAATACTACAACATCAACTACGCTGTGCTGGTACACGAGGCGACTTGTCGCGGTTTTCAATGGTCTTACCCTCGTAGCTGAGAGGTGTAGGGGAACGGTCCTTGTTCCGACGGGTTCTGCTCTGGCCGAGGTAGGGGCGACCCCTTCCGGTAGCCACGGTGCTGTTTGGTATGAGCGAACCACCACAGTCCGTGCCCTCCAGAAGGAGTCCCAGAGGAAAAACCCCAGTAGGGTAAAAAACCTCCACAGGAACTCCCTGAAACGAAAAGGAGGACACCAGGGTATTAGGACCGTAGATCAGGAAGGCAGGAAAAAAAGGCAGATCAGGAACAGACAGGTTTCGCAGAAGGATATCAAATAGGAGCGTGACTACCACCAAGGAGTGTTGCAACGCAATGAACAAGCAGTTGGAATCCCCTTATATACCCCTGGACAGGAAACAGGAAACAGGAAGTAGAACACCACCATCTTGGGTTGGGAAAAGACAACAATAGTGAATTAGTTACGTGCGTTAACAATGCATGCTGGGCAGAGAGGAAGTGGTCAGCATGCTGGGAGGAAAAAGAGACAAGTATAAAGTTCCCCAAGTGTAAGGGTTCGGTTTGTTCAGAGAACCACGGTAAGTGATTGTCAGGTAATGGACCTGCAAGAAAAAATATATGTTAAGCGCAAACTGCGCTGTATGCGGCCGTGCCTGAAACCCCCTCGGGGTCTCGGGCTCTGCCGCTTCTGCCCTTACGGCAGAACTTGAAATAGGGCAAGCGGCGAGTGCTGCGACCCCTAGACTGGCTGCCTGGAGCCTTCATGGCTCTTGCCTGGGCCGCGGCAACCCCCGCGACCCGAGCGTCGGCCGCAGTGCTCTCCGTGACCCAGGCGCCGGCCGCGGCAGAATGCACGCGCCGCGGCAACCTGAGCCCGCGGCCGAGGCAGGCGCCGCGGCATAACAGTATGCCCCCCCCCGAGGCCCCAGGTTTGTGAGGGAAGAGCCGAAAAAAGCGGCGGAGCAAAAGGGGAGCATGGACTGAAGAGGCATCCTCCCAGGAACACTCACTCAAAGGTTATCCCTTCCAATGAATAAGGTATTGGAGGCGCCCATGGAAAAACCGAGAGTCACAGACCTCCTGAACTTCGTACTCAGGTACATTGTCAACCAACAGAGGAGGGGGACAGGGCAACTGCCTATGAAAAAGATCAGGACGGTAAGGTTTCAACTGCGAGACATGAAATACCGGATGGATTTTCCATGTCTGAGGTAGGCGAAGACGCATAGATACTGGGTTGATTTTCTTGAGGATGAGAAAGGGACCATAAAAGCGGGGTTTGAATTTGTTTTGGGTGAGTCGGAGAGGTAGGAATCTAGAGGAGAGCCAGACCTTATCATGGACCTGATATAGAGGAGCCGCACAGCGTCTCCTATCTGCTATCTTCTTCATGCGGGACTTGGTGGACACAAGGTTGGAATGAATAATTCGCTGTATACCCTGTAGCTGTCGAACGAAGGAGGAGATGGCGGGAAGGTTGGAGTTGTCTCTCAGGGGAGTTGGGAAGGCCCTGGGATGGAAACCATAAGAGCCATAGAAAGGAGAGACTTTAGAGGCACTGTGTAGAGAGTTATTATAGGAGAATTCTGCAAGCGGTAAGTAGGGAGCCCAATTACTTTGTGTAGCGTTACAGAAGCTACGTAAGTACTGCTCGAGACCCTGATTGAGTCGTTATGTTTGTCCATTGGTTTGAGGGTGGAACCCAGATGATAAGGCCACCTGGATCCCCAAGATCTTGCAGAATTGATTCCAGAAACGGGAGATATATTGAGGACCCCTGTCTGATATAATAACTTGGGGTAGCCCATGTAGCCTGAAAATTTCTTGAGTAAAGACCTGACTTAACTCCTTTGCCGTAGGTAACTTTCTCAAGGCCGTGAAGTGGGCCATCTTGGTGAAGGAGTCCACAGTTACCATTATGACGTGGTTTCCCATTGAGGAAGGTAATGCGCACATAAAATCGGTGGATATGGTATGCCATGGGCCTGGGGGAACAGGTAATGGGCGGAGTAACCCCACAGGTCTGGTTCGGGGTGTCTTGGCTTGAGCACATGTAGGACAGGATAACACATATGCCTCAGTGTCAGCCTTGAAAGTTGGCCACCAGAAAGAGCGAAGCAAAAGATCTTGAGTCGCTTTCACTCCTCGATGACCTGCAATAGGGGAATCATGGCACATGCGTAAAGCTTCGATTTGCACTGTTTTAGTGGGTAAAAACAGGGCCTTATCATGATAATAGTAGTCATGATCTATGTGCAGCTGTGGACGTAACCTTTTTAGTTCTGTTTCGTGTAGACGGGCATATTCAGACTTGACTTGATCTAAAAAGGTCTGTGCTACCCCTATGATTTTATTGTTGTCGAATAAGTTTTGAACTGCGGAATCACCGCACCCAGGATAACGTCGGGACAGGGCATCCGCCAGGATGTTCTGAGAACCAGGGATGTAGGTGATATAGAAATCATATTGGCTGAAGAAGAAGGCCCATCGAGCCTGCCGGCTATTTTGGCACTGGAAATTTCTTAAGCACTGTAGATTTCTATGATCGGTCCGGGCTTCGAAGGGCTCCTTTGATCCCATCAAAAAGTGTCTCCATTCAGTGCACGCGATCTTTAAGGCGAGTAATTCGCGTTCTAGCACGGAATAGTTTCGCTCAGAATCAGATAGAATGTGTGATAGATAGAATACAGGGTGTTCTAGGTCATCATCGTCTTGTCTTTGTAACAAGGCAGCCCCAATGGCTCTTTCTGAGGCGTCTGTGACAACAATGAATTGTTTGCTAGTGTCTGGGTGTCGAAGAATAGGGGCTTGAATAAAGGCTTTCTTTAAGTCCTGAAAAGCTGACTCAGCGCCTGGTGTCCAACAAAAACCTTTCTTTAGGTGTTCCTTTTTGAGGGTTTGAGTAATGAAGCTGGTTCTCTGGGCAAAGTCTGCTATGAACTGCCGGTAGAAGTTGGCTAGTCCCAGAAAACATTGAGGCCCTCATTCTGACCTTGGCGGGCGGCGGAGGCCGCCCGCCAAAGTCCCGCCGTCAGGTTACCGTTCCGCGGTCGAAAGACCGCGGCGGTAATTCTGACTTTCCCGCTGGGCTGGCGGGCGGTCGCCTTCAGGCCGCCCGCCAGCCCAGCGGGAAAGAGGCTTCCACGATGAAGCCGGCTCGGAATCGAGCCGGCGGAGTGGAAGCTGTGCGACGGGTGCAGTTGCACCCGTCGCGTATTTCACTGTCTGCGCAGCAGACAGTGAAATACATTTAGGGGCCCTCTTACGGGGGCCCCTGCAATGCCCATGCCAGTGGCATGGGCACTGCAGGGGCCCCCAGGGGCCCCGCGACCCCCCCTACCGCCATCCGGATCCCGGCGGTCGGACCGCCGGGATCTGGATGGCGGTAGGGGGGGTCGGAATCCCCTCGGCGGCGCAGCAAGCTGCGCCGCCTTGGAGGATTCAATGGGGTGGCGGTACACTGGCGGGAGCCCGCCAGTGTTGCCGGTCCGACCGCGGCTTTACCGCCGCGGTCGGAATCCCCATTGGAGCACCGCCGGCCTGTCGGCGGTGCTCCCGCGGTCCTCCGCCCTGGCGGTCTTTGACCGCCAGGGTCAGAATGACCGCCTGAGTCTCCTTGATGGAAGAAGGAGATGGCCAATTCAATATAGCCTGTACTTTGTCTGAGTCCATGGCAATTCCGGTTTGTTCTATACAGTATCCCAAATATTTCACTTCTATCTGATCAAATTCGCATTTTTCAGGCTTACAGAACAAATGATGTTGTCGGAGTCTTTCTAAGACTTGGCGGACGTGCTTGGAATGTTCCTCTGGATGAACCGAATAAATTAGGATATCGTCAAGATACACTACCACTGTTTGTTGCAAAAGATCAGAAAAAATAGAATCCATGAATCTTTGAAAGATGGACGGGGCATTAGTGAGTCCGAAGGGCATTACTCTATATTCGTAGTGACCAAAAGGTGTTCTAAAGGCGGTCTTCCACTCATTACCTTCTCTGATTCTTAGCAGATGATAGGCTCCTCGGAGATCCAGCTTGGTGAATCTCTTGGCTCCTCTGACTGCTTCTAAGATGTCTTTGATGAGGGGTAACGGATACCGGTCTTTGATAGTGATCCTGTTTAACCCTCTGAAGTCGATACAGGGACGCAGATCTTTGGTTTTCTTTGGTACAAAGAAAAGAGGAGCCCCGGCGGGTGAAGAGGAGGGAGTTATTAACCCACTTTGTAGATTCTCATCTAGGTACTCCTTCAGAATTTGTTTCTCTGGTTCAGTGAGGGAGTACATCCGCCCAAAAGGAACTACAGTGTCTGGCTCTAAAGAAATGGCACAGTCGTATTGTCTGTGGGGTGGCAATTCAGGTCTTTCTGGCTTCTGGAATACATCGATATAGTCCTGATACTGTCTGGGAACTCCCTGTAGGACATTATTGGATCCTCCCACCTGAGAAGGTGCTGTTGAGAGACTTTTTGGGGACCAATAATCCCCGGCCGGATAGCAGTGGTGTTGACAAAAACAGGAAGATAACTAAATGGTTTTTGTTTCCCAGTTGATGTAAGGATTGTGCCGTGTAAGCCATGGAATTCCCAGGATCATGACATGGTGTGGTGATGAGATTAAGTCAAACGAGAGAATTTCCTGATGTTTACCAAACTGTAAACAGAAGGTAGGGGTGGTGTATTGTACAGGTCCAGAGGCCAAGAGCGACCCATCAACGGTATGTACCTGTTCTGGTATTTCTTTGGGTATTTGTGTTATCTGTCGTTCTTTGGCCCAGGTTTCATCTAAATAGAGGCCACTGGCTCCGCAGTCCAATAAAGCCAAAGTTCTTGCTTCGCGGCCATCAGTTAAATGGAGGGTAACTGGTAAGAGAAAAAGAGCAGTACCTTCCTCCCTGGAAGAGCAAATAGAAGGTATATCACGATATCCCGTCCTCACCCTTCTTACTGGGGACGGGAGTTGGCGTTTCCCAAGGGCTTGGTTGGACGAATGGGGCAGGCGCGAATTAGGTGACCAGCTGCACCACAATATAGGCAAAGCCCCTTCCTTCGTCTATGTTCCCTTTCACTGGCGGATAGAGGTCCGCAGCTGTGTCAATCTGCATGGGCTCTTCCTCGGTATTCCCTTTGGATTCAGGACGGACTTCCTCGGAACGATGGGCGGAGGGACGAGATGGTACTGAGTGAGAAGGCAAACGACTCTTCTTTTTCTCCATTCGTCGTTCATTCAACCGATACTCTATTGTTAGTGCTTGGTCCATCAACCCTTTGAGGTTTTCTATCCTGGCAGAATGTACTAGTTCATCTTTGATGTCCTCTCTTAGACCTCTACGGAAGAGTGTCACCAAGGTACGTTCCACCCAGGTTGTTTCTGCAGCTAATTGTCTGAAACGGGTGATGTATTGTAATACATCTTGACTCCCTTGTTGGACTTCGCAAAGAGCCTCTTCTGCTGACGCCTCGAGTCCTGGGCGTTCAAACATCTGTTTAAAAGTAGTGATAAAGGTGGAATAATTAGATAGACAGGGATCGTTTCTGGTTACTAGAGGTGTGGCCCAGGCCAAGGCTGGTCCTGATAAGGCACTAATCAAATACCCCACCTTGGTCTTATCTTGTACAAATTGCGAGGGGCGAAAGGCAAAGTACACCGTTAAGGCATCCAGGAATTCTTTTAATGTGGTGGGATCCCCGGAAAATCGAGGTGTAGAGGCGGCTACTGCAGGGACATCTGTGGTCCTGGAGGCAAAGGCTTGTCGATAAACAGTATTCTCTGTACGTAATTGCTGGAGTTCTTGAGCCTGTTGTTGTATCGTCGCCAGTAGGTCCTGGTTACTAGGTTCTGTGTTTGCCACTGGGTTATCCATAGTTCCGGACTGCAACTGGAATTTTTGGCGTTGCAATCTGTCGCGGTTTTCAATGGTCTTACCCTCGTAGCTGAGAGGTGTAGGGGAACGGTCCTTGTTCCGACGGGTTCTGCTCTGGCCGAGGTAGGGGCGACCCCTTCCGGTAGCCACGGTGCTGTTTGGTATGAGCGAACCACCACAGTCCGTGCCCTCCAGAAGGAGTCCCAGAGGAAAAACCCCAGTAGGGTAAAAAACCTCCACAGGAACTCCCAGAAACGAAAAGGAGGACACCAGGGTATTAGGACCGTAGATCAGGAAGGCAGGAAAACAAGGCAGATCAGGAACAGACAGGTTTCGCAGAAGGATATCAAATAGGAGCGTGACTACCACCAAGGAGTGTTGCAACGCAATGAACAAGCAGTTGGAATCCCCTTATATACCCCTGGACAGGAAACAGGAAACAGGAAGTAGAACACCACCATCTTGGGTTGGGAAAAGACAACAATAGTGAATTAGTTACGTGCGTTAACAATGCATGCTGGGCAGAGAGGAAGTGGTCTGCATGCTGGGAGGAAAAAGAGACAAGTATAAAGTTCCCCAAGTGTAAGGGTTCGGTTTGTTCAGAGAACCCCGGTAAGTGATTGTCAGGTAATGGACCTGCAAGAAAAAATATATGTTAAGCGCAAACTGCGCTGTATGCGGCCGTGCCTGAAACCCCCTCGGGGTCTCAGGCTCTGCCGCTTCTGCCCTTACGGCAGAACTTGAAATAGGGCAAGCGGCGAGTGCCGCGACCCCTAGACTGGCTGCCTGGAGCCTTCATGGCTCTTGCCTGGGCCGCGGCAACCCCCGCGACCCGAGCGTCGGCCGCGGTGCTCTCCGCGACCCGGGCGCCGGCCGCGGCAGAATGCACGCGCCGCGGCAACCTGAGCCCGCGGCCGCGGCAGGTGCCGCGGCATAACAGTATGCCCCCCCCCCGAGGCCCCAGGTTTGTGAGGGAAGAGCCGAAAAAAGCGGCGGAGCAAAAGGGGAGCATGGACTGAAGAGGCATCCTCCCAGGAACACTCACTCAAAGGGTATCCCTTCCAATGAATAAGGTATTGGAGGCGCCCATGGAAAAACCGAGAGTCACAGACCTCCTGAACTTCGTACTCAGGTACATTGTCAACCAACAGAGGAGGGGGACAGGGCAACTGCCTATGAAAAAGATCAGGACGGTAAGGTTTCAACTGTGAGACATGAAATACCGGATGGATTTTCCATGTCTGAGGTAGGCGAAGACGCATAGATACTGGGTTGATTTTCTTGAGGATGAGAAAGGGACCATAAAAGCGGGGTTTGAATTTGTTTTGGGTGAGTCGGAGAGGTAGGAATCTAGAGGAGAGCCAGACCTTATCATGGACCTGATATAGAGGAGCCGCACAGCGTCTCCTATCTGCTATCTTCTTCATGCAGGACTTGGTGGACACAAGGTTGGAATGAATAATTCGCTGTATACCCCGTAGCTGTCGAACGAAGGAGGAGATGGCGGGAAGGTTGGAGTTGTCTCTCAGGGGAGTTGGGAAGGCCCTGGGATGGAAACCATAAGAGCCATAGAAAGGAGAGACTTTAGAGGCACTGTGTAGAGAGTTATTATAGGAGAATTCTGCAAGCGGTAAGTAGGGAGCCCAATTACTTTGTGTAGCGTTACAGAAGCTACGTAAGTACTGCTCGAGACCCTGATTGAGTCGTTCTGTTTGTCCATTGGTTTGAGGGTGGAACCCGGAAGATAAGGCCACCTGGATCCCCAAGATCTTGCAGAATTGATTCCAGAAACGGGAGATATATTGAGGACCCCTGTCTGATATAATAACTTGGGGTAGCCCATGTAGCCTGAAAATTTCTTGAGTAAAGACCTGACTTAACTCCTTTGCCGTAGGTAACTTTCTCAAGGCCGTGAAGTGGGCCATCTTGGTGAAGGAGTCCACAGTTACCATTATGACGTGGTTTCCCATTGAGGAAGGTAATGCGCACATAAAATCGGTGGATATGGTATGCCATGGGCCTGGGGGAACAGGTAATGGGCGGAGTAACCCCACAGGTCTGGTTCGGGGTGCCTTGGCTTGAGCACATGTAGGACAGGATAACACATATGCCTCAGTGTCAGCCTTGAAAGTTGGCCACCAGAAAGAGCGAAGCAAAAGATCTTGAGTCGCTTTCACTCCTCGATGACCTGCAATAGGGGAATCATGGCACATGCGTAAAGCTTCGATTTGCACTGTTTTAGTGGGTAAAAACAGGGCCTTCTCATGATAATAGTAGTCATGATCTATGTGCAGCTGTGGACGTAACCTTTTTAGTTCTGTTTCGTGTAGACGGGCATATTCAGACTTGACTTGATCTAAAAAGGTCTGTGCTACCCCTATGATTTTATTGTTGTCGAATAAGTTTTGAACTGCGGAATCACCGCACCCAGGATAACGTCGGGACAGGGCATCTGCCAGGATGTTCTGAGAACCAGGGATGTAGGTGATATAGAAATCATATTGGCTGAAGAAGAAGGCCCATCGAGCCTGCCGGCTATTTTGGCACTGGAAATTTCTTAAGCACTGTAGATTTCTATGATCGGTCCGGGCTTCGAAGGGCTCCTTTGATCCCATCAAAAAGTGTCTCCATTCAGTGCACGCGACCTTTAAGGCGAGTAATTCGCATTCTAGCACGGAATAGTTTCGCTCAGAATCAGATAGAATGTGTGATAGATAGAATACAGGGTGTTCTAGGTCATCATCGTCTTGTCTTTGTAACAAGGCAGCCCCAATGGCTCTTTCTGAGGCGTCTGTGACAACAATGAATTGTTTGCTAGTGTCTGGGTGTCGAAGAATAGGGGCTTGAATAAAGGCTTTCTTTTAGTCCTGAAAAGCTGACTCAGCGCCTGGTGTCCAACAAAAACCTTTCTTTAGGTGTTCCTTTTTGAGGGTTTGAGTAATGAAGCTGGTTCTCTGGGCAAAGTCTGCTATGAACTGCCGGTAGAAGTTGGCTAGTCCCAGAAAACATTGAGTCTCCTTGATGGAAGAAGGAGATGGCCAATTCAATATAGCCTGTACTTTGTCTGAGTCCATGGCAATTCCGGTTTGGTCTATACAGTATCCCAAATATTTCACTTCTATCTGATCAAATTCACATTTTTCAGGCTTACAGAACAAATGATGTTGTCGGAGTCTTTCTAAGACTTGGCGGACGTGCTTGGAATGTTCCTCTGGATGAACCGAATAAATTAGGATATCGTCAAGATACACTACCACTGTTTGTTGCAAAAGATCAGAAAAAATTGAATCCATGAATCTTTGAAAGATGGACGGGGCATAAGTGAGTCCGAAGGGCATTACTCTATATTCGTAGTGACCAAAAGGTGTTCTAAAGGCGGTCTTCCACTCATCACCTTCTCTGATTCTTAGCAGATGATAGGCTCCTCGGAGATCCAGCTTGGTGAATCTCTTGGCTCCTCTGACTGCTTCTAAGATGTCTTTGATGAGGGGTAACGGATACCGGTCTTTGATAGTGATCCTGTTTAACCCTCTGAAGTCGATACAGGGACGCAGATCTTTGGTTTTCTTTGGTACAAAGAAAAGAGGAGCCCCGGCGGGTGAAGAGGAGGGAGTTATTAACCCACTTTGTAGATTCTCATCTAGGTACTCCTTCAGAATTTGTTTCTCTGGTTCAGTGAGGGAGTACATCCGCCCAAAAGGAACTACAGTGTCTGGCTCTAAAGAAATGGCACAGTCGTATTGTCTGTGGGGTGGCAATTCAGGTCTTTCTGGCTTCTGGAATACATCGATATAGTCCTGATACTGTCTGGGAACTCCCTGTAGGACATTAATGGATCCTCCCACCTGAGAAGGTGTTGTTGAGAGACTTTTTGGGGACCAATAATCCCCGGCCGGATAGCAGTGGTGTTGACAAAAACGGGAAGATAACGAAATGGTTTTTGTTTCCCAGTTGATGTAAGGAATGTGCCGTGTAAGCCATGGAATTCCCAGGATCATGACATGGTGTGGTGATGAGATTAAGTCAAATGAGAGAATTTCCTGATGTTTACCAAACTGTAAACAGAAGGTAGGGGTGGTGTATTGTACAGGTCCAGAGGCCAAGAGCGACCCATCAACGGTATGTACCTGTTCTGGTATTTCTTTGGGTATTTGTGTTATCTGTCGTTCTTTGGCCCAGGTTTCATCTAAATAGAGGCCACTGGCTCCGCAGTCCAATAAAGCCAAAGTTCTTGCTTCGCGTCCATCAGTTAAATGGAGGGTAACTGGTAAGAGAAAAAGAGCAGTACTTTCCTCCCTGGAAGAGCAAATAGAAGGTATATCACGATATCCCGTCCTCACCCTTCTTACTGGGGACGGGAGTTGGCGTTTCCCAAGGGCTTGGTTGGACGAATGGGGCAGGCGCGAATTAGGTGACCAGCTGCACCACAATATAGGCAAAGCCCCTTCCTTCGTCTATGTTCCCTTTCACTGGCGGATAGAGGTCCGCGAGCTGTGTCAATCTGCATGGGCTCTTCCTCGGTATTCCCTTTGGATTCAGGACGGACTTCCTCGGAACGATGGGCGAAGGGACGAGATGGTACTGAGTGGGAAGGCAAACGACTCTTCTTTTTCTCCATTCGTCGTTCATTCAACCGATACTCTATCGTTAGTGCTTGGTCCATCAACCCTTTGAGGTTTTCTATCCTGGCAGAATGTACTAGTTCATCTTTGATGTCCTCTCTTAGACCTCTACGGAAGAGTGTCACCAAGGTACGTTCCACCCAGGTTGTTTCTGCAGCTAATTGTCTGAAACGGGTGATGTATTGTAATACATCTTGACTCCCTTGTTGGACTTCGCAAAGAGCCTCTTCTGCTGACGCCTCGAGTCCAGGGCGTTCAAACATCTGTTTAAAAGTAGTGATAAAGGTGGAATAATTAGATAGACAGGGATCGTTTCTGGTTACTAGAGGTGTGGCCCAGGCCAAGGCTGGTCCTGATAAGGCACTAATCAAATACCCCACCTTGGTCTTATCTTGTACAAATTGCGAGGGGCGAAAGGCAAAGTACACCGTTAAGGCATCCAGGAATTCTTTTAATGTGGTGGGATCCCCGGAAAATCGAGGTGTAGAGGCGGCTACTGCAGGGACATCTGTGGTCCTGGAGGCAAAGGCTTGTCGATAAACAGTATTCTCCGTACGTAATTGCTGGAGTTCTTGAGCCTGTTGTTGTATCGTCGCCAGTAGGTCCTGGTTAGTAGGTTCCGTGTTTGCCACTGGGTTATCCATAGTTCCGGACTGCAACTGGAATTTTTGGCGTTGCAATCTGTCGCGGTTTTCAATGGTCTTACCCTCGTAGCTGAGAGGTGTAGGGGAACGGTCCTTGTTCCGACGGGTTCTGCTCTGGCCGAGGTAGGGGCGACCCCTTCCGGTAGCCACGGTGCTGTTTGGTATGAGCGAACCACCACAGTCCATGCCCTCCAGAAGGAGTCCCAGAGGAAAAACCCCAGTAGGGTAAAAAACCTCCACAGGAACTCCCTGAAACGAAAAGGAGGACACCAGGGTATTAGGACCGTAGATCAGGAAGGCAGGAAAACAAGGCAGATCAGGAACAGACAGGTTTCGCAGAAGGATATCAAATAGGAGCGTGACTACCACCAAGGAGTGTTGCAACGCAATGAACAAGCAGTTGGAATCCCCTTATATACCCCTGGACAGGAAACAGGAAACAGGAAGTAGAACACCACCATCTTGGGTTGGGAAAAGACAACAATAGTGAATTAGTTACGTGCGTTAACAATGCATGCTGGGCAGAGAGGAAGTGGTCAGCATGCTGGGAGGAAAAAGAGACAAGTATAAAGTTCCCCAAGTGTAAGGGTTCGGTTTGTTCAGAGAACCACGGTAAGTGATTGTCAGGTAATGGACCTGCAAGAAAAAATATATGTTAAGCGCAAACTGCGCTGTATGCGACCGTGCCTGAAACCCCCTCGGGGTCTCAGGCTCTGCCGCTTCTGCCCTTACGGCAGAACTTGAAATAGGGCAAGCGGCGAGTGCCGCGACCCCTAGACTGGCTGCCTGGAGCCTTCATGGCTCTTGCCTGGGCCGCGGCAACCCCCGCGACCCGAGCGCCGGCCGCGGTGCTCTCCGCGACCCGGGCGCCGGCCGCGGCAGAATGCACGCGCCGCGGCAACCTGAGGCCGCGGCAGGCGCCGCGGCATAACACGACTATGATTTTTGCAAAGCTGTACATGCCGAGTTTTAGAACATCTAATTTTATCAGGGAATATCTCGGTATGGTGTCAATAACAGGAAAACATCTGAGGGACTCAGGAGTCATCATACCAAGACAAGGATATGGGGCTGGCTACATTCCTTTCGCTTTTGATATGACTCCCGACATGGAAGATGGGGATCACTATACTCTAATTAAAAAAAAATGAAATCTAAAAGCTGCAATACGTTTTAGTCAACCCCTGACTACTAATGTGAACATGGTTGTATTTGCTGTGTTTGACAGCGTCATTCAGGTTAACACCGCCTGACAGATTGTTTGACTATCTTTATAATATTGTACAATGGACACTGTACAGATATGTGAGTTCTTAAGCCGACATAAACATGCGAAGAAATACTTTTTTTTCCCAAGCGACGGGCTATCCATTAAAATGGGTGTAGAAAGCCCACGATTGCTAGTCTGTAACACAGATCCGCATTACCAGGGTGGCACACACTAGGTGGGAATGTTTTTGGATATCAACAAGGTAATGCCAGATCATAGCATATATACAAAACCTGTATTCCGGTAACTAAAGAAAGCGGCTGTTAGGGTCGAGTATAACAAGATGCAGGTGCAGGATCCTTTAGCCATCACATGTGGGGAGCATTGTATATATTTTATTAGTAAAATGTCTGAGGGTATGACGTTTAGAAATTTTCTAAATCGTATTCAAATAATCTAGTAAACAATGAGGGTATTGTGAAATATGTCAAAGAAAAAGCGAGGTCTACGTCAAGCTCTGTTCAAACTGAATACGCAGTTTGTCAAAAGTGTAAGGCATTGTAATGCATATGTATGTATAACGTTAAATGTCTACAATAAAATAATTTAATCTCAAAATTAGACAATACATTTTCAGCCTGCAGCCAAGACACACATTAAAATATGAAATGAGTGATGAAATGTTTAAAAAGTGTTTATTACACATAATTTTAGTACAAGCATAAAGCAGCCAAACATACCAAAGAAAATAAATGATGAAAGAAATCAATCAACACATAAACAGTTGTAAAACTATACACACAGACATTGTAAAATATATACCTAGAGTCAGAAGTATCACACATTTAATCACGTTTTCCTTTTTTACAACGTCTTTTTAGCATCTGAAGGTAGAGATGGTGTGTTCCAAGAGAGGGATAGACGTGGGATAAAGAGTGGCATTGGCTCCCTCTGTGTGGGTTTCAAAACAATCGCTGATGGTGTACTTGGCAGACTGTAAGCAGGATCTTTCAAACTTTCAAGCAGGCCCCGGTGTTCGGTATTACCAACAATTGTAGAAGGAACATTGAGTTGTGCAGCAGCCTGTAGAAACCGTTCCCAACCTCTAGGCACTTTCTGGAGCAGTAGGCCTATAGGGCGTGTGAAACCTTTGATGAGATCGTACATATGAGACCCAACAAGTGGCTGCCCCTTGTAGAGGAATTCACCCCGATCATTCCACAAGGTTACATCTTTAGAAGCCGCCATTGTACTTAGTGTGAGAAAGTAGCCTCTTTCTAGCATGGTTACCCCCACTTTTGGCCTGTTTGTGAGTGTGTGTCAGTGTGTTTTTACTGTGTCACTGGGAGTCTGCTAGCCAGGACCCCAGAGCTAATAGATAAAAACCTATATGTCAGTGTGTTTTGCCTGTCTCACGGGGATCCTGCTAGCCAGGACCCCAGTGCTCATAGTTTGTGTCCTAATGTGTGTGTTGTCAGTAGTGCTTGACTGTGTCACCGAGGCTCTGCTAACCAGAACCTCACTGCTTATGCTCTCTCTGCTTTTAAATCTGTCACTGTAGGCTAGTGACTTCATTTACCAATTTCAATTGACACACTGGACCCCCTTTATAAGTCCCTATATGGTACCTAGGTACACAGGGCATTGGGGTTCCAGGAGATCCTTATGGGATGCAGCATTTCATTTGCCACCATAAGAAGCTCAGACAAACCCTTCCACAGGCCTGCCATTGCAGCCTGCATGAAATAGTGCGCACACTATTTCACAGCCATGTTCACTGCACTTAAGTAACTTATAAGTCACCTATATGTCTAACCTTCACTTGCTGAAGGTTAGGTGCAAAGATACTAAGTGTAAGGGCCATTTCCTGGGACTTTATGAGTGTGGGGACGCCATTACACGCGTGCACTACATATATGTAACTCCGAATATGGCCATGTAACATGTCTAAGATCATGGAATTGTCCCCCCATTCCAAATCTGGTATTGGGGAACCAAATCCATGCATCCTGGGGGCTCCACTATGGACCCCCAGGACTGCCAAACCAGCACTCTGAAGCTTGCACTGCAGCTACAGCTGCTGCCATCTCACAGACAAGGTTCTGCCCTCCTGGGGTCTGAGCAGCTCAGTCCCAGGAAGGCAGAACAAAGTATTTCCTCTGAGAGCAGGGTGTTACACCCTCTTCCTTTGGAAATAGGTGTTACAGGCTTGGGAGGGGTAGCCTCCCCCAGCCTCTGGAAATGCTTTGAAGGACACAGATGGTGCCCTCCTTGCATAAGCCAGTCTACACCAGTTAGGGACCCCTTGTCCCCTTCTCTGGCGCAAAACTGGACAAAGGAAAGGGGAGTGACCACTCCCCTGCCCATCACCACCCTAGGGGTGGTGCCCAGAGATCCTTCAGTGTGTCCCAGACTTTAGCCATCTTGCTTTGCAAGGTGTGGGGGCACGCTGGAGGGCTCGAGTGGCCAGTGCCAGCAGGTGGTGTCAGAAACTCCTCCTGATAGGTCCTTACCTGATAAGGTAGCCAATCCCCCTCTCAGGGCTATTTAGGGTCTCTCCTGTGGGTTCTCTTCAGATTCTGCTTGCAAGTGTCCCTCAGGAATCCTCTGCAACTACTACTTCATCCTCGGATCAACCACAGCCTGTTCCAGGAACCGCTGTAACAGCAACAAAGTATCCACAAGGGATACTTTTCCTCTGCAACTTCAGCTCCAGCCAGCAATTGCAACAGTTTCCGCGGTGTGCACACTCTGAGGACTCCCTGTCTTCACCCTGCACCAGAAGGACCGAAGAAATCTCCTGTGGGGTGATGGAACTGGCTCTCTGGTATAGGGACGTTGCCTTTTAGGGTGTTTAGGGCGATTTCTGAAAGGGTTGCCACTAAGTCACCCAACGCTGCGCAAAGGATGGCCTTTCTTTGTTGTGGACTATTGGTTACTAGCATTTTTAAGAAGAGCTAAGTTACCGCTTACACGTTCAGACATGGTCAACACCTTATATTATAGTAAATGTTACAAAAGTCTTTTTAGCAATTCTTTTTATAGGCCCGGGTCTGGTTTTAGGTGTGTAAGCTATGGGAGATCTGGTGGGAAAATATCAGCACGTAGTCTGTAGTCTTCTAGAGTCTTGGGTTTTAAGTCTGCCAGCAGGTACCCGTGAGGTTTAGCGGTGGCGTTGTTAAAGGCTTCTAAGAAAAACTGTTTCCAGGGTACATCTGTTTGGCAATGATAGATATTTGTTGTTTGTCCCTGCGTTTTTTAAATAAAACAAGGTATGAGGTTCAGCATTATAAACCGACTGCTCTTAAACTTGTAAAACAAGTTCTGCACAATGTATCATATGCTTAGGTGATGATGGTGTGAATATTGGGGAAAAGCTTTTTCTATCTCTGGATGATCCCCACCCTCGCGTATAAGATCATCTACAATCACCATGTTTATGAGTTGTGTAGGTAACAGTGCATCGTCGCTGAGCTTACTAGGTATGCCTTCTATAAATTTGATGTGTGGGAACCTTAGGGATAGTTCTGTATAAAGATCTTGCCAGCATGAATAAAGCCATACAATATTGTTGGGGTTTTGGGATAAAACACTGGGAGCATATTCTAACAACTTCTTTATAAAATAACTTACAGCAATTTGAGGGACCTGCTAGAACGAAGGCGAACGGATGTTGCAAGCGGGTGTCCATAGTTGTGGAGATCCGAGAGTCTAATGCTCCTTTAATAACCATATGGTAGGGTTTTGTGGTCCTCAATCAGGACCTTTTTATCAAACACTACACATAAGGTTTTAGGTAAAAGTTGGGTTGTGATTTACCACCGCTTTTTGGACTGCACTATGCTAGGCTGATTTACAGCAATTGTTTTATTATTTTCACGGGTGTCGGACATAGCGTATTCGTTTACCAGATCCTTAAGACTGTCAAAACGGATTTTTGACTGCATTGTTGACATTTAAGGTGATACCTTTGACTTTCATGCACTGTGACCCTCATTATGACATTGGCGGTAAATCCTACATACTGCCACGCCGATGGCCGCCAACTTACTGCTGCGGTGGCGGATATCCATTCACCATATTATGACACACACACACACACACACACCAATCCGACAGAATTCAGCCACAGACAGAAATCTGCCAGCCCAGAGGTCAGTGATAAAGTAGCGGTCCCAAAACCCACACCGTTACGCCAACAGAAGAATGCCCATCACCTTAACTCCCACGATTCACCACAGTGGACATTCAACGGCAGTAAACCATTGGCAGTACATACCGCTGCACTCACAATGGACACCCACAGACAAAACAACACCACATTGGACAATTCAAACAACACACACCTGACACCCATACACACAACACAGCCACACACCCACACTATAAAACACCCACCCACATTACACACAACCCTTTATGACTACAATGCATTGCCACCAGACAGACAACAAGACCACTGACACAACTAGAGCCACACACTACTCACTTATACACCACTCACGCACTCCACATCACACACCCTAACATGTTACCCAACGCACCCTCACTAACACACACCAACACACATCACTTAACACCCATGGCACCACAAAGACACCCCCGTTTCATAGAGGAGGAGCTAAGGGTCATGGTGGAGGAAATTGTCAGGGTAGAGCCACAGCTATTTGGAGCACAGGTGAAGCAGATATCAATAGCCAGGAAGATGGAGCTATGGCGGAGAATCGTGGACAGGGTCAACTCCGTAGGACAGCACTGTAGGAGGCTGGCCTGGCTTGTAGTGGGTACCAAGGGGTACTTACACTCTGCACCAGGACCAGTTATCCCTTATTAGTGGAGAAGAGGTGTTTCTAGCAGCTTAGGCTGATAGAAGGTAGCTATGGAGAGCAGCTTAGGCTGAACTAGGAGACATGCAAAGCTCCTACTATACCACTGGTGTCATATGCACAATATCATAAGAAAACACAATACACAGATATACTAAAAATAAAGGTACTTTATTTTTATGACAATATGCCAAAAGTATCTCAGTGAGTACCCTCAGTATGAGGATAGCAAATATACACAAGATATATGTACACAATACCAAAAATATGCAGTAATAGCAAAAGGAAGTAATGCAAGCAATGTACAGTCACAATAGATTGCAATGAGAGCACATAGGTATAGGGGCAACACAAAACATATACTCCAAAAGTGGAATGCGAATCACAAAAGGACCCCAAACCTATGTGAGCTTGTAGAGGGTCGCTGGGACTGTAAGAAAACAGTGAGGATTAGAAAAATAGCCCACCCCAAGACCCTGAAAAGTAGGTGTAAAGTGCACCTAAGTTCCCCAGAGAGCACAGAAGTCGTGATAGGGGAATTCTGCAAGGAAGACCAACACCAGCAATGCAACAACGATGGATTTCCGGACGAGAGTACCTGTGGAACAAGGGGACCAAGTCCAAGAGTCGCGACAAATTCGAGATTGGGCAGATGCCCAGGAAATGCCAGATGAAGGTGCAAAGAAGCTGCGACCGGATGGTAAAAGCTGTGGATTCTGCAAGAACGAAGGGGACTAGGAAGTTCCCCTTTGGAGGATGGATATCCCACGTCCTGAAGAAGCTTGCAGAGGTGTTCCCACGCAGAAAGACCGCAAACAAGCCTTGCTAGGTGCAAGGGTCGCGGTTAGGGTTTTTGGATGCTGCGGTGGCCCAGGAGGGACCAGGATGTCGCCAATTGCGTGAGGAGACAGAGGGGGTGCCCAGCAAGATAGGGAGCCCTCACAGAAGCAGGCAGCACCCGCAGAAGTGCCGAAACAGGCACTACAAAGAGGAGTTAACCGGAGCTCACCCGAAGTCACAAAAGGAGATCCCACGACGCCGGAGGACAACTCAGGAGGTTGTGCACTGCAGGTTAGAGTGTCGGGGACCCAGGCTTGGCTGTGCACAAAGGAAATCCTGGAAGAGTGCACAGGAGCCGGAGCAGCTGCAAATCACGCGGTACCCAGCAATGCAGTCTAGCGTGGGGAGGCAAGGACTTACCTCCACCAAACTTGGACTGAAGTCACTGGACTGTGGGAGTCACTTGGACAGAGTTGCTGAGTTCCAGGGACCACGCTCGTCGTGTTGAGAGGGGACCCAGAGGACCGGTGATGCAGTTCTTTTGGTGCCTGCGGTTGCAGGGGGAGGATTCCGTCGTCCCACGGGAGATTTCTTCGGAGCTTCTAGTGCAGAGAGGAGGCAGACTACCCCCACAGCATGCACCACCAGGAAAACAGTCGAGAAGGCAGCAGGATCAGCGATACAAGGTTGCAGTAGTCGTCTTTGCTACTTTGTTGCGGTTTTGCAGGCTTCCTGAGCAGTCAGCGGTCGATTCCTTGGCAGAAGGTGAAGAGAGAGATGCAGAGGAACTCTGATGAGCTCTTGCGTTCGTTATCTAAAGAATTCCCCAAAGCAGAGACCCTAAATAGCCAGAAAAGGAGGTTTGGCTACCTAGGAAGGAGGATAGGCTAGCAACACAGGTAAGAGCCTATCAGAAGGGGTCTCTGACGTCACCTGCTGGCACTGGCCACTCAGAGCAGTCCAGTGTGCCAGCAGCACCTCTGTTTCCAAGATGGCAGAGGTCTGGAGCACACTGGAGGAGCTCTGGGCACCTCCCCTGGGAGGTGTAGGTCAGGGCAGTGGTCACTCCACTTTCCTTTGTCCAGTTTCGCACCAGAGCAGGGCTGGGGGATCCCTGAACCGGTGTAGACTGGCTTATGCAGAGATGGGCACCATCTGTGCCCATCAAAGCATTTCCAGAGGCTGGGGGAGGCTACTCCTCCCCAGCCCTGACACCTTTTTCCAAAGGGAGAGGGTGTAACACCCTCTCTCTGAGGAAGTCTTTTGTTCTGCCTTCCTGGGCCAAGCCTGGCTGGACCCCAGGAGGGCATAAACCTGTCTGAGGGGTTGGCAGCAGCTGCAGTGAAACCCCGGGAAAGGTAGTTTGGCAGTACCTGGGTCTGTGCTAGAGACTCGGGGGATCATGGAATTGTCTCCCCAATGCTTAGACATGTTACATGGCCATATTCGGAGTTACCGTTGTGAAGCTACACATAGGTAGTGACCTATGTGTAGTGCACACGTGTAATGGTGTCCCCGCACTCACAAAGTCCGGGGAATTTGCCCTGAACAATGTGGGGGCACCTTGGCTAGTGCCAGGGTGCCCACACACTAAGTAACTTAGCACCCAACCTTTACCAGGTAAAGGTTAGACATATAGGTGACTTATAAGTTACTTAAGTGCAGTGGTAAATGGCTGTGAAATAACATGGACGTTATTTCACTGAGGCTGCAGTGGCAGGCCTGTGTAAGAATTGTCAGAGCTCCCTATGGGTGACAAAAGAAATGCTGCAGCCCATAGGGATCTCCTGGAACCCCAATACCCTGGGTACCTCAGTACCATATACTAGGGAATTATAAGGGTGTTCCAGTATGCCAATGTAAATTGGTGAAATTGGTCACTAGCCTGTTAGTGACAATTTGGAAAGAAATGAGAGAGCATAACCACTGAGGTTCTGGATAGCAGAGCCTCAGTGAGACAGTTAGTCATAACACAGGGAACATATACAGGGCACACTTACGAGCACTGGGGCCCTGGCTGGCAGGGTCCCAGTGACACTTACAACTAAAACAACATATATACAGTGAAATATGGGGGTAACATGCTAGGCAAGATGGTACTTTCCTACAAGCACCCCAGAACTAGATGACATCAGCAAGAGGTGGAACGACCTACTGGGGAAGGTACGTTCCATAGCTGCAAAACACCAGCTCGCTATCCGGAGGACTGGCGGTAGACCCCCACCTCTTCCCCAACAACTCACAGCATGAGAGGAGCAAGTCTTAGCAATACTGCATCCTGAGGGCCTGGCCAGAGTCGGAGGAGGACTGAACTCTGGTAAGTAAACTCTCTACTATTATCACCCCCTACCTGCATGCCATCACATACCCTCACCCTCACTCTCACTCCCATCACTCCACAATCACATCTCACTCATCCCAATGCCAAGCCCTGCATGCTGTACCAATGCATGGACACCCCTCACAGTCCTGCATGGACACTCATCACTAAAGCATGCACACCATAGAGAACTAAGGGCCAGATGTAGCAAACTTTTGCGAGTCGCAAATGGCCCGAATCGCAATTTGAGACCCTGCAAAAGTGGAAATGGGATGCAAAAATCCCATTTCCGACTCGCAAAATGCGACGCGAGCCATTACCAACTCTCAAAAATAGCGACCCCATTTTGCGACCCGCAGCTAGGAAGTCGCAAATTGCGAGTCGCAAACCAAATGCAATAGCCACTCGCAAATTGCTACTAGTCGCAAAAAGCCCAGTTTGCACTTCCAATTTACCACTAACTCAGAGCAGGTGGTAACCAGAACCAAAGTATAAAAGGAGACCCAGAAGGCACCTGGGTTACTCAAGATGGTGGAGATATATGTGATAGCAAGGAGGAGGAGAGCCCACGCCGCACAGCAGAGGAGGAGGAGCCAGAGACAGGAGAAGATATACAGAACCAGGCAGACACTTTTCCAACAAACAGAGGAGGAGATATATGATAAATATAGACTCAGCAGTGCAGCAATACTAGATTTAATAGATTTACTCAATCCGCAGCTTCAACGCCAGACTGTGCGCGGCTGGGCCATCCCTACGCATGTGCAAGTGCCATGCTCACTGCACCTCTTGGCCTCGGGTAGCTATCAGGGCGTCATTGCTGTTGCAGGTGGGGTATCCCAAAGTGCACTCTCACGGTTCTTCAGAGCATTCCTAGATGCCTTACTCACACACATGTCCAGATACATATACCTACCCAGGAATGAGGCAGAAATCAACAGCACAAAGTTGGAATTCTACTGGATTGCCAACTTTCCGCATGTAATAGGGTGTGTAGACGGGACACATGTACAGATCTGCCCTCCTGCTAATCTGGAATATCTGTTCTGCAACAGGAAGTGTACCCACTCACTGAACATCCAGGTGGTATGTGACGCCCATTATGTCATCACTGACATGGTTGCCAAATTTCCAGGGAGTACACATGACTCCTACATTTTCAGGCACAGTGGGTTACACCAACGCCTAGAACGTGTGGAGTTTGGAGACGGATACCTCCTAAGTATAGCTGAATACACCTTGCAGACATACACACAGGTCAATGTGGAAACCATCTATGCCCAGCTAACATTGTACATTTTGTGCCAAACAGGTGACAGTGCATATGCACTACGGCCATGGATACTCACCCCGTACTTAACACCCAGCAATCAGACAGAGAGGCGATACAACAATGCCCATAGGAGGACCCGAAATATCATAGAGAGGACCTTTGGACTGCTGAAGTCAAGATTCCGATGCCTCCACAGAAGTGGAGATGCCCTCCAATATAACCCAGTAACAGCTTTCAAGATAGTTGGCACATGCGCTATACTGCACAACATTGCCACCAGACGTGGGCTACCTCTCACCCCAGAAGACCCAGATTCGGAGGATGAAGAGCAAGACCATCATGGGGATAGAAGCATTGCAAATCAAGGCAGACTGAGACGGGACCACATTGCAAACCAATACTTTGGAAAGTACGTGCTAACTGTCACCACACTCACTAATGTCACACACAAAGAGTCCAGGTGTGAAGTGGAACTAACAATACATTTTAATAATGTGCACCAAAAAACTATATACATTAACTACAGTTCAGGGGCTGTAAAAGTCCACCTGGCATGAGACACATTGACCACATGTGCCCCTACTCCAGGACTGTGCGGAGCTCACTCTCTACGCCGGCCTCGGCCAGCATGGCTGGTGCCTTGTGTGTCAGCAGTGCCCTGCCTTGCGCTACCACTGCGCAACACCCTGGTGTCACTGGCTGAGACACTGCTGATGGTGGAGCCCTCCTCGCTGTCCTGCGGCGTGTCTGCCGCACGCATAGCCACCTGCTGTGCCTCCATAATATCAACGACGTGGCTGAGACGTCCCAGTCCACTTGCCACATCACTGGCAAAGTGGCCCATGTCTACCTGGAGGCAGACCGTGCGCCGTGAAAGGCCAGTGGTGTTCACAGCCAGCCTTACGATTGAGGCAGACATTCGGTCCAGCCGGTGCATTAGCTGCCTGTCACGGTGCCTTGCACCCTCTCTCTCTGTTATGAGTTCTGCCACCAGTTGTCTCATTGAGAGTGCAAGGTCGCCGACGTGTGTATTGAGCTGTTGCAGCTCTGTGTGTACCAGCTGCATGCCACTGTTCTGGTTTTGCTCCATACGCCGCATGGCCCCTGATATTCTCCTAATTTCCCGTGTCTGCAGGCGCTGACCCCGTAGGAGTGCAGCCTCGACGGCCGACATGGAGGCGTCCCCTGACTCAGCCTGCGGCACTGGATGGACATTTACACGTCGCCTGCGACGCTGTGGAGGCTCTGTGTCATCTACAACGGCACTGTGGCTGGTACCAGGTGCTGGCTCACTCACCAGTATGGTAACTGGTGCATCATGAGGGGACTGTGTGTTGGTGGTGCAGCTCCCTGTGGTCGCTTGTCCTGAGTCCTCTGCAGGCTTGTGGCTGACCTGTGGCCCCTGGACGCTTTGGCTGGAGGTGCTGTCATGTGGGAGACCTGTGGGACATAGGGAACACACTATCAGTATCTACCATCTGTTTTAAACTTCCTAATAAACTGTTGCCTATCAACTGCCTACTTAACTACATTGCCCATAATGCACCATGCAGGTGGTTGCTACTCTGAAATGGAGCTATTTTGATTGTGCATGCTGCTGTGTACTAGGTGGGTGGGGGTATGGCATATATGGGTGTACATGCATGTCTCATGGAACTCACCGGTTGATGGTCCTGGCTCTGAAGTGTCTAACTCTCCCATCCCGCACACTGCCTCTGGCTCCAAGGTCTCCTCCACTCTTTCCTCCAGGGGTGTGGGTGGTGGTACAGTGGATGGTCCCCCTCCAGTGCCCCTCATCTCCCGGAGCCACTCTGCCACCCTCTCCTTGGTCCGGGAGCGCAGGTCATACCACCGTTTTTTTAACTCTTCAATACTCCGGTGGCTGACACACATGGAGTTCACCTTCTCCTGGATTTCTGTCCAGATTCTTTTTTTCTTGAGCTCAGGCACACTGAGGGCTGCCCTACCGAACAGTTGTTCATGGTGCTAACAGCATTCCTCCGTCAGCACCTCCAGCTCTTTTTTCTGCAAATTTCAATTTGCGCTTTCTTGGTGTCTCTGCCATGGTAGCTGCTCTTCCTCCTGCAGTGTAGCAGTTGAAAATGGGTGTGGTCCTCCCTCCTCCCAGGTGTGTTTGTAAACTTCCTGGCTGTGATGTCATCATCAGGAGCCAGGAAGTGTTTTCCAGAGTGTTCTGCTGCACCTGCGTTCAATTCCCAGCACAGTCGCAAAAAGCATCCTTGCAAACAGCGGACTCGCAATCTGCGGTGCAACTTCATTTGCGAGTCGCAAATTGAAGTCCCTTTTTCTTCTTGCATGCCATTTAGCGAGTCGGAAATTGCGAGTCGCACCGACTCGCAATTTCCGACTTGCTAAATTTTTCCTACCTACATCTGGCCCTAACGATCCCACCATACACTAACATACACAAGTGAAAGCTGGCAGGGCAAATTCAACCATAGAGGGTAAGCCACAGATGTACAATATGTCAGACAGATAAACCATAACACATCATTTACATCCCTACAGGTACCCCAGCCAATGTCAGCGGAGAGGAGGTGCCAACACTATCCAGTCCCCCAACAGAAGTGGCCCACAGTGATGACAGCAACTCTGGTCTTCAGGATCTGGACAACCTACCTGGCCCATCAGGGACCACTGGACAGCCAGTTACCCAAGCCCAGTCACAGACCACCCAGAGCCTCCCCCATCTGGAAACACCACCACAGCACCCACCCAGCGTACCCACACCTCTGTCCCCAGGACACGTCAATCAGCAGTGTGTCCACCTCTACAGGGACCTCATTCCACACCTTGCACACAAGACAATCTGGGACCTGGGGTCAGTGGAGTGGGCACACGGTTCAGGGGACAGAGGCACAGGCCAACGGGGAAACTGTGAGGATTGCTGTGCGCCAGGGGGAGGACAGGTCCAGGGAACCGACTCTTCAGGAGGCACTCGCCGAGATCCTGGGAGCCTATCAACATTCCCGGGCACAATAGGCCAGATCCTGGACAACGTGCAGGGGAACAGTCGGCTGCAGGAGGGATCAAAACAAGAGATCAGGGAGGACTTGCAGGCCATCAACAACACCCTGATCTCTATAACAGGGGTGCTGGCAGACATGGCCAACATTATGAGGGAGGCTGTCTCACACCAGCGGGCCCCTGCCAGTAGCCAGACATCTGACCAGCCTTACACTTCCGCTGCCGCTAGTGGCCAGGAGGCCCCGCCACAGGACTCACAGGCCACCAGCACCCCTCCCCCTGCAGAAGGTGAACCACCCCGCAAACGTTCCCTGCGATCCAAACAGAAGCCAGAGACACTTACCAAGACCGCCACCAGCAAATGAGACTCTCCTGATTGTCCCCCATGTGTCCCACTCAGTCACCCTGTCCACCTTGAACTGCCATTGCTCCCCTTCCTGTGTTCCCTTGGACAATGCACCTGTGCTACAAACAGACTGGACCAATACACTGGACCTTCCTCATCATCACCCCATCCCATTGCACTTCTCCCTATATGTTAGCACTTCAATAAACACCCTTTGAAAAAAATCCATTTGGAGTATGTCATGCATATCAAATATGTATTCTTTGAAACAGATACAAACATTGCAGATTAACTGTACATAGAATGGGCATAGATTAATGACCTGTAGCTGGCTGTAGTGATCACACCAGGAGTATATGTCAAGTCACCAACATCTGCAAAATGAATTGCCAGAGGGAAAGGTAAGTGGGCATAGAAGTGGGAAATATCAGCATGACATTGCCACACATATTACAATCAAAGTCATTGAAATGTAAATTTACACTGTACTACCTGTGTGTTATCGGAAGTATTGATGTATAACTGATGTCTTCCTCCTCATACTCTGCCTCCTCATCCTCCTGTCCACAGGGTCTACTGCTGCCACACGGGCATCTGCAGTCTCCTCCTCCTGCAGAAAAGGGACCTGGTGTCTGAAGGCCAGGTTGTGCCGCATGCAGAATGCCACTACTATCTGGCAGACCTTCTTGGGTGAGTAACACAGGGATCCACCTGTCAGATGGAAGCACCATAACCTGGCCTTCAGGAGGGCAAACGTCCTTTCAATCATCCTTCTGGTTCGCCCATGTGCCTCATTATAACGTACTTCTGCCCTTGTCCTGGCATTCCTCACAGGGATCAGCAGCCATGATATGTTTGGGTAACCAAAGTCACCTGCAAATATTGAGGGCAACATTTAGCCACACAATATCCTATATGGCCCACACCATACCCATATACCAAAATCTACTGGGTGGGAACCAGGGCTCACCTATTAGCCACACCCTGTGCCTCTGTAGTTGGGCCATCACATTAGGGATGCTGCTATTCCTTAGGACAAAGGCATCATGCACCGACCCAGGATACGTAGCACTGACGTGGGAGATGTACTGGTCCGCCAAGCACACCATCTGAGCATTCATGGAGTGGAAACTCTTACGATTCCTGAACACCTGTTCGTTCTGCCGGGGGCGGGAGTGGGGGGGGGAAATGCAATATGTGTACCATCAGTCGCCCCAATTATGTTGGGGATATGTCCCATTGCATAAAACTCGGCCTTCACAGTGGCTAAATCCTCGATCTGGGGGAAAACAATGTAGCTGCACATGTATTTTATCAGAGCAGACAACACTCTTGTCAGCACTATTGAGAACATTAGCTATGACATTCCTGCTGCCAAGCCCACTGTCACTTGGAAAGAACCAGTTGCCAGGAAATAGAGTACAGATAGCACTTGCACAAGAGGTGGGATCCCAGTGGGGTGACGGATAGCAGATATCAGGTCAGGCTCCAATTGGGCACACAGCTCTGTGATTGTGGCCCTGTCAAGTCTATAGGTGAGGATAATGTGCCTGTCCTCCAGTGTTGCCAAGTCCACCAGGGGTCTGTACATGGGGGTATGTCTCCATCTCCTATTCATCCGCTGCGGTAGGTATCTAAGGGACACAAAAGTGAGGTGGCTGTCACAAACTGAACATTGGAGCCACAACAGGAGTTTGCGGCCTGTAAACTTGTAATAGGTCGGTGTGATTTGTCCAGTATGTGCCTATTTCTCCTGTGAAGCAGCATGAATTCATAGGGCTGCTCCCCCATGAAATAACGTCTGCCTGTCCTGTGTGGAGGGACAGGTGGAAGTGAGGTATTTCCACTGACGTGAGCCGTGGCGGGAGGCGGTTGGGAACCGCCGTACAACTCCTCATTGTTTGATATTGGGCCCTATGGGTTACAGTGGCCAATGGTGATCTACGCTGGCGGTGACGGTATGCACCGCCACGGACGTGACCGTCATTTTCCATCAGATTCCTCACTTGCTACCTGACCTTCCATAGGAGAGGACCTACACTGCATGTGCTGCTGTAGCCTGTGTCTGGAACCTACCATGGCCTGTGTGATAGGGGAAAGAGCCCCAGCTTTCACTTCAGAGGATTTGGAGAGACTGGTGGATGGGGTCCTACCCCAGTACAGGCTGCTGTATGGGCCTCCAGACTAACGGGTGAGTATACTGTGGGCACGATGCATGTGGTATGAATGCATGGAGTTGTGTGTGTGAAGGCCTCGTGTAAGGGGGGTGGGTGTCCTCTTTGCTGTGTACACGTTGTGTGCCAATGGTGATGGAAATGGGTATGGTGGGCCATATGTGTAACAGGCTGGACTGTTTGTCTAATGGTGTTTTGCTATGTGTATTGCCTCTGCAGGTTAGCACCCATCAAAACAAGGATATACGGCGTGCCATCGCCAAGGAGGTGCGGACCCTGGGTGTCCATGGCAGGCAGATCACCCACTGTCGGAAACGATGGGAGGACCTGAGATGCTGGGCATGGAAGACAATGGAGGCCCAGCTGGGGATAGCCTTCCAACGAGGAAGGGGTGCCCGTCGAACCCTGGCCCCCCTGATGGGCCGCATACTGGCTGTGGCCTATCCAGAGCTGGACAGGCGCTTGAGGGTATCACAGCAGCCACAAGAGGTGGGTACAGTGGCTATCATTACAACTTATGGCTGGTGGTGTGGTATCCGGGTGGTGGATGTGTGTTAGTGGGTGCCCCTAGGCCAGGCCAGACACAGCAGCGTAAGTCCTCTGGTGGCTAGGGTTCTGAAGGGATAATCCTGCCTACCTACCTTGTAAGCATCCACTACTGGTCAGGGCTGTATTGGTCCCAGATGTGCTGCAGTTGGCAATGTGTGCCCCTCCTCATGCCTTGGTGGCTAGCGATATCAGTGGTGGTGCAATGCATAGTGTGTAGGCCTGTTCCTTGTGTATGAGGGGGCTGTGTACGCCAACACTGGTGTTGGTGCAGCCATTGACCCAGTGTATCCTTTGTCTCTCTCCCTCCCTTTATTGTTTTGTCATCCTCTCCTTATGTCCATTACCATCATCTGGCAGAGGAGCAGAGGCACTGGCGACAGAGGGAACTGCATCCCACAGGACCCAGTAGGCAGAGTCCACCAACCCTGAGGGCACCAATAGGACGGAGGGTGAGGGGAACACCACAGCGGAGACTGGAGGGGACAATTCAGCCACAGATACCTCCTCCGATGGTGGTGGCGGACACTTCTGTGACCACCCCAGCTACAGGTACAGCCGCCAGCCCTGTATCAGCATCGCCCTACCAGCAGCCCCTCATCGAGTTGCCTGTGCCCGCTCACCCAGGAGGGTGGGCATCTCCTTCGTCCCAGGCACCACAGGCCCTGCCCCAGTTAGCCCTGCTGCCCTGAGTGAGGAGGCTATTGACCTCCTGAGAGCCATCTCTGTAGGGCAGTCAACCATTGTGAATGCCATCCAGGGGCTGGCAGCCCAGATGCAACAATCTAATGCATTCCTGGAGGTCATTCACACTCAGAGATCAATCCAGGCTCTGGCCTCCTCTCTGATGGCAGCCATTGTCCCTGTTTCTACCGCCCCCCTCCAACTATCACTTCCCAGTCCCATTCTCCTCTAGACCAACCCATCCCAAGCACACATCCAGACGAGCATGCACACAGGGCAAACCCAGGAGTGTCACAGGCAAACACAAGCACCACACTTCGTCCCACAGGCACTCACACAAACACCATCCAGTTGCAGACACAGCAACATCCACTGTTTCCACTGTCTCCCCCTCCTCCTCCTCCTCCACCTCCCACCCAGTTACGTCCACACTCACACCTGCATGCACAACATCATCATCCACTACCTGCATCATCACAACAACAAGCAGAACACACACCTCACTGGAAGACACCTCTACAACATCCATGCACACGTCCCCTGTGTCCTCTCCTACTGTGTCTGTCCCCCCCTCCTAAAGTTCACAAATGCAAGCACTCAGACACCCAACAGCTATCCACTTCACAACAGCATACAGCCCATGCACCTGCACCCAAATCCAGAAGACATACACCTCCAACAACCACTCCCTCATCCTCCACTCCCTTTCCTTCTCCCTCTTCCCGCCTCAATGTCCCTAAGAAACCTTTCCTTTCCACTATTGACCTCTTCCCTAATCCTACCCCCCTGCACGTCCTGCACGTATGGCCAGGGTATCACAAACCCAGCCAAGCAACTCAGCCCCACAGTCCACGGGCCCAGTTCCATCCGCACCTACTTGTGGTGGAAAGGATTCCAGGCCACATATACTAAAGGGGGAGCCTGCACCAGCAGGCACGAAGGGCAAGGAGCCTGCACCAGCAGGCGAGAAGGGCCAGGAGCATGCACCAGCAGCTGTCACGGAGCCCCCACTACCAACCATGGTTGTGCATCCATCCAAGGGTGGTGGGCCTGTGCAGGAGCCTCCCACCACCAGCACCACCACAGTGCATCCATCTGAGGATGCTTGGCCTGTGCAGGAGCCTCCCACCACCACCAGCTTCACCACAGTGCAGCCATCCGAGGGTGCAGGGGATGTACAGGAGCCTCCCAACACTACAGTGCAGCCATCCGAGGGTGTAGGGGATGTGCAGGAGCCTCCCACCAGCACCACCACAGTGCATCCATCGGAGGGTGCTGGGTCTGTGCAGGAACCTCCCACCAGCACCACCACAGTGCAGCCATCCAAAGGTACAGGGGATTGCAGGAGCCTCCCACCACCACCACACCAACACCACCACAGTGCAGCCATTCAAGGGTGCAGGGTATGTGCAGGAGCCTCCCACCACCATCAGCACCACCACAGTGCAGCCGTCACTGCCGGCGAACGCAATGTGATCCTGCCTCCATAGGCTGCTGTGCGGCCTGTCCACCTCCGAACCAGTGGGAATACATCCATTCGAGAGACTGTGGCCCATCACTCCCCAGGACAAAGCACAGGGCATGTTGCCTCCTCCAGAACCAGTGGGCAAGACACCCACTCGTGAGACTGTGGCCCATCAATCCCCAGGACAAAGCACAGGGCATGTTGCTCCCTCCAGAACCAATGGGCAAAACACCCACTCATGACACTGTGGCCCATCACTCCCCAGGACAAAACACAGGGGATGTTTCCCCCTTCAGAACCAGTGGGCAAGACACCCACTCGAGAAACTGTGGCCCATCACTCCCCAGGACAATGCACAGGGCATGTTGCCCCCTCCGGAACCAGTGGTCTTGTTTCCGCTTCCAGCTGAGGTGCCCCCCACTCCCTCTGATGTGCCTGCCTATTTCCCAACTGATGCCCCTGCAGTGTTCTCTCCGTATTAATGCAGGTGGCAAGCGGGGCCTTGGACTTTGCCCTGTAGCCATGTGGTCCACGCGAACTGAGGACTAGGCAGTGTCCCTTTTTCTGTACATTTGTAGATATCTGTAACATTGGCTACATTATTATTTATACAGTGTTGATATTATTACACACACTTTAGTAAATTAGTTTTGTCCTTTCATTATTCAGCCGATTTAGGGGGATAAACTTATTTTCTTGTGCATCTGGTTGTGTGTATGGGGTGTGTGTGTGGTGCATGTGTATGTCACTGCCGTTCCCCCCCACCTTGTGTGCTAGGTGGCTGTACTCACCGTCATTGTCTTCGCCGGCAGTGGTGTTCGTGGTGGAGCAGAACGTAGAATATTATCAGAAATACACACAGTTCTGGTTCCATGGTGGCGTGGTTCTTCCCTGTGTCTCCAATGGTGAGTTCTTTCACTTCTGAGCTTTGTTTCCGCCATGCTTTTGATGTCGTTGGTACCCCCTTGGAAAAGGTGGCGGTATGTCTGTTCATAATATGGTGGGTGGAACTTTGACTTCCGCCTGGCTGTAGGCGGCTATCGCCGTGGTGGCTGTTATTTCCGCCCTGGCGGTCGGTGTGGGACATTGGTTGTCTTTCGGAGATCTTTCCACCATGGTCATAATTTGGAATTAATTACCGCCAGCCTGTTGGGGGTTTTACTGCCACTTTATCACCGACTGCCAGGGTCGTAATGAGGGCCTGTATTGTTTGAGGTTTTATACAAATAGTTTTTAGGACTTGATGAGGTGAACTCTACTATGTGTTCGCCCTTTTGTAGTTCGCTGGTCAAATCACCTAGATAATCACCTAAAGGAGGGTATTCATCACCTACTTTACTCACAAATATAACAGAGTCTATATCATGATACAGGCACCTGTCCTGCAGTTTATCTAGCACTCTGTAAAGCTCTAAAAAGGCGTGAGCGGTTGTGAAACACACTATGAAGATGTTTATATTGTTACATGTCGTGGGGTACTGTTTAGTGTACTTCCAGCAAAGAGCTGCGGTCTCATCATCGATAAACTCACAACTGGACACCTCATAACAAGGGGCAAAAAGGTACTTAAACAACTCGTGAGGATCTGTTATTATGGTCGTGTTTGACAAGTTTGTACACTGTGCGAATTTCCCTCATAAGGAGTTTAGGCAGACTTTGGCTAACTGGCGACGGGCAGGGTTGACCCTGATGAATTCAGGTCTCAAGCGTATACACTTGTGAGTGTAAAGTCATCTACATACTTCTGCTTAGAGGCCTCATTAATGCACAAATCTGGAAACCCCGAAGCGTCCTGTTTATCTCTTAGAAACAGGTTGAAATACTTAAGAGTTGTGTTGTCGTCTTTCCAAAGTGCCATATTTCTACTATTTTACCAAGCCGCGTACCGGTCAGCATCCTTTGCTCATCACTGTGTCTACACACGCTAGTCTCTTTTCTTTCAGCACCTGTACGACATCGTGGGAACATTAGCCTACCGTTGACTCTGTACTGTAGTACAGGGAAGTAAAGACGGCAGGGTGGGTAGATTTGGCACTTAATGAGCCCAAAGTATTCGCCAATCGGCTTAAAGTCCCTCTATATATGGTGGGGTGACCTACAAGGTATAACTTTTACTTGTTCACAAACGGATACAGACTTGTGAAATTGTAATAGTGTATTTTCTCACAATTGCCCACAGCCCTGTACAGCTGTATTGTGTTTGTACGACCCTTAATAAGGCGTTGCGGTGCTCCATAGGCTCTGGCAACTGCCGACTCTTAATGAAAGACACGAGCTCAGCATTCATTGTTAGCATATCTAACAATTCATGCTTTCAAAGGTTTCTCATGACAAAGCCGCATTTTTTAACATATTGTGCCTTCATCAGAGTACGGAGGTGTAAGTGCTCAAACTTGGTGCCCAACAGCCTGTTTAAACTCATGGGGTTTGTAACAACGAGGACAACCGTGGTAAAAACACCCGCTGTTTTCAAAGGCTGTTGGCACACCATTAATTATGGCATAACTATCAAGATAATAAGGCCCCAAGTGGTATTCACCACCCTTTAATGTGTGTTGAGTGTCTATGTTTTCCTTGTCTGGGATGTACCTGAGCCATTGGATCGAGGGGGTTGAATAATGCTTCTGTTTACCATTATACAGGTCTGGCGGTACTAGGGCGATGCTGTACGGTTTAAAAAATATGTGTTTGAAGATAGACATACACATGGAAGCCGGCGTGATATTCTAGAAAGGGTCTATGTATTCTACAGTCTTTGTCATCTGGGGCGGGTTTGGCTTCAAAAACATCACCTGTATGGTCATCTCCACCACTACATCTCTGAAAAGGTTGCAGGCTTTTCGCAAGATCATTACATCTGCCTAACAGTACACTTTCAACTCTGTTTGAAAATGAAAGTTATTTTCACGGTTTTCACTGTACCATTGTAGAAAGCTCTCTTTCTCAGCAGGCATCATATACTTAACACGCAGCTGGAGGGCGGAGGCATGGTACCCTCTTAATTCTAGTTGGCCCATGTGTTGAAAAAGTGGGGGAAATAACCTTTGCAGCCTGGGAAACCAAAGGCTTTGGGTAATTTACTCAATTTCATGGATAGAAAATTTAGGGTATCGATGAACCTTATTTGAAAAGACACTGCCATTAACAGCATCAATTTAGAGCCCTGGTTTAGGAGTTCTACAACCATCTTTTCACCAATCATGGTCTGCAAGACAAAGAAGGAGTCGTATGCTTTAGAGTTATGAGCCATCATAGTATACCCTTTGAATTTAGGGTGCATGAAAGTGGTGAGGAAGTTGTTCAAGCACGTGCGCCCTTCAAACTCCCAGTTGTCATCAGAAGTTAGATGATGAGCATAAATATAATTAGGCGGGTGTACACCTGTCTCCTGTGTACACTCTATATCAGACACCATGTAGTCTTCAGTTTTGGTCTGAGGTCACCCCTTAACCATGTAACACTTGTGCTCTGTCCCAACCTGCAAATAAACCTTACACCTGGGACATTTCATGCCTTTTACATTTATGCTGATAGAGAACGTAACGCCTGCAAGCCCTACAGTCTATTTTAGGGAAGCAGCAAACAAGTCTGTTGTGTATGCTCAAGCTGTTTTGAGAGCGACAAAACAGATTACACGTGCAACAGTGTACCTTCTGCTCAGCGGCCTCAATACAGCCGTCCCTCTGACACATTTTACAGTACATTTCACACTGATTAGTTGTCTGTGTGTTGTAAATATGGTCGCAGTGGGGGCATACTAATTGGCTCCTGAAAGCCCTTCAGGTTCACAATACCATAAAAGGGGTTTTCATGATGGAGAACATAAATGGTCTTGTTTTTCGCACGCTCCCCTGTTGTAAAGTACTTCCAGGAACCATTGTGGTAATGAACGTTTACTGTAACAGCAAAATAGTCCTCAAAAAGCCCTAGGTCCCCAAAACTGACCATTCTGTTGTTTGGTATTTCCAGAGCCCTGTTGGCTTCAGCCGCTCTTGACATAGTATGAACATCGGGCATAGTGCGATCCATCAGTAACCCCACTATGCTGGCAGCCAAACGTGTTGGTTGCTCCTGTGTTAACATTGAACAGCCATCTTTGTTTCTTACCAATAATCTTACTATACAAGATACTCTTTAATGGTCTGGAAACACCACCCTCACTGTCCGGGGCAATGAGGGCTATGACTCTAAAGGTCCCGTATGCTACTATTTCTGCCTTACTCTGCAACGGGTTACAGAGATTCTCTAGAAATTCCACAGCGTCAAACACATCCCGGGGTATTTTACGTGTGAACAACGGACTATTAATACCCTGCCCCTGGAAACGCAGTTGGAAGTAATCATTAGGACCCACATCTTGTAACAACCTTTCTATGAGTGTTTGCATAGCTTGGTGGATGGCTAAAACACAGTGATCAGAGGAATTTATACGGTCTAGGTTAACAAACCTGAATTTCTCGTAGTGTTCTGTAGTGCTAAACTGTTCTATAGTACTCTGTACTTTTTAACACTTTCTAAAAACACAGGTTCTGATTCCTCACCTTGAGGATCACTGCTGTCTGTTGGGCCCCTTTGAGTCATTCTGGGGTAGCAGACTTAGGCGCTGTGTTGGTGTGTTTTTAAGCCTCCTTGTAACACATAGTTTGGCTTTCTTTAATTTGCTTATTAGACACCTACGTCGTCTAGCGCTACTAGCACACTTCTTTTTGTTACAGGCCCACCTGTTTTTAGGTAACCATCCACATCCTATTTGAACAGCAGGAGTTGTATTTACGGGCTGTGTGCCTGCAACCTTACCTACTACAGCCACGACTAAGCACCATTCAGGTTGTTGGGGGGCTACCAGTCTCTGAATACCACCCCTTGAGGTCCTAAAACACCCCATGTTTGTGATGTTCCCTCCTGACTTTGTTTTGAGGCCTAGCAGGGGTCATTTTATATGTCAAGGTATTGGATTTTGGAGCTTTTAAGGATTTGTTGGGTGGGTTTCAACAGCCTTTTGCTTTTGAGTACATGTAAGAACCATATAGCCTTAATGAGTACGTCAAGAGTTTTGTTTTTATATTCAGACCTCTGGATACCTTTATTACAAAAAGCGGCTCTTACACTCCTTAGAGGGACCTGACGGCCTAGTCATGCTGGTATATTGTCTTTGTCTACAGCGGCTGTTTCAGAAGCTTGGTCCACCTCCCTTCTACATCTTGCCAGCCTCAGGATTACTGCTCTCTGGGAGGGTCTGGAGGACCCAGTATCGCACCCCACCTTCCCCAGTTTTGAGGTCTTGAGGTTCAGTCGGGATTTTTGTTTTCTAACGGCCTGCTGTATTTCTTTCAGATATGTTTCCAAAGCCCTGCTGTGGGCCATTGCACCATATTTTGTTCCGTTATGTGAGTCATTAGATGAGTAGTGCATATTACCCCGGGCCACCCCTGCAGCAGGATCGCTGATAACCTCAATAAGCCCATTCTGAATGGGAGGGTAAGGACGGGTCAAAAAAACAGGGCCCCAATACGAACACCCTGTTGCTTTGGAGGCCTGATCCTCACTAAATGGGGTTCTAAAACTCTGATTTTGTGAACCGCTGCTGCCTGTACTGCTGTTAGGTTATGTTGAGGAGGAGGGGGAAGACCAATGCGCGCAAGCACTTGATGTAGGGCTGGTGGGGTCGTACGCCCTCAGGGGTATAATTGGTGACATTAGATATGGGGAAGTTAAATGGTGGTCATAATAACTGAAGGCCTCTGAGGCGTAGGAAGTGCTGGGGCTGGGAGCGAGTGATTGAGGCACAAATGATTGTAGCTCTTCAGAGCTGCGCTAGAAGGGCCACTGGGCGTTGCTGCTGCTGTTGCTTCAGAACTCTCTACCACACCGCTAATGCCCTGAGAAGTCCAATACATCCAGGATAAGGATCCTCTATGGGGTGATCATTTTCCAAATGTGTGTCCAGAAGACTAGGAGGGCTAGTTATACAGGGTGTTGGTGCCAGTTCACCGACAGGCCCCTCTATATTAGGCTCCTCAGACATTAAGCCTTTAGAATGCTGCAGATTATGTGGAACAGTCTGAGCCATAACTGTATTTTTTTAAGACAGGTATGAAGGCAATGGTTGTGGCTCAGGGGATGCCAGCTTCTTTCCGTTCTTTGAGGACAGCCAATTTATTTTAGGCTTGTTGCACTGATTAGGGTCCCAACCATTGGTTCTACACAGTACTGTGTGTTGTGTGTCTGAGGTTGTAAGTGCGCCACTGCCAGTGTGTCCAAACCTTTGTGCATAGGGAGTTCCTGTAGAAGTGTTCATGGTACTGGACATAGCCTTTATTATTGATGGTGTGGTGTAGTTAAGGGCTGTACCTGGTCCATGACAGATGTCTGAAGATCCACTGCATGGTTTGTCCTGGTGCCCATTGTTGATCACGGCTGCTGCTGGAGCTTTTGGGTTTTGAAGGGTCCCTGTGTTGTCCTTTAATGGCGTTAGCCCTACACCTGACTCCTCCAGAGCTCTTTGTGATGACTATGATGTAAAGATAACAAAATACATATTAGGTATTGCTATAACAGTGATATCCTAGAGGCAAAAGAGGTTTGCGAACAATGAGGATAGAATTCATTATGCTCTACATTTTCTAAAATGCACCTGCTGTGTTTCGTTGTGAGGGGCCTTTCTTTATAGTTGGTCCGTCTTTAGGCGTTGGGGAATTCCTTTTGTGGACCGTGTTTTTAACTCCCCCTACCACATTCTGCATCATGGGTATGTGGGCAGCTTGTACCACATGGGGGTCTGGAGAAAAAAAGAATAAAATGTCACATTTACAGTATAATACAAAGACTACACCTGCTCTCTGAGGGCACCTTCTACAGGGTTTTTATGGAGCTTTTTGGTATTTTCACAGCGTTTACACAAGGACTCGTTTTATTTACCCGCAAAAGCTTTATCCTGAGACAGTATGCTAGGGTCATCTTGAGCCTGGAGGATTTGTTGTAGAGCTTCAACCGCCAGCTGAAGTTCTGCATCATAACCTGTAAAAGCACACAAACACAGGAAAACATTAATGGCAAAAACAAATAAAAATAAAAAAAGCCCAATCATGCCATCGTTGTTCAGGATGGATGTATGGATGTTGACAATGTTCTCTGGACAATAAATCCCTAGATACATATACATTGTTGCATGGCATCCATTTCCTCTGGGGCAGCGTTAGCTCTTGGGGATCCTGCATGCAGAAGACACAAAAAAGACTTTTAGACCCTGATGCTTTTTAAACTACATTTATAAGGTCCTGTCATTTTTTAAACTATATACTAAGGCGGTCATTATGAACATGGCGGGAAAGACCAAACAGAATCCTGCTGGTGGCGGCGAATGGAAACCCACCAGATAATGATTGAAAAAGCCAACCCTGCCAAAAAATCCCAGACCACCACTCAGCGCCAGGACCCTGTCGGCGGGAATCCCAGCCTGCCACCGCCAAGCACACCCACATCCCGCCCTCCAAATAATGATGCACAAATCACCTCGGTGGACAGTGGAGGCCGGATGACCATTGGCGGCTGCGACCGCCACGGGCGGCAAGTGGACTCAACAGCAACAAATGCACTCATTGGCTAGGCCTATCACCCACACACCTGACACACATCCAGAACCCCAAAAATCACCCCCAGACACACCCCACAATCCCTTGCAATGAAACCAGGCCAGAAGACGGAGAGCACCAGAGCCAGACAGTGAACGCCAGCATACAGGACACGCATATCGACCCACACAGGAGCACCCATACACCGTCCACAGTCCCAACGCCATTCACCACCCTCACCATGTCCCCTCCCCCCCAAGAAAATCCACGCTTCACCGAAAGGGAGCTAAGGACCATGGTGGACGAGATCCTGAAGGTGGAGCCACAACTATTCGGGTCCGAGGTGCAGCACACACCCATTGCGCGGAAATTGGAGCTGTAGCAGACCATTGTCAACAGGGTGAATGCAGTGGGACACCATCCATGCACCAGGGACGACATCTGCAAGAGATGGAACAACCTGCGGGGGAAGGTCCATGGCATGGCATCCAGACACCACATCGCAGTGCAGAAGACTGGGGTAGGACCACCACCAACACCACCCAACTACACCGACTGGGAGGAGAAGGTACTCGCCATCCTGCACCCAGAGTGACTCACTGGACTCACTGGAGGAATGGACTCAGGTAAATCATCTACAATTACCCCATATACAAAACATCTGCAATGCATGCACCACCCCACCCCACCCATACCCACCTCGACCCACACCCCACCCAGCCATTACCCACCACATCCACCACCCTGCATTACCCACAACTCACTACCAGGCCCACAACACTCCTGCTGTGCACAGCCACCCACCCCTCCACGTACCCACAATGGAATAATACCTCCCACCACAATGTAACCCCACCACTGCCACTAAATGCAATGTCCACCTCACAAAGGCACCCTGGAAGGCCACTGAAAGTCACACCAGCTCAAAATTGCACAGTTCTGTACACCTCAAACCCTCAGGCATATGTAACAGACATGTCTATGTCCCCCAACAGGCACCACCACCCATGCAACCCTAATGGAGGGGACAAGGAGTGCCACAGCATTACAGGGCGACAGAGGCACATCACAAGACCTTGGCGAAGGACCCCTGGGCACTGATGAGCAGGCAGGCCCCTCACACAGCCGTGGATGCTCACCATGCAGCAGCCCCACACAGGAAACCACTGTCACCCCTAACACCCAGTCAAGACCAGCAGGCCAGGGAGGCGTACCCACACCAGTGTACCCAGGGCACAGACAGGTGGAACACAGCTACAGAGGCCACAGTCTCCCACTCCCAACATGCAGGAAGGCGAGGGTCCCAGTACAAGTGGCATGTCAAGACCTGCGCAGGGAAAACAGGCACAGGGGGGCTAGGGCAAGTTCAAGTGCCCCAGTGGGTCAGAGGTAGGGCACCGGATGGATGCAGCAGCCCAGGACGTCATTGCAGAGGTATTGGCGGCCTACCAACATACCCAAGACAGGTTGGCACAGATTGTGCCCTCCCTGGAGCAAAGTCAGAGGATGCAGCAGCAACAACACCAACAGGCCATGGAGCAGTGGAAAAATCACAATGCCACAATGGCCACCCTTGCTGGAGCACTGCTGCAGTTGGTCAACAAACAGTCAGACACCCACACTGGACAAGAGGCCCCCACAACAGCCCTGGACAACCAGCAACTGATGACCCAAGCATCCGAAACAGCACAGGAAATGCCCTCCCAGGAATCATAAGGGCCAACCATGCCACCCCAAGAAGCTCCACAGCAGGCGCCCAAACGTAGTCTCAGGCCAAGATATGGCACTGAAAACCCAGCTAAGAACAAGCCCCACTCCAACAATTGACACTGCTACTACTGCAAAGCAACCATCCCACCCATCCACCAACAACACTTAGCTGAGGGCAAATTGAAGTACTATTCTACAAATATGACCCACCTATGACATCCAACAGGGCTGCCCCCAAGTCGGTTTTGAGGACACCCAACCCTTATGACTTCCATCACTGTATATAGCACAATTCACTGTATTCGACCAATAAAACACATTTCTCACCTGTAACACTGTCCTGTGTCTTCAATGTTGAACAAAGTGGAGTATGGATGCAACTGGCACAGGACAACTTTGTCAATTTGTGCTTGGTGGTGCTAATGTGTGTTTCAGATTAGGCAAGGAGGGAATGCATATATTGTCTGTCAGTACCATACAGAAGAGGTCCATGTCTCGCCTATCTTGACCAATCCCTCCTATATGACAAGGCACACTGACAGTATCAGTCACTAACCACAATTACAGGCTTAAGTCCCAGGCAGTTATTGGAAGTAGAGTTGTATCAGTTGGTTCCTGGAATTTACATATTCCCCTTCCTCATCCTCACCATCACTCTCCTCACCTCTCTGAGGTAACTGATCAGGACCTATAGCATCCTCCAACTCCAAAAAGGGGATAGAATGTCCCACATCCATGTTGTGCAGCATGCAGCAGGCCACCACTATTCCACACACCTTATCAGGACCATAGGCCAGGGAACCCCCAGAGATATGTAGACACCGGAATCTAGCCTTCAGGAGACCTATAGTACGCTCTATCACCCTCCTAGTACATCCATGGGCCTCCTTGTATTTCCTCTCTGCATCCTTCCTGGGATTCCTCACTGGTGTCAGGAGCCACCGAAAGTTTGGATAGCCAGAATCACCTTGAAAAAGGGTCAATACAGAGTCGTCATTGTAATGTCCCTTAGTCAGACAGGCAGGTTTTCTGCAATGTGTCAGTTAGTGACAGGTAAACGTACCTATGATCCACCCTCTGTCCTCTTGTAGTTATTTTATCTTCTGTGGCACACTACTGTTCCTCAAAACAAATGAATCATGGACTGAACTCGGAAACATGGCATTCACATGGGAAAGGTACTGGTCTGCAGTACATACCAATTGGATGTTCATGGAGTGAAAGTTCTTCCTGTTTCTGTACACCTGTTCACTCACTCTTGGGGGGATGATAGCTCTGTGGGTGCCATTTGAAAGTTGTGACATTTGCAGCAATATGTTACTGTTGGAAAGTACAAAGATTACATGGGTTGATCCTGTGACAGACACACACTTTGGATTTACAGATCTTGTACAGAGACAACTTGCACAGTGATTGAATGAAAGTTCTTGAGATTGCATTAGACATGTTTTCTGTTGAATGATGCCACCAAGGCAATATGTGCTGTTTAACTTTCTCTAACCACATGTATAAGTCAAGGCATAGCACGCCTGTCTCCCTTCACATTGGATAAATCTTCATTTTGTGTTAACTGTATGAAGCTGTTGACGTGTCTTATCATAGTTGAAGGAACATTTTGTAGCGCACCACAGAATGGTGGTTTTGACATTCCACCAGATACTGCCACAGTGTACCCATATGATCCTTTGGCCACAAAATGTAGTACTGCTGTGGTTTAGACTGTTTGTGTCATTGATGTGGGATTCCTCTTGTGAGGTGGATTGTCTGGCTCCTGCTGATGACATGAATCAATAATAATGTACATATTTAATTTTAATAGTTTCCTGTTCTTCCATGGTGTTAAGGTATTGGGCACTAAAAATTTAAATGGCACTGACTATTTGGCTTATGCATAGGTTGTAAAAATGATAATACATTTTGACTAACAGTTGTTTCTTACAAATGTATGAAATCAATGCAGGCCTCAACAAATCCTAAAAATGTTACTAGACCTGCAGGTCTCGAAACTTGAATAATCTACTCGACCTAACTGTAAAGTACTCGACTTGTAAACTGGTGTCAAAATTCTATAATCCTAGGCAAATATTTTATTTTATGGAGCCACCATTTTCTTCATTATCACATAGAGAGCACCTTCAAATATGCAAGTTCAGCATTTCTGTGATATTAAACAACTTTTGATTCAACAGACTAAAAGTTTGCTCCAAAGATCAAGCCTGCATACCCGATACACATGACCCCTGACTTGCCTTTTAGTCACTAACAGCATTGTCATCATGGCGGGGACAAGAATATGCATCAGTTCTTGTTTAAAAACTCACTTTTAATAAATTTATTCTAAAGCATGATGTGATAGTGTGCTGTCATTTACAGGCTGCTCATTTTCCATTTAAATGGGCACAGACTTTCACACTAATACGCAGTATCTGATAGAGACTTATAGCTGCAGATTCCTTTACTTTGAATTTCCTAACGTCAGCTTGGAATCCAGAATTTTTTGCTGAGCAGTACCCTGCGCGCACTGTCGGGTGCCGTCGTTTGGCTCTGCGTGGCGTTGTTGGAGCAGTCTGTGATGTCACAGTCGCCTATAAAGGCACCACCCTGGCAGGCGTACATCAGTTCTCTTCCTTCGCGCAAGTTAAGCGCAGTTCCAGATTTGATCTACCATCTGCCTTTTTTGACACGCCTTTTTCGACTGTGTTTTTTTAGTCTCTTGCAGTCTGTGCAGGATGACATCGAGGAAGACGGTGTTCAAGGCGTGTGGCAGCTGCCATCGCACCATGTTGGTGATGGATCCCCATCCGGTATGTCTCTGGTGCCTCGAAAGAGACCACAACTCGAAATTGTGTTCTGACTGCTGGGCCATGGCCCTGAAAGCTTTGGTGGCCCAGAAGTCAACTTTGGTTGGCGCGACTCCTAGGAGGTAATGATCCCAATCAAGGAGGAGGTCACGGGACCACTCCAGGAGCCCTAAGTCCTGTTCTTCGCAATCAAGGTCCTCCGGGCATTCGGGTAAGAGGCACAAGAAGAAGAAGTCCAAGCGGACTTCGACTTCGCCATGCCTGTTGACCGAGGCATCTTGTGAACGTCGACTTTCCAAAACAGTTTTGCGGAACCGATGCCAGGGCCTACTTCAAGCCCCCCCCCCACCCTTCCGGGAGCTGAAGCAACCCCCACTCAGCTCAAAGAGTTTTACGACGCAATGTGCCTCAAATTTGAGCGGGATGCTCCTGCTAGCACCTTTGGGCCCCACGGGGTAAGCCGGGGCCCCATCGGGTTTGACATCGGCAGCTTCGGCCTCGGCATTGGGGACTTCAGGCTTCCCTGTTGAGGACTCCAGGATCCACTACCGATCAGGGTCGATGCTGAGTTCCCACAGTCGGCCTCCTGCAGTGTCGCTCTCTACGTCAACGCTCCACAGGTGCCCACTGGTGGAGCAAGCCGCATCCTTATCTCAGATGATCCGGAGCTGGAACGAGGTCATTCAATGCCGATTCCGACAGCACTGACAAGGGCCAGATCCATACCAGAGGCATTTTCAGAACAGTCAGGTACAGGGAAGGAATGGGAGGGGTCCTATGACCCTTTAGAGTATGGATTGGAGAATATGGACTGGTATGAGGAACTAGGGGAAGCTAGTTGACTGGATACTTCTCCAGATACTAGCATGCTTTCACCTCCTACTGTGGCTACGGAGGAGGGAGCTTCATATGCTATGGTGGTTCGTAGGGCATCTGAGGTTTTGAACCTAGATTTGCCTATGGTGCCAGGCAGGACTAACCTCCTGACTCAGGTGCTTCAGCTGGGGGTTTCCACATCAGAGCTAATGTTGCCCTTCAATGAAGCCCTCATTGATGTCCTGCTGGGGATGTGGTTCAAACCCAGCACAGGGGCTCCTGTTAATAGGACTGTTGGCTGCTGCCATAGACCAGCTCCAAACGATCCTAGTTTCCTCACCCAACACCCCACCCCGGAGAGCTTGGTAGTCCGGGCCTCCACTTCCCATTGTGCCTTCCCTTCCGCTCCCCCGGATAGGGAATGCAAGAGGTTGTATCAGCTTCGAAAGAAAATGTTTTCTTCCTCCAGCCTGGCATTGAGGTCTGTAAACACCTCATGCCTATTGGGCCGTTTTTCCCATACTTTGTGGGATACGGTGGCACATGTGCTGCCCCAGGTCTTGGAGGGCATGTGGGACAGTCTCACACAAGCTGTGAAAGATGGGAGAGATGCAGCCAAGTTTATGATACTGTGTGGTTTGGAAATGACAGACAGGCTGGGTAGGGTGATTTAACCAACAGTAGCCCTTCGATGCCACGCCTGGCTCCGTACGTCTGGCTTTTCAGGGGATGTCGAGGCAAACCTTATTGGCATGCCCTTCGTTGACTTGCACATGTTTTGGGAAGGAAAATGCTGACTCGGCGCTTGAGCGCTTCAAGGACTCTCGAGTTACGGCCAGATCCTTGGGCCTCTCGGCGACTGCTCGCCGGCATTCTGCCTTTCGCCCCTTTCGAGGTTTCGGAAGGGGTGTGGTACCACACCATCCACATCCACAAGTCAGCCACTGTCCTTCATCTCTACCAAGTCCTTCTAGTATGATTCTGTAAGACCATGCTCGTCCAGTTGGAGGGAGGATTCAATTTCATTTTCCTCACTGGTGGTCCATAACATCGGACAAATGGGTCTTGCAGATCATACAGAAGGGCTATTCCATCCCCTTCCAGTCTTTCCCTCCCTCTATACCTCCATTAAAAGAACAGCTGATGGAGTATCATTTAATCTTGCTACGCGAGGAAGTTGCAGCTCTCTTGGCCAAGGGAGCCATAGGAAGGATCCCGATGTCAGAAGTAGGCAGTGGTTGTTAATACCACTATTTTCTGATTCCAAAAAAGAACAAGGGTCTTCTCCCTATATTTTCTGTAAGGGATGTCCATCTCTTCCTCAAAAAGGAGAAATTCAAGATGCTCACTCTTCCTCAAGTCTTCTCTGCCCTAGACGAAGAAGACTGGATGGTAGCGTTGGACTTGCAGGATGCATATTTTCACATCCCCACCTGCCTGCCCACAGGCGCTACTTCAAGGTGGACCATGAGCACTTTCATTTTATTGTGCTTCCTTTCGGTCTCACCAGTGCCCCTCAGGTGTTCACCAAAGTGATGGCAGTGGTTGCAGCTCATCTGCGCAGGTTAGGGGTTTCAGTCTTCCTCTACCTCAATGACTGGCTGTTGAAGGTGCCTACGCCTCAGGCTCTCGTCAACTACCTTCAGATGATGGCGAACCTCCTGCATTCGCCAGGGTTCACTATAAGCGTGCCAAAGTCACACCTGAGTCCCTCTCAGAAGCTCCCTTTCATCAGAGCTTTTCTGGGCACAGTGCATTTTCGGGCTTATCCTCCCGAGCAGCGAGTCCAGGATATTCAGGTTATGATACTGATGTTTCGGCCTCTGTCCTGGATTTCGGTGAGACAAACTATGAGGTTTAAGGGACTCATGGCCTCCTGTTAGTCAAACATGCCACATGGCATATGAGGGCTCTGAAGTGGGACCTGAAGTTCCAGTAGGCGCAGCATCAGGGGCATATTACCGACACGGTTCAGATCTCAGAGGTAATTTCAAAAGACATGCAGTGATGGTTAGTAAACTGCGATTGGGTCAGAGGCAGACTACTCTCCTTTCCCCAACCAGATCTCACAGTATTGACAGATGCGTCACTTCTGGGATGGGGAGGCCATCTGGGAGAGGCAGAGATCAGAGGTTTCTGGTCTCTGGCAGAATCAGTATTCCATATCAACTTACTGGAGCTCCAGGCAATCCGACTGGCACTGAAAGCATTTCTTCCTGTTGTAAAAGGGAAGATAGTGCAGGTGTTCATGGACAACACCACCACAATGTGGTACTGCAACAAGCAGGGCGGTGTGGGATCGTGGACCCTTTGTCAAGAGGCTCTGCGTCCTTGGACATGGCTGTAACAGCAGGGAATAACCCTGGTGGTTCAACACCTGGCAGGTTCTCTGAAAGCCAGGGCAGAGAAACTCAGCCGTCAGTGCCTAGCTGATCACGAATGGTTTCTCTACCTGGAGGTGGAGCAAGGAATTTTTCAGCAGTGGGAAGAGCCTTTGTTACCTCTTTTCGCCACCACAGAGAACACACAATGTCAGCAGTATTTCACGTTGGAGTTTGCGAGGCGGCAATCACTCGGCGATGCTTTTCGATGTGAGTGGCGTTCAGGCCTCCTGTACTCCTTTCGCCTATACCACTTTTTCCCAGAGTACTCAAGAAGATCAAGACGACTGGGTCCAAGTAATCCTAGTGCCTCCGGCTTGGGCAAGGAGAGTTTGGTATCCAAAGCTTCTGAAAATGAGCATCAGTCCTCCAATCAGGTTGTCCCTTTGGGAGGATCTCCTGTCGCAGCAGCAGGGAGAAGGTTCTCAACCCAAACCTGTCAACTCTGCACCTACATGCGTGGAGATTAAGCGGCGACAGTTAATGGCTTTTGACCTTTCTCTGAAGTTTGTAAAGTTATTTTGGCAGCCAGGTATCCTTCCACAAAAACAATATACGCCTGCGTTGGAAATGCTTTGTATATTATTGTACAGAAATATCTATTGATCCTCTTTCTGCTTCTCTTTCTGATATCCTTCTCTTTATACTATCCTTTGTCCAGCAGGGTTCTGCTTTAGGTACTCTCATGGGCTATCTTTCTGCCTTATCTTCTTTTCTTCGGCTACCTGATCAGCCTTCACTTTTCAAATCTCCCATTGTACATAGATTCCTCAAAGGACTTGTACATATGTTTCCTCCTACGCCCTTTGTTATACTCCAATGGGATTTAAATCTGGTCCTCACATTTCTAATGTGTGCTCCTTTTGAGCCTTTACACAACTGTCCCCTCCAGCTGCTCACCATCAAGACAAGCTTCTTAGTGGCAATTACATCTGCCAGGAGGGTGAATGAGATGCAGGCTCTTTCATCTAAGCCATCGTATCTCACTATGTTCACAGACAAGCTTGTTCTCAGAACACATGCCTCTTTCTTCCCTAAGGTGGTGACCCCTTTCAGTCTGGATCACCTTGCCCACCTTCTTTGCTCCACAGCATCCCTGTGAGGAAGAGGAGCAACTTCACCGGCTAGAACCAAAAAGAATGTTGTCATTCTACCTTGACCACACAAGAGTTCCGGGTGGATGACCAACTCTTTGTGGGGTATATGGGAGCAAAGAAGGGTTGGCAGTGCAAAAGCAAACCATTTTGTGCTGGGTCGTTCTCTGCATCAAGATCTGCTACGCATTGGCCAGGAAGCAGCCTCTTGAGGGCTCATTCTACCAGAGGCAAAGCTGCTACCACAGTGCTAGCTCGGGGCAGTCCAGTCCTGGATGTTTGTCGGGCAGCAACGTGGGCATCTTTGCACACGTTTGCAAAACATTACTGCTTGGAAATTCAGGTACGGAGAGACGGTCAATTCTCCTGTCTGGTCCTACAGGACTTTTTAGTGTAAGTAGGTGTATCCGTAGCCCACCCAGGATATATTCAAAGGTAAGGAATCTGCAGCTAGAAGTTGAACAAGTTACGTACATTCGGTAACGCATTATCTGGTAGAGACTCTATATAACTGCAGATTCCTTACACCCATCCCTCCCTCCCTCCCTGAAGTTTGTAGGTAAAAGAACTGATATATACGCGCGCCGAGGAGGTGCCTTTAATGGCAACGGTGATGTCACAGAGGGCTCCAGCGACGCTGACAAGGCCACGCGGAGCTGAACAACGACACCCGACGGCACACGCAGGGTACTGCTGAGCAAAAAATTCCAGATTCCAAGCTGATGCCAGGAAATTCAAAGGTTAGGAACCTGCAGCTAGAGTCTCTACCATATAACGTGTTACCGAAATTAAGTAACTTGGGGCCACATGTACGAACTTTAGGTTTTGCGACTTGCAAATTGCGAGTCATTACGACTTGCACTTTGCGAGTCGCAAAACCTGATGTACAACAGTGTCAGTGACACTGCTTGCGATTCCAACGGGGTCGCAAATGACCTACCTCATGAATATTCATGAGGTAGGTCGGAATTTGCGACCCCATTGGGAATAGCCACTCTCACAGGGACGGTGGCCTGCTGGAGACAGCAGACCTCCATGTCTGTGACTGCTTTAAATAAAGCAGTTTTTTTAAAAAAATGCAGCCCGTTTTCCTTAAAGGAAAACGAGATGCATTTGAAAAACAAAAAATTAAAAGTTTTCTTTTCATTTTTTCAGGACAGGCAGTGGTCCTAAGGACCACTGCCTGCTCTGAAAAAATATTTTCGCTGCCATTCACAAAGGGGAAGGGGTCCCATGGGGACCCATTTCCGTTTGCGAATGGGTTAGCACCAGGTGCTAACTGCAATTGTTTTGCAACCGCATTCGTGGTCACAAAACAATCATACATGGGACTGCGACTCGCAATTAGGAAGGGAACACCCCTTCCTGAGTGCAACTCGCAAACCCTTTTTGCGATTCGGTAAATAGATTACTGAATTGCAAAAATGGGTCTGTACATCCCAAATAGCATTTTCCACGTCGCAAACGGCCCGATTCGCCATTTGCGACGTGGAAAATGCTTCGTACATCTAGCCCTTGTTCTTTACTAATATAACTATATAGAGCATAAAAAATGTTCGGAAGTGTGGGCTTAGCAAACATATTTACCATTTGCACATCACCAAGTAAAGTGTTCTGATTTGTTTTCATCCTATAAAAAAAAAAAAATTCACCACACAGAAGTTACTAAGAGCCAGATGTATCAAAGCTTTTTTTCATTCCCAAACGGTGCGAATGCCCATTTGCGAATGCAAAAAGCCTTTCAGAATGTATCAAAGGCATTCTGAATGCAATTTTAAGGAATCGCTAAAATAGCGATTCCTTAAAATTGTGACCCTGTTTAGAGAGTCGCAAATTGCGACTCTCTAAATAAGAAATCGCAAATAAGGAATCCTTATTAGCAATTTCTAAAGCACATGTGTGAAGCAATTCCTTAATACGAATTGGGCATTAAGGAATCGCTATTACCACCAAGTTGAACTTGGTGGTAACCATGTGTAAATTTTAAAAATGCATTTCAAATGCATTTTTAAAATTTACATGTACAATTTACATGTAAAGCACACATGCCCTTACATGTTGTTAAAAAAATGTTTTGGGGTGCAGGAGAGGGGGCCTTAGGCCCCCAGCACCCTGGACTTTGCATTTCCCAAAATTGCGAATTCCAGTTAGGAATTCGCAATTTGGGACATGCAAAATATTCGCAAATATGGGCCGACAGGCCTATAGACGCGAATGGGGGCCGGTATCGCAATTTGCGATTCGGTAATAGCATTTGCGATTTTTAAGAAATCGCTATTACCAAATCGCAAATATGATGCATTGCATTTTGCGAATCAGAAATAGCGATTTCTTAAAAATCGCTATTCCGATTCGCAAAAGACTTTTTTCATACATCTGGCCCTAAATGTACTTGCATACCTACTGAAATATATTTTGAAATGTTTGTACAGTTCGGGGGTCATTCCAACCCTGGCGGTCGGTGTTAAAGCGGCGGCTAACCCGCCAACAGGCTGGCGGTTACAAAAATGGAATTCTGACCCTGGCGGAAACCGCCAACAGAGACCGCCACTTTAACACTCCGACCGCCATGGCGGGACAAACAAACAGTGCGGCGGTCACCGCCAACAGACAGGCGGGAGACAATGTACCGCCCACCCTATCACAACCCACCAATACGCCACCTTTTCCGGGGCGGTAGCCCCGCTGATAAAAACACGGCGGAAACAGACATTTCAAACGGAAAACGCTCACCTCCATACACCCCACAAGGAATCTGGACAGCATGGAACCCGAACTACACATCCTCCCAGCGATTGTATTCCTGCTCCTCTACCAGGAGCACGAACGCCGGCGCAGAAGACAGCGGTGAGTACTGCACCTACGACACAGGGGAGGGGGGAGGAGAAAATATTACGGGGACACATACGCGACACACCCACCACCACCCTCACCCACTACAACACACACATCAATGCATAGCAATACATCACTGCTACAACCCCCAAACCCCTCGAAAGAATGCAAAGACAAAAGGAAATGATCATAAACAGTCGAATATATTGTATTATTGGCTTATAAAAATATCACACATTTAAAACTAATATATACATAAATATTAAAAGTCCGATAATTTTAACAGTCATTGTCCGTGGACCACTGGGCCCAAATCACATGGGCAAGGCCCACACAGGATACCTGATACCAACGGAGAGAACACTGCAGGGGCATCAGATAGAAAAACTACAGGCACCTCAGGGGGAAGGGAAGGGGGGGCACCTCAGCCACATGAGTACACAATGCCAGATCCACAAAGGGCCTCCATGGCCACTGTCCCATCCTGGGGAGTGCAAAGCCACAGTCTCTCAAGTCCATGCAGTGGGTGGGTTGCCCACTGCTGCATCCTGGGGAGTGCAAAGTCACAGTCTCTCAAGTCCATACAGTGGGTGGGTTGCCCACTGCTGCATCCTGGGGAGTGCAAAGCCACAGTCTCTCAAGTCTCTACAGTGGGTGGGTTGCCCACTGTAACATCCTGGGGAGTGCAAAGCCACAGTCTCTCAAGTCCATACAGTGGGTGGGTTGCCCACTGCAGCATCAAGGGGAGTGCAAAGCCACAGCCTCTCAAGTGGATGACAGTGTCCACTGGTTCTGGAGGGGGACTGGTGCCCAGAGTGCTTCGTGCAGCCCTGCCCGACACAGATGCGGCACTGCCCCTTCCGCCAATGGGCCAGCGGTGCTTGAGACGGTGGTGCCCTGTTCAGCGGTGCTTGAGACGGCGGTGCCCAGTTCAGCGGTGCTTGAGACGGCGGGGCCCTGTTCATCGGTGCTTGAGACGGCGGTGCCCAGTTCAGCGGTGCTTGAGATGAAGGGCCCAGTTCAGCGGTACTTGAGACGGCGGTGCCATGTTCAGCGGTGCTTGAGTGAAAGGGCCCAGTTCAGCGGTGCTTGAGACGGCGGTGCCCTGTTCATCGGTGCTTCAGACGGCGGTGCCCAGTTCTGCGGTGCTTGAGATGAAGGGCCCTGTTCAGCGGTGCTTGAGACGGCGGTGCCCAGTTCAGCGGTGCTTGAGACGGCGGTGCCATGTTCAGCGGTGCTTGAGTGAAAGGGCCCAGTTCAGCGGTGCTTGAGACGGCGGTGCCCTGTTCATCGGTGCTTCAGACGGCGGTGCCCAGTTCTGCGGTGCTTGAGATGAAGGGCCCTGTTCAGCGGTGCTTCAGACGGCGGTGCCCAGTTCAGCGGTGCTTGAGACGGCGGTGCCATGTTCAGCGGTGCTTGAGTGAAAGGGCCCAGTTCAGCGGTGCTTGAGACGGCGGTGCCCAGTTCAGCGGTGCTTGAGACGGCTGTGCCATGTTCTGCGGTGCTTGAGATGAAGGGCCCTGTTCAACGGTGCTTGAGACGGCGGTGCCCAGTTCAGCGGTGCTTGAGACGGCGGTGCCATGTTCAGCGGTGCTTGAGTGAAAGGGCCCAGTTCAGCGGTGCTTGAGACGGCGGTGCCCAGTTCAGCGGTGCTTGAGACGGCTGTGCCATGTTCAGCGGTGCTTGAGATGAAGGGCCCAGTGCAGCGGTGCTTGAGACGGCGGTGCCCAGTTCAGCGGTGCTTGAGACGGCGGTGCCATGTTCAGCGGTGCTTGAGTGAAAGGACCCAGTTCAGCGGTGCTTGAGACGGCGGTGCCCAGTTCAGCGGTGCTTGAGACGGCAGTGCCATGTTCAGCGGTGCTTGAGTGAAAGGGCCCAGTTCAGCGGTGCTTGAGGCGGCGGTGCCCAGTTCAGCGGTGCTTGAGATGAAGGGCCCAGTTCAGCGGTGCTTGAGACGGCGGTGCCCTGTTCAGCGGTGCTTGAGACGGCGGTGCCCAGTTCAGCGGTGCTTGAGACGGCGGTGCCCTGTTCAGCGGTGCTTGAGACGGCGGTGCCCAGTTCTGCGGTGCTTGAGATGAAGGGCCCTGTTCAGCGGTGCTTGAGACTGCGGTGCCCAGTTCAGCGGTGCTTGAGACGGCGGTGCCATGTTCAGCGGTGCTTGAGATGAAGGGCCCAGTGCAGCGGTGCTTGAGTGAAAGGGCCCAGTTCAGCGGTGCTTGAGATGAGTGTCCAGTGCAGCAGTTCCGGCCCAGGCATGGATGTCACTCGCCCCCTGACATGTGGCTGGCGGGGCCTTCCTGCCCATCTGTCTGTTGGCTTGCGGGGCCCTCCTGGGCTGCAGTACCGTGCCTCTGGGTGTCCTCCTGCACACCTGGGATGGGGCCCTCCTGGGCAGCTGGCCTGCTGCCGGACTTGTCGGGCGTGCTGCCCTTCCCTGGTCGTCTGTGGCCCTTTCCCACCTTTGGCGGTGTGCCAGGTGGCACCCAACTTGCAGCCGGAGCCAGGGTAGGGATTTTGGTCCCTGGTGTCCTTGGCCTCTCGCGCCGGGCACTGGTAATTTTTGGGTGCTTTTCCGGGGGTGGGCTGGCCGTGCCTTGGCTCCAAGCAGAACTAGTTGCCCTTGAGGGTGGGGGACTCCACAGTCCTTGGACAACAGTCTTGATAGGTCCTGGTTTGGTGGTGGCTGAGGTGCTGATTGCAGTCTTATGAGATGGACGGGGTGGCGGAGTTGTAGGAAAGAGGTCAAGTTTGGAAAAGAAAAGCAATTTGGAAAGAGAGGGACGGGTAGGTGTAGTGGGTATGGGAGTGGAGGAAGAGGATGTGGTTGTAGGAGTGTGAAGTCTGGTGTCTTTGGGTGCAGGTGCTTGGGCTGGAGGCTGTCGTGAGGTGGATGGCTGTTGGGTGGGTGGCTGCTTGCGTTTGTGTGGTTTGGAAAAGGGGGTGACAGACACACTGGGAGAGGACACAGGGGACGTGTAAATGGTAGTGGGGATGGTGACTGCACGTGTGCGGAGTGTTCGGGTGGGTGTGCTGGTGATGGACGTAGTGGCTGAAGATGTTGTGCATGCAAGTGTGAGTGGAGATGTCACAGGGAGGGAGGAGGGAGACGAGGAGGAGGGGGACACAGTGGAGGCAGTGGCTGTTGGTGTGTCTGCATGTGGATGTTGCTTGTGTGAATGCTTGTGTGATGTGTGGTGCTTATGTCTGGATGAGCTTCCCTTGGGTGTTGAGGTGTGTGCAGGCTGGTCTGATGGTGTGTCTGTTATAGGCAGAGGTACTGGGGATTGGGTCTGGGTGGAGGAATTTGGAGGGGGGAGGCTAGAGACAAGGACAATTGCTGCTGTCAGTGCTGAGGCCAGAGCGTTGAACGATCGCTGATGGGCAGCCTGACCCGAATGAATGCCCTCCAGGTATGCATTACTCCGGTGCACCTCCCTTTCTACACCCTGGATGGCATTCAAAAGGGTAGACTGCCCAACAATGATGGTCCTCAGGAGGTCAATGACCTCCTCACTGAGGGCAGCAGGGGTGACAGGGGCAGGGCCTGAGGTGCCTGGGGCGAAGGAGATGCCCACCTTCCTGGGTGAGCGGGCACAGGGCAAACGCTGAGCGGCTGCTGTGAGGGCGGTGCTGGTGCGCTGGGTGACGGCTGTACCTGTTGTTGCGGGGGGCACGGATGTTGCCGCCACCACAAGAGAGCTCCCTTCAGAGGATGAGTCGCTGCCACTGACATCAGCACGAGTCCCCGCTGTGGAGCTCCCCTCGCCCTCCGTCCCACTGGTGTACTCAGAGTCCGTTGCATTGCCCTCCAGGGCCATGTGGGATGCAGCTCCCTCGTGCTCCGATGCCACTTCTTCTCCACCTGATGATGCTAATGCACACATGAACAGGAAGACCACAAAAAAGGGGGGGGGGGGAGAAAGAAAGACATGTTGAGTGCATGCATAGGCGACACCGTTGGCGGAGAGGACAGACACAGAAGCCCCCTGCACTACGCCGTGCACTTGGGGTCCACTACTCAATCAGTGGGACATGGCCTACAAGCCTATGGACGACAACTGCACACATAGATGACACAGGGCCATGGATACCTGAACTTGGCACCCTGCAGAGGTGGGGGGGGGGCACAGGGCCATGCCTTACGGAGGGGCCTAGCCTACAGAAATCGCCCTGGCCTAGGGAGACCCACAGCCCTCCTCCCCCACCCAGACACCTCCACTGCGCGCAAAGTCACCAGAATGAGAGTGTACTCACCCCCTTGTGTCTGCTGTGATGTCCTCACGCGCCCATCCAAATCGGGGTAGGCCACCGCCAGGATCCGGGACATCAGGGGGGTCAAAGTACGACTGGCACCCCTCCTACGTTGGGAGGCCATCCCCAGCTGAGCCTCCGCCGTCTTCCTGCTCCAGCGTTGGATGTCCTCCCACCTCTTCCGGCAGTGGGTGCCCCGTCTGTTGTGGACCCCCAGGGTCCGGACATCCTTGGCGATGGCACGCCAAATAGCGACTTTCTGGTGGGCGCTGACCTATGTGACATGTACAGTGGGAGAAAAAAAATCATCACCTTCTGCATGCTTGATGTGAGTGGCCCCCCATCCCCACCCTTTCCATGTGGCACATGCTCTCATCTGTCGTCTGATGCATGCCTCAATCGCTCCCCTCCCCACCATCTTTCATCCACCCGACTCAACCCAGGCATTGGCCACAAAGCATGGTCCCAGTGTACTTACCTGTTGGTCTGGAGGACCGTAGAGTAGCGCATACTGGGGGAGGACCCCATCCACGAGTTTCTCCAATTCTTCAGAAGTGAAGGCAGGGGCCCTTTCCCCAGTCACAGCAGCCATTGTCCCTTCCAGACCGAGGTCACAGCAGCACTTGCAGTGTAGGTCCTCTCCTGTGGAAGATCAGGTATCGAGTGATTAAGTAGATAGAAAATGGCGGTCACGCCCGCGGCGGTGCGTACCGCGACCGCCGGCGCACATCGTCATTGGCTCGTGAAACCCATAGGTTTCAATGTTAACCAATGCGGCTTTGCGCCGCGGTCTTCGACGGCCTACCGCCACGGTGTGCCACACCAGCGCATTGACCTCACATCCCATTGTCACACTTCACAGGTCAGGCAGCCGCCATTTCAAGGGCCCACATGGCTTAATTTCTACTGCGTCACACATACCTAGGCCTTTCCTCAACACTCATACAAACCATTCAATGCATAGTGAATCGTGTTGTGTGCAAGCTGTGGGAACGTACCTGTGGGTTGATTGACTCTGTGCTCGCTGTTGTCCTTCCTAGGCACCGTCCGCTGGGACATGCAAGGAGATGGAATCTTCCCGTGTACAGACCGCTGGTGGGCCTGTCGACAATGGAGGAACGACATGTCATTCTGACATACAGGCTTGACCGAGCCACTATACATGAACTGTGTGCCCAGCTGGAGGAAGACCTGATGTCACCCATCCGCCAACCCACAGGGATCCCCCCTCTAGTGCAGATGCTGTCAGTACTCCATTTCTTAGCAAGTGGGTCATTTCAAACAACAGTGGCCATATCATCAGGGATGTCCCAGCCCATGTTTTCCAAGGTGTTGTCCAGAGTGTTGTCTGCCCTGCTCAAACACATGCGGAGCTACATCATTTTTCCTGAGGTGGGGGATTTGCCTACAGTGAAGGGTGATTTCTATGCCCTTGGACATATCCCCAACATCATAGGTGCCATTGATGGGACACATGTGGCTTTGGTACATCCCAGCAGGAGTGAACAGGTGTACAGGAACAGGAAAAGTTATCATTCCATGAATGTACAGATGGTGTGTTTGGCTGACCAGTACATCTCCCATGTTAATGCCAAGTTCCCTGGCTCTGTGCATGACGCGTACATCCTGCGGAATAGCAGCATCCCGTATGTGATGGGTCAACTCCAGAGGCACCGTGAGTGGCTATTAGTGGACTCTGGTTACCCCAACCTGTCCTAGCTACTGACCCCAGTGAGGAATCCCAGGACCAGGGCAGCGGAACGCTACAGTGAGGCCCATGGGCGGACTAGGAGGGTGATCGAACGCACCTTTGGCCTCCTGAAGGCCAGGTTCAGGTGCCTCCATATGACAGGTGGATCCCTAATGTACTCACCAAAGAAGGTGTGCCAGATCATCGTGGCCTGCTGTATGCTTCACAACCTGGCTCTGCGCCGCCAGGTGCCTTTTCTGCAGGAGGATGGTCCAGATGGTGGTGTTGTAGCAGCTGTGGAGCCTGTGGAGAGTGAAGAGGAGGAAGACGAAGAGGACGACATAGACAACAAGAACACAGTAATAAAGCAGTATTTTCAATGACACACAGGTAAGAGTACACACCAGCATATTACATTTACTTCAAGACTCCTACCTCTCTACTGTCTGACTTTTTCCCCCAGTGTATGGTAACTGTGTTGTGACTTTCCCTTCCGTTTTCAGAGATGTGGGCCCCACTGCGTGACATCTGCTTTGTTTCCCCATGGACTACAGCTGTGTGACAGCGGTTTGTTGGCATCACAATGTGAATAAACATTTTGGCACTGTCATGTCTAATACATTTGTTAAAATCACAGACAGACTCCAGATTGTTTTGTGCAATAAGTGTATTTTATTCAAGTGCTCTAAATTGGATGGGTGGTTGCAAATCGGTGAGGGGTGATGGTGGATGATTGTCCATGGCAGAATCCAGACTATCAGTATCACAGGTGCATTGTCCAAATGCCTGTGGAAAGTGGAGCATGGGCAGTTTAAAGTTGGGCAGGGTGACAATGTGGGACAGTGGGATGACAATCAGGGCGGTATCCTTTGCTGGCGGGGGTCTTGACATCTTACTCTGTCTTCTTCCTGGATCTCAGGGTCCGCTTGCGGGGTGGTTCTCCTTCTGCAGGGGGTGGGGTTCTGGTGGCCTGTTGGTCTTGTGTCGGGGCCTCCTGTCCACTAGCGCCGGCAGAGGTGGTAGCCAGTTCTTGGTCCATGCTAGTGACAGGGGCCCTTTGAGGTGCCACAGTGTCCCGCAATGTGGTGATTAACTCATTCAGGGCCACTACGATGGTACCCATGGCGGAACTTATGTTTCTTAGTTCCTCCCTGAACCCCATATACTGTTGCTCCTGCAGAAGCTGGATCTCCTGAAACCTGGCCAGGACCGTTGCCATCGTCTCCTGAGAGTGGTGGTATGCTCCCATGATGGAGGAGAGGGCCTTGTGGAGAGTGGGTTCCCTTGGCCTGTCCGCCCCCTGTCGCACAGCAGCCCTCCCAGTTCCCCTGTTTCCCTGGGCCTCTGTCCCCTGGACCGTGTGCCCACTACCACTGCCCCCAGGTCCCTGTTGTTGTTGGGGTGTTGGGTTAGCCTGGGTTCCCTGTAGTGGTGGACACACCGCTGATTTACGTGTCCTGGGGACAGAGGTATGGGCCCGCTGGGTGGGTGCTGTGCTGGTGTTCCCAGAGGGGGGAAGGTCTGCTGTGGCCTGTGGCTGTCTGAGGGGAACCGACTGTCCCGAGGTCCCTGATGGACCGGGCTGGTCATCTAGATCCAGGGAGACAGAGCTGCTGTCCTCACTGTGGGCCTCTTCTGGGGGTGGAGTAGACATTTGTGGACCCTCCTGCGCGGTGACCTGGCGTTCGGGTCCTGCAGGGGTATAAAAGTATGGTTATTGCTTCTGTGTGTGCCAATGGCGTGCAATGGGTGGGTGCCCGTGTACCCCAGTGCTGGCATTCCTTTGTGGGGGCTGTTGTGACGGTGTTTTGGGGGGGGGAGTGATGGGGATGTGCATTGGGCATGCTTTGGTGATGGGTGTCCATGCTTTGTGGTCGCATTCAGGGCTTGGGGTTGGGATGGGTGGGTTGTGATGGTGAGACATTTGCAAGGGGTAGTTGTGATGGGGGTGGGGGTATGAGTTGGCATGCAGGTGGGGTGGGGGGGATGAAGTAGTGAAGATGAGACTTACCAGAGTCCATTCCTCCAGCTACTCCTGCGAGGCCCTCAGGATGCAGGATGTTCAAGACTTGCTCCTCCCATGTTGTAAATTGTGGGGGAGTAGGTGGGGGTCCGCCGCCAGTCCGCTGCACCGCGATGGTGTGCCTTGATACCATGGAACGCACCTTCCCCCGTAGGTCGTTCCACTGCTTCTTGGTGTCGTCCCGGTTTCTTGGGTGCTGTCCCACAGCGTTGACCCTGTCCACTATTCTGCTCCATAGCTCCATCTTCCTGGCAATGGTGGTGTGCTGCACCTGTGTCCCGAACAGCTGGGGCTCTACTCGTACAATTTCCTCCACCATGACCCTGAGTTCATCATCTGAGAACCTGGGGTGTCTTTGAGGTGCCATGGGGTGGTGTGGGTGATGTGTGGGATGGATTGTGTGGTGCTAAGTGTGGTGATGGGTATTGATGTGTTGTGTGAAGTGCGTGCTAATATTGCAGGGTGACAGTGAATTGGGCGTCTGGGTGCTCGGATGTCTTTTCTCTGTGCATGTTCACGAATCTCTAGGAGTGGAAGTTTGTGGGTGATGTGGGTGTGTGTTTTATATTGTAATGGGTGTGTGGGAGTGGTGTGTGTATGTGTATCAGTAAGAACAGGTGTCGTAGCACTCGTGATATAATATTAGAAGTTATTCATGTGTCCCGTCTCTTTCGTGAAATGACATCCAACTATTTTGTTTGTATCACAGTCCATATTTATTCATAATGTTCAGATATCCTCCATAGGAACAGCCAACACGTGTTTCGTCCTTTGAGAAGTATCTCTCATTAAGGACTTCATCAGGGCTGAAATACAATAGAGTAGTGTCTATATATATGTTACAGAGCGATGATAGAAAAAACAAACACATTTTGGACCAAATTCAATAAATGACAATAGTGCGGTACATAGATGCATGAACTATTGTGATTCGTGTGATAGTCGTCGGCAAAAAGAAAAAGAAATACACAAATAACCCAATTACACCAACGTATAACCTTAGGTACAAAATGTAAAACATCTTGATCCGTGTCAGAGTAAGGTCTAAAACCTGAAAGTGATATGTGAAGGAAAAATACAAAACGATAAAGTCCAAACAAGGTGCACGTCATTTCAGGCAAGCAAAGTTAAGAGTAAGTCTTTGTGATTAAAGTAGATAGGGGACCCCGATTCGTGTAAAGTACTGAAATAAAGATTAAAAAGTATAGCAAGAAAAACCTTTGAGGAAAAGACCTACATGAACCAAAAAGGGGCGAAAATGCCTCCACTAACCTTATTGTAATTAGAATGTTTAAAAAATAATCATATCGTTGAGGTAGTCTCCGTCATATCTACAATGGGATGAGGAACACACAAAAAAAGATATTTTGCGGTCAGCCCCATCCAACTAGATATTCAAATTATGCTCCTAAAAGCCGATAAGAAAATTCCATGTGAAATCCAGTAAATAATGGATAATCTATACCTCACCTCTATGCGAAATTCAGTCAAAGTAAGTATGGGAAAGAGAGAAACCGCGCGGTCACATCCACCCCGCAGCGTTCCCAAATCTTATGGCCGCATTGAATCTGAACGTCAAGGATACGAACGTCAGATAAACAAGTCCGCCCACGGTGAGTCTGGAAATAGAGAAAGGGCTAAGGTTTGAGAAAAAACGGGCACCATCTTTTAGTGTCTCCGTTGTTGAGCACGGTGATACGCTATATAGAAATAAGTCCTCTATCGTGTCTCTAGGTATATGTTACTGTCGTCACGACCATGTAGTGGCACCATATTGGAAAATCTCTCAATTGGCAGAATAAAGGTAAGTTATCAATGATGCAACAACCTATTGGTCTATAGTGTCCGCCAGAATGGGGCAATGTCCAATAAATAGAAAAGTGAGGAAAAAGGGTCCCAAGGAATACAGAGGAATGTTGGGAAAAAACCTCTGATTAATCAACAAACCATCCAGCAGAAATATAGTTAGTGTCGTGTAAACATAAATAATAGTAAGATAACTTGATAAGATATCATCCTACCAATATTTGTACAATTACATACACGATATTACGTGTCACATTGCCAGCATTCGTAGCATAGAATATAACAAAATTAATATGAATATGCATTCAGTGAAAGTCACATTGTTAGTGTATCCTCCAAACTGTTAATAGTCTAAACACATTAATTATTGAGAGTCCCACATATCATATTACTAAGTACACTTACATCTGCGTACAAAAATGACTACGAGTATGTAGTCAGCACATTGAAAGGAGCATCTTATCGTATAAACAAAGATGAGAGTGCAGGCATATACACACTTATTGTCTATATTCTTAGGCCTTAAGTATCGAGAGGTATTATATGAAGGTGCAATTTCTGATAGACTAACATTTGCCATCATTCATTGTGTGAATTCCCACCAAGGCCCAAAACAAAACGTATACTGTACGAATGTTCAGAGGACAGTCAGTTAGTCCCCTAGATAGTATTCCATCTCGAAGTTGGTATTGAGGCCATCCTCCACAGCTCTAAGTTTTAAAATCCAATAACATTCCCTTCTCCTGAGCGCTAGCTCTCTGTTACCCCCTCTAGGGTCTCTTTTAATAAGATCAAAACCAAAAAATTCAAATCCACAGGAGTCATTGCGATCAGGGCAATGTCTCATGTGGTTCACTATGGGGTATCTCCCGTCGTCTTGTCTGAGGGCTCTGAAATGTTCACTCGCCCTGATTCTGAGTGGTCTGATAGTGCTACCTATGTAATATAGGCCACATTTACATACAATCATATATACAACAAAATTGCTGTCACATGTGATATTGTGGTTGATATTGTAAGGTACCCGAGTAGAGCTCCTAAATGTGGTGATACCCGATCTGGCCCATCTACACATGCCACAGTGTCCACATTTGTAAAAACCCGTACTGCGGTTACTTAGCCAATTGCCGAGGTTCTGTTTTTTGCGAAAACTCGGGCATAGAATATTTTTGAGGGTTTTGCCTCTTCTAAATGTAAAAATCGGGGTTCTGGGAATCACTTTATTGAGATTAGGATCAGCTTTGAGAATACCCCAGTGTTTGTTCATACACTTTTTAAGGAGCTTTGCTGATTGCGTATAGTTGACTATACATCTCATGTACGAAGGACAACTGTATAGATACTTTCTTCAAGGTGGTATGGCGTGATTTCAATAAGTTGGAATTAAAAAACACCACTCGAACACACGCTTGGCACCGTAACTTAAACCAAACAGAAATGATTAATCTGAGACAACTTCGCAACAATGAGGACATCACTATAAGGGAGGCAGATAAAGGGGGTAACATTGTGATTATGAACACCTTGGAATATGAACAGGAGATTCTTAGACAACTGGGAGATAGTACATGCTATGAGAAGATTGGGATAGATCCCATTCCCGCACTATCGAACAAAATTAACAAATTCTTACTACAGTGCTTCAATCAGTCTCTCCTAAAGGAAGAAGAGTATATGTACTTACGTGTTCACAAACCCAGGAATCCCTGCATTTACATACTGCCCAAAATACATAAGAACTCTACATCCCCCCAAGGCAGGCCCATTGTTTCAGGCATAAGGGGTCCCACAGAGAGGCTCTCGGAACATGTTGACATTTTTTTACAACCATTTGTAATCAACCTACCATCATACATTAAGGATACTAAACACATACTCAGCATACTAACGGACATAACGTGGGAACCTGGTATGATCTTAGTTACACTAGATGTTACCTCTCTTTACACCAGTATTAATCATGAACAAGGAAAGGAAGCGATGCGCCACTTTCTATACAAAAGACCTGCGAGACTGTATGACCACACGACAATGTTAGTCAACATGGTTGACCTGATTTTGAACGACAATGTTTTCTTATTTAAAAATGACTGGTACCGCCAGAGACGAGGCGTCGCCATGGGGTCTAAATTCTCGCCAGCCTATGCAAATCTCTTTATGGGACAGTTTGAGCAAAATAAGATCTGGAGCAAAGAAGGGAGTTCCTGGATGACAGACATACTCTACTGGGGTAGATATATCGATGATTGCTTGATGATCTGGACAGGGGATCGACAGAAATTGAACGAATTTGTAATGTATCTTAACAATAACGATTGCAATATACATTTCACATCCGAACAGAGTGCAACTAATATTGCCTTTCTGGATGTGGAACTGTTTGTCAAGGACAACAAAATAGAGAGTCGACTGTACAGAAAAGGCACTTCCTGCAACTCCATTTTACATGCTAGTAGTGCTCATCCAATCCACCAAATTAATACAATACCTTATGGTGAGATGGTAAGGGCAAGACGGAATTGTAGTCTGGAAGAAGACTTTGATAAATGTATTGAGGATATGAGCAACAGATTTAAGGCACGGGGGTATTCGTCCAACGTGATTAACAATGCACGTACGAGGGCGATGCGTCTCAAAAGATCGGACACACTTTGTTACAAACCTCGACTCAAAGATAACACCATGAGATGTATAGTCAACTATACGCAATCAGCAAAGCTCCTTAAAAAGTGTATGAACAAACACTGGGGTATTCTCAAAGCTGATCCTAATCTCAATAAAGTGATTCCCAGAACCCCGATTTTTACATTTAGAAGAGGCAAAACCCTCAAAAATATTCTATGCCCGAGTTTTCGCAAAAAACAGAACCTCGGCAATTGGCTAAGTAACCGCAGTACGGGTTTTTACAAATGTGGACACTGTGCCATGTGTAGATGGGCCAGATCGGGTATCACCACATTTAGGAGCTCTACTCGGGTACCTTACAATATCAACCACAATATCACATGTGACAGCAATTTTGTTGTATATATGATTGTTTGTAAATGTGGCCTATATTACATAGGTAGCACTATCAGACCACTCAGAATCAGGGCGAGTGAACATTTCAGAGCCCTCAGACAAGACGACGGGAGATACCCCATAGTGAACCACATGAGACATTGCCCTGATCGCAATGACTCCTGTGGATTTGAATTTTTTGGTTTTGATCTTATTAAAAGAGACCCTAGAGGGGGTAACAGAGAGCTAGCGCTCAGGAGAAGGGAATGTTATTGGATTTTAAAACTTAGAGCTGTGGAGGATGGCCTCAATACCAACTTCGAGATGGAATACTATCTAGGGGACTAACTGACTGTCCTCTGAACATTCGTACAGTATACGTTTAGTTTTGGGCCTTGGTGGGAATTCACACAATGAATGATGGCAAATGTTAGTCTATCAGAAATTGCACCTTCATATAATACCTCTCGATACATAAGGCCTAAGAATATAGACAATAAGTGTGTATATGCCTGCACTCTCATCTTTGTTTATACGATAAGATGCTCCTTTCAATGTGCTGACTACATACTCGTAGTCATTTTTGTACGCAGATGTAAGTGTACTTAGTAATATGATATGTGGGACTCTCAATAATTAATGTGTTTAGACTATTAACAGTTTGGAGGATACACTAACAATGTGACTTTCACTGAATGCATATTCATATTAATTTTGTTATATTCTATGCTACGAATGCTACGAATGCTGGCAATGTGACACGTAATATCGTGTATGTAATTGTACAAATATTGGTAGGATGATATCTTATCAAGTTATCTTACTATTATTTATGTTTACACGACACTAACTATATTTCTGCTGGATGGTTTGTTGATTAATCAAACACGTGTTGGCTGTTCCTATGGAGGATATCTGAACATTATGAATAAATGTGGACTGTGATACAAACAAAATAGTTGGATGTCATTTCACGAAAGAGACGGGACACATGAATAACTTCTAATATTATATCACGAGTGCTACGACACCTGTTCTTATTCTATTTTGTTTCTCCAGAAACATTGGAGGATTGAGGGAGATCCTCTTGTCGAAAGCACCGTGCCATGAACACAATGTGTTGTTATTTGATGGACTCACTGTGAGCGCCCAAATCCTATGAATATCTTCCTTGTTGGTATTGTTTTTGATCACGTTGTGTATGTGTATCAGATGTGTGTATTTTGAATTGTCCAATGTAGTAGTGTTTTGTACGAGTATGTGTATTTTGACCGCGGCGGTGTGTACCGCCAATGGAATACCGCGGTTGAAAGACCGCCGCATGGATTTGTGGGTCGTAATGGCATGGGCGTATTTCTGTTGGCGTGACAGTGGAGGTTTGGTCATCGCCAGTTTATCGCTGACCTTTGGTGTGGCGGACTTTTGTGGATGGCGGTATTTTGGCGGTTTGCCTGTTGTGGGTCAGAATGACCGTGGCGGTTTACCGCGACCGCGGCGGTGTTATGGCGGTCTTCTGTCTGGCGGTAAGCGCCTTTTACCGCCGAGGTTGGAATGACCACCTTCATGTTTTAGCTATTTCAGTGCTGTGTTAGAAAAAAAAAACAGCCATCTTACAGACTTTCATGTCACCCGTATTGTGGAGTTGGCTTTTCACACAGTTCACTTTGCAAAATCCTCTAACTTCACCGCAGACAATGAAATGTTGCAAGACAAACTGACTTTTGAACTTTGTCTTTGAATGCAGGGCATGTGACAAGTTAAAACCAAGATTTACGGGCATCTTTTCAGCTGTTCACTTTGTGAGTGAACAGAACACCTGTTATTTATCAACTCGCCAGAATGGGCGAGAAGGCTCTAAAAATAGCTTGACATGATGAAAGCTAACTCACCATAGCGAGTAGATTTCTCTAGGTCTGCAATACATTGAATACTGTGGTGTATTGGTTTTTTAGCATTTTTTTAAATCTGAAACACATAACCTAATTGTTATATTTTATTTTTGATTGAATCTTATTGATTACTAGGTTTTTAAAATAATGGTGGAAGGAAGACATAAAAAATTAAATACCACAATAATTATAACACCAAGCTTTGACTTTGTGTTCTGTGAACTGTGAAATTGTTTTAGTAGTACAAATTAACTTGAACTTGTATGAAACAAAAGAAAAAGAAAAGTCAATCATGAAGGATGAAACTATTCTTGTAGAGGCAATATTTCTGAAGTCTAGTGTACAAAATACAGCTGTCCACAAAAAAAATGTAATATCCATGAAAAAGTCCACAGAGTGAATGGCAGACACACACTGGCGGAAATTAGGTTTTGGTGTGTATCTTGGAGGCAGTGGTTGTCTTGCCATCCTCTCTTGGTGGTCCAGATGAGTAGCCCCTCAGGGAATGGAGGTAGAGAAGTGTTTTGTTTGGGGGCGGGGGAAGAAACAGGCAGGAAATCCAGAGTTCCAGGGGCTGGGTTGGGTGGAGCAGTTTCCTGTTGTGACAGGGCCTCCCCGTCTGTGGCAGGTGTATTTTTGTGCTGATGTTGAAGTACCACAGAAAGAGGTAGATGGGACAGGAAAAGCCCAGCAGATAAGATGGTAAATGTCAAACATCTCCCAGTTGGGTAGCATAAATTTGAGTTGAGATTCTGCATCTCTACATTGTGCTTCTTCAGCACCTGCTTAATGTCCTGGAGCTCTGTTAGGACCTGGGCCTTAATGTCTTGGGAGTGCTGTAGTGCCCGCAGGCAATTGCAGTCGGCCGTTGAAGTCTGAAGACTGCCAGTGAGTGGCCAGGCCGGGCAAGGCAGAGGTGGGACTGTTCTGCCTGGGAACGCCAGAGGGCTGCGGTGGTCGGGCACCCCGTGGGCTTGCACAGTCGGGCCTGGGAGTGTGGAGAGCCAGCTAGGTAACGCGAGTCTTCGCGCTGCGGCCCTTGGAGTGCCGACGATTGCCTGCCCTGGGAGGACTGCCCGGAGGAGGGCCTGAGACAGACAAGGATCGACGGCGTGGGGCCTGACGGGGAGCCTGAGGAAACACACTCGAGAGGACACTGAGAACAGGGGGAGCCTGAATGTGGCCCAGGAACCGAGTGAGAGCACACAAAACGGGCCAAATAGGTGCCAGACCCTCCCCCCTAGAAGCAGCAGAGTTGGGTGTGCTGTCGCTGCTGGTGGATGGAAGTGATTTGATGGGGCCATTGGGGAGACCCTATGTTGTGGAGGCTGTCGGACAGATATAAAGAGTGGAACTGCGGTGGAGCCTACCAGCAAAGCTCCGTGACATCGGCTGTGGACTATGTGGCTAGACGTTTGGCCATGCACAGCCATAGAGAGTGAAACCAGAAGCGGGGTCGAGGTGACGGCTCCCACATTAAACTGTGAGGGGTGTGCATCTGGACCGGGGAGAGTGCCTCCAGCCTAACAGTGCCTAGTCATAGATGAGATGGGACGTAACAAAAATAAGCCTCCTAAAATGGAGGAATATGCGCAGACACGCTATCCACCCTCGGAAGACTCGATTGCCTCCACACCCTCTGACTGTATTCCCCCCATGAGCGCAGAGCCTTCGGGGGACAAGCTAGATCTTATTTTGCAAAAAATCTGGGACTCGAGAGTAATTATGGAACAGAAACTGGGTGCTATTACTACGGACCTAAATCTGCTGAAAGATGACCAACATAAATTGGCGGATAGAGTCAAATTGACGGAGCAAGCATTGGCCACCTAACTACCGACGCAAGCAAAACACAACTCTGTTGATACAAATGCGCAAGCAAGTGAAACATCTTCAGGATCGTGCTGAAGATGCCGAAGAGAGAGCATGCAGAAATAACATCCGTATAGTGGGTCTTCCGGAGGGTACCGAGGGAGATCGCCCCATGCAGTTCATTGAGACATGGCTACAGACATTGGTAGCGCCGGAAGGCCTTTCCGCCCTCTTTACTGTGGAACGGGCGAATCGTGTGCCTACCAAAAGACCGGTCCCGGAGGCCCCGCCGCAGCCCATAGTGGTGAAAATACTAAACTACAGAGTCACATTACCCCGAGCAGCAAGCGCGCAAATCACTGTGGCCGGCTCTAGAGCATCTCTATATCCAGTTTATACGCTGTTAGTGCTACGCTGCTGGGCCTCCTTCAAGAAGTTAAGACACCGCAGAACACATGGCCTTGTATATGCATTTATCTTCCTGGTGAAGTTGAAAGTTATACATGAGTGAAGTTCTCATTTTTTTGATACTCCAACAGCAGCCAGAGAATGGCTAGACCAGAACTTTCAGAGCACACGGAGTGACCAACAACAAGAGTTTGGATCCCAGAAATCGAACCGTCTGGCACGGCGCGCCCGCCATAAATAGGACTCCATGAACAATGAAAGAGGGGGCCGTCCCCGCGACAGGTGCAGGAAAGTCAACTGGAAACCATCCAACTTGCTACTACGCTGCGGGACACCAGCCGTGGGTCCATTACGGAGTCATCCCTGGCTGGGGACTCAAGACACTGAAACAGAGGGCAGTGTGGCATTATTCCCTACCTTAATGCCACAGACCGCTAATGAACTCTGAATAATCAAAAGACTACTCTGATTGTTGCTTGCCCCCGCCTCAGAGATCCTGGGAATGATGTTGGGGGCTCCTTCGTCCCGCATTGTACTCTAGACTACTACCCTGACTCCTATATGTTAACACTGTGGTTAGCAACCATTATTACATTAACACTTAACCAGCTATGTTTGCTATCCCTATCTTATTAGCTTGAAGCTGGGACTTAATATGTGAGTAATTTATTACAAATGTGACCTGGGTCCGGACCTATATATTGTGCTGAGTAGATAAATTATTTGGCGTATGGACCACGGTACCCCACTAGCGTAAGCCAGGCAATCTTTATGTTTTTACAGTTTGGTTGTATTTGTCGTACTGGTCGAGCACTGTTTTCCATGCTGGACCATGAATTGGGTAGGGGTGTTATTTGTTGTTATAATGCTTCTGTCATCATGGAAACACTGGGAGAATGCAGTAGAGCCATGGGAGTAGAATTGCTCGACACTCCCTACACTAAATGTAATGGCCACAGTCACTAAATCATACAATATATTTACTTGGAATATTAGGGGGCTGGGGTCACTCTGTAAGCGACATAGGGTATTGGCACAATTGCACAGACGCCACACCCACCTTGCCTTCCACGGGAGACCCACCTTACTACACCAGAAGCCCTAAAACTGCGGCACAGGTGGAGGGGACAATTGTTTTATACTTCATTCTCGGCATATGCCCGAGGAGCTGCCATATGGATAAGGGCGGGGATTCCCTTTTCAGTTCGAGACACAAAAATAGACACACAGGGGGTGATTCTAACCCTGGCGGTCGGTGTTAAAGCGGCGGCCAACCCGCCAACAGGCTGGCGGTAAAAAAAATGGGATTCTGAGCCTGGCGGGAACCGCCAACACAGACAGCCACCTTAACACTCCGCCCGCCACGGCGGTACAAACAAACAGTGCGGCGGTCCCCGCCAACAGACAGGCGGGAGACAATGTACCGCCCACACTATTCCAACTCACCAATACGCCACCTTTTCCGGGGCGGGAGCACCGCCGATAAAAACACGGCGGAAACAGACTACGGACGGGAAAACGCTCACCACTACGCACTCCAGGAGGAAGGAGGACAGCATGGAACCCTAATTAAACATCCTACCTGCTCTCGTCTACCTTCTCATCTACCACGAGTACGAAGTCCGGCGCAGACGACAACGGTGAGTACTGCACCTACGACACACGGGAGGGGGAGGACGAAAGGTCACGGGCACACACATATGCGACCCCCCCCCAACTATGTACTCACCAATGCAGAGCACCAAGTCACAGTGACACCACCCAAACCCCCCTGAAAAATGCCAGGACGTATTCATATTTGGAATAAATATTTATGTACCAAAAAGCTCCAGAAAATTAGCGTACAACCATGAAAGATATCCACAACAAAACTAATGACATACACATCAGTGTATAACTGAAGTAACAAGTCCTGCACATCCTACGAATTCAGCATGTCCGTGGGCCAAAGTCTTGAGAAACAAGGGCAAAGCCCACACAGGAGACCTGAGTCCTTTGGAGAGAACACTGCAGGGGCATCAGATGTAAAAACTACAGGCACCTCAGGGGGAAGGGAAGGGGGGGGCACCACAGCCACATGAGTCCACGACGCCAGATCCACGAGGAGCCACCATGCCCACTGGACCATCCTGGGGAGTGCAAAGCCACAGTCTCTCAATGTCTCTACAGTGGGTGGGCTGCCCACTGGACCATCCTGGGGAGTGCAAAGCCACAGTCTCTCAATGTCTCTACAGTGGGTGGGCTGCCCACTGGACCATCCTGGGGAGTGCAAAGCCACAGTCTCTCAATGTCTCTACAGTGGGTGGGCTGCCCACTGGACCATCCTGGGGAGTGCAAAGCCACAGTCTCTCAAGTCTCTACAGTGGGTGGGCTGCCCACTGGACCATCCTGGGGAGTGCAAAGCCACAGTCTCTCAAGTCTCTACAGTGGGTGGGCTGCCCACTGGACCATCCTGGGGAGTGCAAAGCCACAGTCTGTCAAGTCTCTACAGTGGGTGGGCTGCCCACTGGACCATCCTGGGGAGTGCAAAGCCACAGTCTGTCAAGTCTCTACAGTGGGTGAGCTGCCCACTGGACCATCCTGGGGAGTGCAAAGCCACAGTCTCTCAATGTCTCTACAGTGGGTGGGCTGCCCACTGGACCATCCTGGGGAGTGCAAAGCCACAGTCCATCAGGTGGATGACAGTCTCCACTGGTCAAGGAGGAGGCATGGTGGGCACAGTGAACCATAAACGGTGCTTGAGACGGCGGTGCCCAGCGGAGCGGTGCTTGAGACGGCGGGGCCCAGCGGAGCGGTGCTTGAGAGGAAGGGCCCAGCGGAGCGGTGCCTCAGAGGAAGGGCCCAGTGGAGCGGTGCTTGAGAGGAAGGGCCCAGCGGAGCGGTGCTTGAGAGGAAGGGCCCAGCGGAGCGGTGCCTCAGAGGAAGGGCCCAGCGGAGCGGTGCTTGAGAGGAAGGGCCCAGCGGAGCGGTGCTTGAGACGGCGGGGCCCAGCGGAGCGGTGCTTGAGAGGAAGGGCCCAGCGGAGCGGTGCCTCAGAGGAAGGTCCCAGCGGAGCGGTGCTTGAGACGGCGGTGCCCAGCGGAGCGGTGCTTGAGACGGCGGGGCCCAGCGGAGCGGTGCCTCAGAGGAAGGGCCCAGCAGAGCGGTGCTTGAGAGGAAGGGCCCAGCGGAGCGGTGCTTGAGACGGCGGGGCCCAGCGGAGCGGTGCTTGAGAGGAAGGGCCCAGCGGAGCGGTGCCTCAGAGGAAGGGCCCAGCGGAGCGGTGCCTCAGAGGAAGGGCCCAGCGGAGCGGTGCTTGAGAGGAAGGGCCCAGCGGAGCGGTGCTTGAGACGGCGGGGCCCAGCGGAGCGGTGCCTCAGAGGAAGGGCCCAGCGGAGCGGTTCTTGAGAGGAAGGGCCCAGCGGAGCGGTGCTTGAGAGGAAGGGCCCAGCGGAGCGGTGCCTCAGAGGAAGGGCCCAGCGGAGCGGTGCTTGAGACGGCGGGGCCCTGTTCAGCGGTGCTCTTCCCCACGGCGGGCCCTGTTCAGCGGTGCCTATCTCCACGGCGGGGCCCTGTTCAGCGGTGCTCTTCTGCACCGCGGGCCCTGTTCAGCGGTGCCTATCTCCACGGCGGGGCCCCATTCAGCGGTGCTCTTCTGCACCGCGGGCCCTGTTCAGCGGTGCTCTTCTCCACGGCGGGGCCCTGTTCAGCGGTGCCTATCTCCACGGCGGGGCCCTGTTCAGCGGTGCTCTTCTGCACCGCGGGCCCTGTTCAGCGGTGCTCTTCTGCACCGCGGGCCCTGTTCAGCGGTGCTCTTCTGCACCGCGGGCCCTGTTCAGCGGTGCCTATCTCCACGGCGGGGCCCTGTTCAGCGGTGCTCTTCTGCACCGCGGGCCCTGTTCAGCGGTGCTCTTCTCCACGGCGGGGCCCTGTTCAGCGGTGCTCTTCTGCACCGAGGGCACTGTTCAGCGGTGCTCTTCTGCACCGCGGGCCCTGTTCAGCGGTGCTCTTCTGCACCGCGGGCCCTGTTCAGCGGTGCTCTTCTCCACGGCGGGGCCCTGTTCAGCGGTGCTCTTCTGCACCGCGGGCCCTGTTCAGCGGTGCTCATCCAGCAGGTCAAGGGAGCCAGACCTGGCCTCGACTCCCTGCTCAGTCGCCCTCGGACCGTGACGTTTCTGGACCCTTCGGGGACGGACTCCTGGCCTCCTTAGTGTCCTCCTTCCCAGCTGGGATGTGGCATGTGGGGTCCACCTTCTCCGCGCTCCTGCTGCCCTTCCGCTCCTTTGATGGGGCTCTCGGGCCCTTGCCTCCCCTAGATGGTGTGGGTGGTGAAGTGGCCGCACATTGCTCCTTGGGGGCAGCCCTGTCGGTCCTCGCACGGCGGTCCTTGTTTTTGCGGGTCCTCTTGCCGGGGGGGGGGCTGGACGTGTCCTTGCTGCTGATCGATGTGTCACTGCTGGCAAAGGGTGGGCTCCAGAACCCAGGCACAACAGTGACACCCGAAGCTGGGCTGGTGGTGGCTGCGGTGCTCTTGGGACTCTTTGAAGATGGATGGGGGAGGTCATCGTGGGGAAAGAGGTTAAGGTTAGCCAGGAAAAGTTTTTTAGGGCCAAGGTAAAGGGTAGGAGAAGTGGAGATGGAAGTGGAGGTAGAGGAGGTGGTTGTAGGAGAGTCAGGTGTGCTGTCATTGGGTGAAGGTGCTGGTGCTGTAGGCTGTCGTGAGGTGGATGGCTGTTGGGTGGGTGGCTGCCTGCGTTTGTGTGTCTTGGAAGAGGGGGTGACAGACACAGTGGGAGAGGACACAGGGGACGTGTACATGGCAGTGGGGGTGGTGACTGCACGAGTGTGGACTGTACTGGAGGGTGAGGTGGTGATGGAAGCACTGGCTGATGTTGGGGTGCATGCAGGTGTGAGTGTAGACGTCACAGGGAGGGAGGAGGGAGACGAGGAGGAGGGGGACACAGGGGTGGCAGTGGCTGTTGGCATGTCTGCATCTGGGTGTTGCTCGGGTGAGTGTTTGCGGGATCTGTGGTGCTTGTGTTTGGATGAGCTGCTCTTGGGTGTTGAGGTGTGTGCAGGCTGGTCTGATGGTGTGGATGGGATAGGCTGAGGAACAGGAGACAGAGACAGGCTGGAGGCAGTCAGAAGAGGGAGGCTGGAAACAGGGACAATGGCTGCCGTCAGTGCTGAGGCCAGAGCAGTGAACGCTCGTTGATGGGCAGCCTGACCCGAATGAATGCCCTCCAGGTACGCATTGCTCTGTTGCACCTCCCTTTGCACACCCTGGATGGCATTCAAAAGGGTCGTCTGCCCAACAATGAGCGTCCTTACCAGGTCAATGAGCTCCGCACTGAGGGCAGCAGGGGCAACAGGGGCAGGGGCTGAGGTGCCTGGGGCGAAGGAGATGCGCGCCTTCCTGGGCGAACCGGCACGGAGCGAAGACTGAGGGGCTGCTGGGAGGGCGGGGCTGGTGCGCTGGGTGGCGGCTGTACCTGTAGAGGCGGGGGGCACGGATGTTGCCGCCACCCCTAGGGAGCTCCCATCCGAGGACGTGCCGCTTTCGCTGCTCTCACCAGCGGTCCCCGTCGTGGTGCTCCCCTCGCCCTCCGGATCACTGGTGCCCTCGGTGTCTGTTCCTGGGCCCACCGGGGCCTTGTGTCCTGCAGCTCCCTCGTGCTCCGATGCCATATCTCCTCCGCCTGATGATGCTAATGCACACATGCACAAGAAGATGAAGAGAAAGGGTGGGGGGAGAAAAAAGAAGACCAGGTTGAGTGCATGCAATGTCAACACCGTTGGCGGAGAGGACAGACACAGGTGCCTAATGCACTAAGCCGCGCATTCGGGGTACACTACTCAGTACTACTGACTAAGACAACAGGCCAAGAGACGTCAAACGCGCACATGGGAGATGCTGGACCTTCAATGGCTGTACTTGTGACCCTACAGAGGTGGGGGCCGGGGGCACAGGGCCATGCCTAAGGGAGAGGACTACACTACAGAAAGCGCCCTGGCCTAATGTCACCCACAGCCCTCCTCCCCCACCCAGACGCCTCCACTGCGCAGAAAGATAGGAGAATGTGCTGATACTCACCCCCTTGTGTCTGCTGTGATGTCTTAAAGCGCCCATCCAATTCAGGGTAGGCCACCGCCAGGATCCGGGACATCAGGGGGGTCATGGTGCGACTGGCACCCCTCCTAGGTTGGGAGGCCATCCCCAGCAGTGTTTCTGCGGTCTTCCTTGTTCCGCGGCGGATGTCCTCCCACCTCTTGCGGCAGTGGGTGCCCCGTCTGTTGTGGACCCCCAAGGTCCGGACTTCCTTGGCGATGGCACGCCAAATCTCGATCTTCTGATGGGCGCTGACCTATTAGACATGTACAGGGTGGAAAGGAGGAAATCATCAATGACCTGCATGTTAGATGTAATTGGCCCCCACCCACCCACTTTGCCATATGGCACATGCTCTCATCTGTTGGGCGTTGCACTCCTCATTCGCCACCCACCCCACCAACTTACATCCACCCCAATCCACACAGGCATAGCCCATTCCATTAGCACCCGGTGTACTCACTTGTTGGTCTGGAGGACCGTAGAGTAGCGCATACTGGGGGAGGACCCCATCCACGAGCTTCTCCAACTCTTCAGACGTGAAGGCAGGGGCCCTTTCCCCAGTCGCAGCAGCCATTGTATCTTCCAGACCGAGGTCACAGCAGCACTTGCAGTATAGGTCCTCTCCTGTGGATGATCAGGTCTCGAGTGATTAAGCTGATAGAAAATGGCGGTCACGCCCGCGGCGGTGCGTACCGAGGCGGTGCGTACCGCGACCGCCGGCGCACTTCGTCATTGGCTCCTGAAACCCATAGGCTTCAATGTTAACCAATGCGGCTTTGCGCCGCGGTCTTCGACCGCCTACCGCCACGGTGTGCCCCGCCAGCGCATTGACCTCACATCCCATTGTCCCACTTCTCAAGGCAGGCAGCCGCCATTTCAAGGGCCCACATGGCTTAATTTTGACTGCGACACACAGGCCTAGGCCTTGCATTGCCACACATACACGCCTTTCAACCCATTGCCATTCTTTAACTGTGCAAGCTGTCTGTACGTACCTGTGGTTTGCCTGACTCTGTGCTCCATGTTGTCCTTCCTAGGCACCGTCCGCTGGGACTTTACTCCTTTTACTCCTACCCGCATATGCTCCATTCCAGTATAAACCGCTTCTTGTGCACTTCCAGCATGCAATCACACATAAGGCATGCTACATATCTCGGTAAGGTGCTCTCTGACCACAACCTGCTGGAGATCCAGCTGGCCAGGGGAAAGGTACCCACCCTGATACCAACATGGTGCTTACGGCCCATGATACTAGAGGACACGGCTTGCAGAGATAGCCTAGCTACTACTAATGACACATTCTTTTCAGAAAATGAGGCACTGCTTCTTCCCCATTGATCGAATTGGAGGCCTTCAAGGTGGCCATATGGGTATCCTCCATTTCTATGCGGGTGGGAGCACGGGCCGAAATTCTACATGACCTCACAAATGTAGAGAATAATCTGGGCGTTCTGGAACGAGAGGCAACCCTAGATTACACTAAGGCAGATCCGCCATATGGAGCTTCTGGAGCGTTTGTAGGTTGTGGATTCCAGAGCTTACACCCAAAGGGCGCATGCAGAGGCAGACAAACTGGGTACCCTTCTTGCTATACTAATCAGACCACAGCAATCTCCACACCGATATTAATGATACAATTTCCACAGGTGGAAATAGTAAATAATCAAACTGACATTAATGAAGCCTTTTGGTAATATTATACTGATCTCTATGCTGCGCCCCCACCTGTAGACGACCACACCATACACAGGTTTAACACCAATATCTGCTACTGCAGGTGACAGCATTGGAGAGAGAGGAGCTGCAAGCTCCACTTGCGATCACCGAGACCCATTTTTTATATTGCTTTGTGATGAAAAAAATATTTTAATAGGATGAAAACAAATCAGAATATGTGTTCATGTGCAAAGGATATCTTTTCTGAAATCCAATTTTCACAGATTGTTAATACACTATAGTTTTATCAGTAAAGTCGCAAGTTAGTAGAAAAGTTTTTGGACATTTTTCAGAAATTTACTGTGTGTAGATGACAATATGCTACCAAATCAAAGTTTAGTAATATAGCTATTAAAAGTGAGTATTTAAACAAACTGAGAAACACTCTTGTCCTGATAGCAAAGCTGTTAGTAAACTAAAAGAAGTCATGGGTCATAGGTCCCCTTATGTGGGCTGGATTCTTGTGATACATGCAGCAGACTTTAGTCTATTTAATTAAACGAAAAAGGTTTTTTTGTACTACAGAATTAGTGAGACTTTGCTAAGTTTCACTTACCAGTCTCCGTTCCACCAGGAATTTCTGTCAAGCTTCAAGGTGTAGAATCTGCAAGACCTTCTCCTCCCAGGGAAAAAGTTGTAAGGGGGAAGCTGGGAGATCCACCACCAGTTCTCTGGGCCTGCAGGTGATGCTGAAGACCAGGGAAAGCACTGTCCCCTGCAAGTAGTTCCACCTCTTCCTAATTTCCTCCTGTGTGCACAGATTATTTGCTAAAGCGTTCACTCCGTCAACTATTCTGGTCCACATTGTCCTTTTCTGAAATATGGTTGTATTTTGTATTTGTTCTCCAAACAATTGTTGCTCTACTCTAATAATTTCATCTACTATGACTGACGATTCTCACTCTGTAAAACATGGATTCCTCCTCGCCATAGTTAGTAACTAAAAAAAATTATATAGTGGTCTGCAAGTTGATGAAAAATTAATAACATGACTCATGAGTGGCAAAGTCAGCATCAGAATGGTGTTCTGCATTGAAACGGCTAAGGATCATGGTCTGAAATGGAGTGTGTTCTATAGTGTGGTTTGCGGGTTTTCCCAATTGGCCATTATACATTAGGTGTGTGGTGCTAGCATCCATACAAAACCCACAGCCATAATACACTGTTGAACGGGTCCTGCCACGGTATCCCACTATCAGGAAACCTTCACTGGTATACCGCCAGCACGACTGTGATATCTAAGTATGGTCGGCACAATCCTGCTGTCCCTAACGCGATGAAGTACTATTAGCCAGCATTGAAGCCCACTGCATCGGCTGCAAGATACTGCTTGTGAGAAGGATCACACTTTGTCGATGCAGATAGAGGTTCATCCACCATACATTTAAATACTGCAGTCTGAACACTGACACCTTGATGGAGTACTTGGAACCGTCGTCACAGTGGACTGCAGTAGTCCCGCCAAGATCTAAATCAGACCCTCTCTCTTAGAATGTGGCAGATATGAAATCTAAGCTTGGTGACCCCACATGGGACTCTTTTATACATCAGTTTGATATATGTTTTTTGAAGGAAACCTGGAATGTCGACTATATACATAGGCCTGGCTGTGTAAACTTTTTTGTTCGTGCTACCCATAAGGGTAAAGGTCACCCTTATGGTGGTGTCCTAATTTGGGTACGAATTTCATTAAATATCAAATTGTGTCTGCTCACTATCTCTCCACCTGACATTCAAGCTTTAACTATTACAGTGATGAATAGTCGCATGATCTGTTTGTTTGATGTGTATAATTGAGGGGGCTAGAGGTGAAGCAGAAACACCTACATTGAAATCACACTTGGCCCATAGAGAACAATATGACACACACAACACACTAATCTTTGGAGGCGATTTTAACACCACATTTGAACCCCTCGATTACAATGGCTACTCCTTCACTGATGCAGAGGATGAGGAATGGGGTGTTCTTGCATTAGATATTGAGCCTGTGAAACGTTGGACAGAGATAGCTCACCAGTTACTCTCATTAACGCTTTTTCACGGACTGAGGGTGAGTAATGGCCGTACCAAGTCTGATGTGCAAGCACTTTCTACTTTTAACCGCCCTGGTCAAACCAGTAGGATTGAATATATATTGATTGCTTTCCTTTTATGAAAATCTGTAGTGGATATGAAGATTATCAAAAGGTATGGCAGTGACCATAAGGCTATCCACTGTACACTTTCCAACTTAATTAACCATCTGGAGGATGTCCCACTCTCACTTTCTGAATCCATCAAATAAAAGGTGTAGAATCAAATGAGCTAAAATTTTGGAAAAAGAGGATATTAGTACAACCATGAACAGGGCCCTTTCAGACACTATAGTGAAACAAGATATCCCTGCGACACTGCTGGATAAAATGTCTACAGTTCCCATTATACATCGGAAACTTGTTTAACTTCATAGGTTAATGCTTTCTAGGCAGTTCCCTTGGCAGTAAACTGTCTGTAAAATCAGTTCATGGTATAAGGACTGCAGGTCAGTAAAAAATGAGTTAAACCGAGCATGAGAAAGTGGTAGTGTGGATGAAATCAGGCTAAAAAGGAAGCAATATAAGCAGGTCTAGGTAAAAGCACACAGTAAGGGGAATATCCAGACTAGGGAGGAATCATATGATGCAGCTAAATCCAAGGATACCATGAACTTTCGGTGCCTGGTTGCCAAGGGGGAACAGAGAGGCACACACCACCTAGCAAATTTGATTCCCTCTCCCCCCCAGGCCTCAATAACCCCCCCCTCTCCAACAGACCTGGCACAAGCACTTCTCTGATTTATACGACCCATCCTCTGGGACGGATGCCCCCTCAGATTCTGGGACACAAGTAATTATCTCCTCTTTAACTTTAGAGCTAAATGAAACGGTGTGTGCAATTAGGAGCATTAATCTTAGCAAAGTAGCTGGGCCGATGTGGTCCCCGGGGACTTTTTTCGTCCAGATTTGGAGATCTGGCCTACCTACATAAACAACCTGTCCATCACAATACTTGAAAGTATGGATATCACCAATAGCTGGAAAGCATAAGCGATAGTTCTAGTCCAGAAAAAGGGTTCTAGGGACTCACCCTTAAACTACAGACCTATAAGTGTTACTCATGTCACCCAGAAGATCTTTTATAGGCATATTTTGAACAAATTGGACTACTGGATAGAAGAGCACAAATCCCTATCAAACCTGCAAGCTGGATTTAGGGGAGAAACATAAGTACCATTGACCAGGTCTTTAAATTTGTAACCATCTTTTCGAATCCGGTTGTCTTACAGAAATCACACCTATATCTATTATTATATTAGTGGATTTGATCTGGTCCCCCTTCACAAACTTAGGGAGGTATTGAAGTAGATTGAGGTCCCCCTTGATTTGCTGAAACTTCTTATGTGTCTGCATCAAGATACATATGTGCAAGTACGTTGGGGACTCATAAAGTAGTATGTCAAGGATATTTACTTGCACCAACCTTATTCTCTATTTACCTTAATGATGTGGCAGCTTATCTTGTGGACTCTGAGAGTGATGCGCCTAGGATTGTGGGTCGCAGGATTCCTCTGCTTTTGTTTGCAGATGTTACCTTATCGGTATCCAATACCCCATTTGGCTTGCAGGCCCTAGTGAATCTCTTTACGACCCTCTGTGTCAATCGTGGGTTGGTGATGAACCATGCTAAAACCACATTTATGACTATTAACTCCCACAGATCTTTCAGTGGCCCCATCACTTTTGAGAGAGGTAGCTTAGACACAGTACCTCTTTTACTATCTATGGAATAAGGTTAACTATGAACATGCTATGGACTCCCTAAAGTAAAATAAAACAGTCAAATTATGCCAACATGAGTCTGGAATATTGAGCCTGTACCAGATTGCAAAAATAAAGCGGATCTCACCAGTGTTAAATGTTTACAGTACTAAGGCATGGGGGAGTGCCCTATGTCAGAAGATTACTGTTGGAAAATGGGTTATTGGTAGGGCAGGTAGGTACCTACACCTAGCAACAAGCCACCAACCTCCACATAGGTACAGTTAGGTCTCAGTAAATTAATCCCAGCTCTACCCTTGGTAGCTTGGCATTGAGCGTCAAGGCTTAACTTAGGAGACAAAGTGTAAAGCATTCAAATATCACAAAACAGTAATTAAATAAAACACAGGAAACAGTTTAAAAATCCAAAACCAATTTATAAAAATAGCTTATATTTTTATCTTTAAAATGACACAAAAACGATTAAAATCGGTTCAGGGGAACCGGAGATATGAATTTTTAAAGTATTATTATTTTCTAGCGCTTAGAAACAAAAAGCGCCAATCGGGTCATCTGGTTGCACCAGGACCGGGGCAAAGTCAAACTTTCAGGCCGACCGCGATGGAGCCCTGCTCGGCTACAAGTCGCGGGAGGCCTCGGTTAAAAAGTTACCTTCTGACTTAGTCTCTTTTTCGATGTTTTTCTTCCCCGGGACGAATCTGCCAGTTGAATCCGACCTCCTGGAGCTCTTGTCCGGATACGCGAAGTGGGTTTCCTCGGTGGTGATTTTTACCTTCGGACTTAGTAGTTTTTTCGAGATGAAAATCCTTCGACCGGGGTAAACCTGGATCTTGATCTGACGTCCATGGAGCCCTTCTCGGATACGATGGCTGGGAGGTCCCGGTCAACTTTTTACGTTCGGACTTAGTCTCTTTTTTGGATGTTTTTCTTTACCGGGACGAACCACGAAGTCAGGCCGGGTCGCGGTTGAGGCAAGCCGGCTAGAATTTCCGCGTCGGGTCGGTCACTTTATGGAGCTTTTTTAAAAAAATTCTCCAATCTTTTCCAAACTTCTGGGGCTTCACCCAGATGTTCTTTCAAGGTTCTTTTGGGGTCCACAGCTCACCCCAAGGGTCCAGAAGTTCTGTGATGGTCCTTGGGGGTGCGGACTTCAACTCCCAGAATGCACCTGGCGCAAACTCCTTTATGGCCACTGGGCAGTGGTCAGCTGGTCGCTTCTTTCAGGAGTTGGTGCAGGGGACTCTGGTTAGCAATTTTTCACCTGTAGCAAACAGGGAGTCCCTCCTTGAACCAGTTTAAGCCAGGCAAAGTCCTTCTTGTGGTGAAGCCCAAGTGTGCAGCTGGTGCAGTCCTTCTGAGTGCAGGGTCCAGGTGCAGGCCAGGGGTCCAGCAGGGCAGTCCTTCTTCTTCTTTAGTTCCTTTCTTGTTGAATTCTGGAGGGGATCTGAGGCGTGGGTGCAGGTCTGCCAGTTTTATCCTTGCTCCTGGGTGAAAAGCAGGGGGGCCCTGGTTCTCCAATCAGGGACAGGGTCGTCCCCCTGTGATGACCACTTCCTGGGAAGTGTGGCAAAAATCCATCCCAGAAGGCAACAGTCTCTAAAAATCCAAAATGGATTAATCTGATTTTTGGAGGAGAGATCTGGCTGAGCCCACCCACTGGTGTGGCTAAAAATCATAAACACACCCCTCTCCTGCCCTCTCCTAATCTAATCAAGGGGGCACCTAGCTGTCTGGGGTTGCAGGATGTGGGGGTGTTGCTGGGTGCTCCAGATGTCCTTCTCTGCCTTTGAAGACCAGTTTGGCAGCCCTCCCCCTTCCTGCCTCACCATCTGCTGAGGGGAGATTCTCTCCCCCAAGCACATTCCTTTGTGTGAAGCCAGGCCACTTCACACCTCATTAAAGTAGCCTGGCAGAAGCTGCTGCAGGCTGACCAATCAGAGCACAGCAGCAAAAACAATGCAGAGCTGAAATTGGCAACTTTTTAGGTAAAGTCTAAACTTTTTACCTGTACTAGTTATATTAAATCCAACAACTGGAAGTTGTGGGATTTATTACAACAATCAATTTGATACCAAATTCTTGGTATGTAACATTTAAGGAGACTTTAAAATTTAAAATAAAGTCTGCCCATTCTAGCCTATGAAGGGCATTTACTTCAATGAGGGAAAAACGAATTTGGCTGTTTTTACCTCACCAGGGCTTATAAATCTATTTTTATAAAATCCCTGCTTATAGTTACATGGCACCCAGCCCTAGGGGCACATAGGGCACACCTTAGGGGTGACTTATATGTAAAAATAAGGTAGTTTAAGACTTTGGAAGTACCTTTAATTCCAAAGTCGAATTTGCATATAACTTTAATTTAAAAGCAGCCAGCAAGGCAGGCTTTCTTTTAAAATGACACTGGGCACCTCAGCAATGCACCTAGGTGTGCACCACCTATGCTGTGGTCCCTAAACCTACATGCCCTACCATATACTAGGGACTTATAGGTAGGTTAACTTAGCCAATTATAATTAGCCTAATTTGCATATCCATTTTACACAGAGCACAGGCCCTGGGACTGGTTAGCAGTACCCAGGGCACCATCAGAGTCAGGAAAACACCAGCATAAAGTGGAAAATGGGGGCAAAAAGTTATGGGGCCTCTGCAATCAGCCCTAGTTTCTCACACAACCCCCCCCCAGCCCACACGCCCAGGAGACTCAGCCCAACCCTGGGAGAGTCTTCCTGGCTTGTTAGGCGAGGAAGACAGTGAAGAAAACTGGCTGTCCCTTTGCAGGGCCTACTCTGCCTTATATCCTCCTGTCAGGGTCACTCCCTCTGGGTAGTGAAGCCATCCCAACAGTAAAAGGACCCAACTCAAACTGAAACTTCCCTCTAGGGGGGTCTTCCTCCTCTCTCTCTGCCAACTTGGGTAGTGAGGTGCCCACCTCCCCTACTCCTAACTTTGCTAGGGCAACACCTAGCTTACCCAAAGAGGTCACCCAACACTTGAGCAACCCCACCATGACCAACAGGGTCAGGGGGCCTATTTTGCTATTGGCCTTGGGGTCTGCCTCCCAGGCCAAGTACAGTGCTGCCAGGAAGGCTAGCACCCAGCAGAGGCTACTGACAGCTGTCAGTACCCAGAACCACACCCTAAGCTCTCCACTGACAGGTGGCTGAGCTGCTTTAGGGGCATCTTTGGGGTCCTGGCACCCCTCTTGCTGTCTAGAGTGGGGGGCTACCACCTCCTGTGGCAGACACCCTCCTTCCACTCTCCCTTCTGTCAGTGCAGGGGCAACACCTTGCATCTGGACAGCTGCCTGACTATTCAGGACTTCCTTGGGGTCAGGTGAGGCCTCACCAGTGCAAACTCTGGGCTCCCCCCCTACTGGGGCAGAAGGCCTTTGGCTCCCTGGAACTCTCTTTAAGAGTGGCCTACCCTTCCTTTTCTTCTTTCCTTTTCTTGGGGACCCCTGTCTCCTAACTGTAGGGACTGACTCCCCAGGACTTTGGGTTGGGGGGGGCGCCCTGGGCGACCACCCCATCTGTGACCAGACTCACCTCTGGGAGGTCATTGCCCAGGATACAATCTAGGGGAAGGTCAGCACTGACTACCACCCTAATCCAGTCAAGGATACCCTCCCTCTCTAGGGGCACTATGGCTACAGGTTTGGAGGTGACCTCCCCTGTGGCTATCCTGACTTTCTTTGTCTTTCCTGGGACATACATGTCTGGGGTCACTAACCGGTCACTCACTATAGTGTGACTGGCACTGGTGTCTCTCAGGCCAGTGGTAGGGATCCCATTCACTTGAATGTGGTGGAAGTGCCTACTCCCACCCTCAGGGATCACCAGCTTACCATCTGGTCCTGTCTCCCAGCACAATGCTAGGAGGACTTCATCATCTGAGGAATCCTCCTCTATGGCTACACTGGACAGCCCAGTGCTAACCACCTTCCTTGGACAGGCTGCATCTCCTCTGAAGTGACCTGTCTGCTGACAGTCAAAGCAAGCCCTACTGTCCAAGAGTTTTTTTAACCCTGGGTCTCCCTGTCTCTGCTTGTCAGAGTGGGAGTGGGATTTTCTCTCCTCCTTCTTAGGGTTCTGGGGTACAGAGGGAGTCTCTGTGGTGGGCTTACCACCTCCCTCCTTAGGTTTTTGGGGACCTGTCCCCCCCTTCTTGGAGTCTCCCCCCTGGGACTTGACAACCACCCTGGTTCTCAACCACTCATCAGCTGCCTCCCCTAGCTCTCTAGGGTTGGTCTGCTTAGAGTCCACTAGATGCTGGCGTAACCTTTCTTGGATACAATTGGTCAAGATGTGCTCTCTCATGATCAAATTGTATAACCCCTCATAAGTATTTACTTTGTTGCCAATAATCCAGCCCTCTAGTGCCTTTAGTGAAATGTCCACAAAGTCAACCCAAGACTGGGTACTGACCTTCTGGGTGTCCCTGAACTTCATTCTATATTGCTCTGGGGTCAGACCAAACTTCTTGGCTAAGCACCTCTTCATACTAGGGTATGAATCTGCCTCCTCCCCCCTTAAGGTCAGAAGCCTATCCCTCCCTGAGTTGGGGACCAACTCCCACAAAAGGGAACCCCAGTATTGAGGCCTAACCCTTCTCATTTGGAGTGCCCTCTCAAAGGCCCCCAGCCACTTATCTATGTCATCCCCCTCTACATAAGCAGGAACTACCCCCTTGGGTAATCTGGGGCAAACTCCCCCACCCATGGACACCTCAGCTTCTTTATCGCTGCTTCCATCTCTTTTCTCTTTGTATGCCCACTTTTTCTTTTCTAGGGCCAGCTTCTCTGCTTCCAAAGCTATGTATGCTAGCTGGGCCTCCAGCTCTCTTTCTCTGATGGATGGGTTCTCTCCTCCTGAAGGGACCCCCTTCCTACCACTAGCTTTGGGTCTGCCCCTAGTGACTGTGTCTACTGAGGACCGTTCTTCCTCATCCTCACTTAGGCTCAGATGCCTTCCCTCCCCTGAGTGGTTAGAGCTTGCATCCTCCCTTCTTTCTCCCTCCTCTGGAGCTCCTTCTGACTCTACCTCTTGGGCCTCAGCCCATGCTGTCAGGGATGTGATCAGGATTTGCTTCCTGAGATCAGTGGTTGCAGGCAACCCTCTTTCAATACACAACCCCCTAAGCTGGACTACTGTGAGTGTGGGTAGGCTAGCCAGATCAAGCTCCATGGTTCCCTAGTTTTGTGTCAACAAAAACTTTTTGCAAAAATTGGAAACAAGAATTTAGAAAAATTACAAAAATTCAATAATTGAAATTAATCCAAATTAAAAATTAAAAACAATTTTTGCACTAGGACAATTTAAAGGATTTTCAATTTGTTTTACCTAAAACTGTAACGTGATATTGAACACAAGTACAGGATCCCGTCGCTGCTTCCAATTATGTTGGAAAATGGGTTATTGGTAGGGCAGGTAGGTACCTACACCTAGCAACAAGCCACTAACCTCCACATAGGTACAGTTAGGTCTCAGTAAATTAATCCCAGCTCTACCCTTGGTAGCTTGGCATTGAGCGTCAAGGCTTAACTTAGGAGACAAAGTGTAAAGCATTCAAATATCACACAACAGTAATTAAATAAAACACAGGAAACAGTTTAAAAATCCAAAACCAATTTATAAAAATAGCTTATATTTTTATCTTTAAAATGACACAAAAACGATTAAAATCGGTTCAGGGGAACCGGAGATATGAATTTTTAAAGTATTATTATTTTCTAGCGCTTAGAAACAAAAAGCGCCAATCGGGTCATCTGGTTGCACCAGGACCGGGGCAAAGTCAAACTTTCAGGCCGACTGCGATGGAGCCCTGCTCGGCTACAAGTCGCGGGAGGCCTCGGTTAAAAAGACCTTCTGACTTAGTCTCTTTTTTTATGTTTTTCTTCCCCGGGACGAACCTGCCAGTTGAATCCGACCTCCTGGAGCCCTTGTCCGGATACGCGAAGTCGGTTTCCTCGGTGGTGATTTTTACCTTCGGACTTAGTCGTTTTTTCGAGATGAAAATCCTTCGACCGGGGTAAACCTGGATCTTGATCCGACGTCCATGGAGCCCTTCTCGGATACGATGGCTGGGAGGTCCCGGTCAACTTTTTACGTTCGGACTTAGTCTCTTTTTTGGATGTTTTTCTTTACCGGGACGAACCACGAAGTCAGGCCGGGTCGCGGTTGAGGCAAGCCGGCTAGAATTTCCGCGTCGGGTCGGTCACTTTATGGAGCTTTTTTTCAAAAATTCTCCAATCTTTTCCAAACTTCTGGGGCTTCACCCAGATGTTCTTTCAAGGTTCTTTTGGGGTCCACAGCTCACCCCAAGGGTCCAGAAGTTCTGTGATGGTCCTTGGGGGTGCGGACTTCAACTCCCAGAATGCACCTGGCGCAAACTCCTTTTTGGCCACTGGGCAGTGGTCAGCTGGTCGCTTCTTTCAGGAGTTGGTGCAGGGGACTCTGGTTAGCAATTTTTCACCTGTAGCAAACAGGGAGTCCCTCCTTGAACCAGTTGAAGCCAGGCAAAGTCCTTCTTGTGGTGAAGCCCAAGTGTGCAGCTGGTGCAGTCCTTCTGAGTGCAGGGTCCAGGTGCAGGCCAGGGGTCCAGCAGGGCAGTCCTTCTTCTTCTTTAGTTCCTTTCTTGTTGAATTCTGGAGGGGATCTGAGGCGTGGGTGCAGGTCTGCCAGTTTTATCCTTGCTCCTGGGTGAAAAGCAGGGGGGCCCTGGTTCTCCAATCAGGGACAGGGTCGTCCCCCTGTGATGACCACTTCCTGGGAAGTGTGGCAAAAATCCATCCCAGAAGGCAACAGTCTCTAAAAATCCAAAATGGATGAATCTGATTTTTGGAGGAGAGATCTGGCTGAGCCCACCCACTGGTGTGGCTAAAAATCATAAACACACCCCTCTCCTGCCCTCTCCTAATCTAATCAAGGGGGCACCTAGCTGTCTGGGGTTGCAGGATGTGGGGGTGTTGCTGGGTGCTCCAGATGTCCTTCTCTGCCTTTGAAGACCAGTTTGGCAGCCCTCCCCCTTCCTGCCTCACCATCTGCTGAGGGGAGATTCTCTCCCCCAAGCACATTCCTTTGTGTGAAGCCAGGCCACTTCACACCTTATTAAAGTAGCCTGGCAGAAGCTGCTGCAGGCTGACCAATCAGAGCACAGCAGCAAAAACAATGCAGAGCTGAAATTGGCAACTTTTTAGGTAAAGTCTAAACTTTTTACCTGTACTAGTTATATTAAATCCAACAACTGGAAGTTGTGGGATTTATTACAACAATCAATTTGATACCAAATTCTTGGTATGTAACATTTAAGGAGACTTTAAAATTTAAAATAAAGTCTGCCCATTCTAGCCTATGAAGGCCATTTACTTCAATGAGGGAAAAACGAATTTGGCTGTTTTTACCTCACCAGGGCTTATAAATCTATTTTTATAAAATCCCTGCTTATAGTTACATGGCACCCAGCCCTAGGGGCACATAGGGCACACCTTAGGGGTGACTTATATGTAAAAATAAGGTAGTTTAAGACTTTGGAAGTACCTTTAATTCCAAAGTCGAATTTGCATATAACTTTAATTTAAAAGCAGCCAGCAAGGCAGGCTTGCTTTTAAAATGACACTGGGCACCTCAGCAATGCACCTAGGTGTGCACCACCTATGCTGTGGTCCCTAAACCTACATGCCCTACCATATACTAGGGACTTATAGGTAGGTTAACTTAGCCAATTATAATTAGCCTAATTTGCATATCCATTTTACACAGAGCACAGGCCCTGGGACTGGTTAGCAGTACCCAAGGCACCATCAGAGTCAGGAAAACACCAGCATAAAGTGGAAAATGGGGGCAAAAAGTTATGGGGCCTCTGCAATCAGCCCTAGTTTCTCACAATTACCCATTAAATCAAACTTCCACAGGAGCAGATGCCTTTTACCCAACTCCAACAGATGTGTGCTCAGACTTTAACTGATTATCCGAACCCTGCATCCGCTAGGAGGAAAGGGGAATGGGAATAGATAAAGAGAGACCGCCTCCAGATCCAGTTCCAGCCTGTGTTTCCCACTTGAAGATAGGATATTCAGTGTGTGTCTCGGAAAACCTGCACCTTTCTTCTTATTGGGATTCCCTTAAAGTAAGGACCTGCAGTTGGGTGATAAAAGCATAGATAAGTACATTCCTACTGAGCATTCAACTGTTCAGCCATTCACATTCACCCAATTCTATTGTTCTCCTAACCTTGATGTTTTGAGGAACTAGCCTATCTCTAAGGGAACAATGTTAACTTAATATCTTCTTTTCTCCAGTAGTCAGAGGTTTCCAAGGTTCTCTGGAGAACAGTTCAAAAGTTCACAACTATAAAAAACTACTAATGTATTTTACAGGAAACGGAAATTCATTCTCAGGGTTCAGTTTTCTCAATCACAGTCTCTAGGAATTAGTCTGAGCACTGAGGTTTGTCTCTAGGTTGACAATTCTGCAAAGCAAAAAGTTCTTGAATATACATGTACATATATATATATATATATATATATATATATATATATATATATATATATATATATATATATATATATATATATATATATTGGCAAGTCTGGACATCATACAAAAGGATTCCTTACTGCAGTTGCTTGAAGTTCTATTAAGCCAAAACAAATTCTTTTTAGAAAGCTGATAGCCAGTTGTTGGAAGAAGGAAAAAAAATCAGCTTCTTCAAAAGGAAAAAAGTAGCTTCTTCAAAAGGGAAAAAGTACACGGTGTGCACACCGTAACAAGAAAAAGAATTAATTACTCAAAACTGGTAGAATTATCTATGAAACGAAGCACCTAAGGAACACTGCTCATTCTTCTCAGGATGACAATTGAAGTGCAGGGCTCCCAGAGAGAAACAGCTGGAGGGAAGCTTCAGCCCAAGACTAAGGTAGAAACACTAGAGCGCTGACCTCGCATGGATTTGCGGCCACCATCTTGAGTGGCAGTTAAGCCTGAAGAAGCTAGTTTTAAGAACCGCTTCTGCAAGAGCCACCAGGAGTGAGGACGCCACTGCAACCAATGTGGGTACAAGGAAAAGGGGAATAGTTTTTGCTGAGGGAGGAACTTAACAACGCTGGCAATAGTTTTCCTGACACCCTATATGGTGGCGAGTTGTGGAGTTCTTCAGGTCCGGATGTGTTTTGCTGAAAACAACCGTTTGAGATCTCTGATGAGCCTCTCCAAAAGTACACCATTGCTACCTCTATGGTGGGACATGGTTATTCAACCCATTATTCGCAAGGCATAACTAAAGACGTGTCTTGTACTGGCATAGGCTAAAGTATACACTGGCCCCTGTAGAGTACTATAATGACTTAAGGAAATAGTCGAAACAGACAAAAGCTGTGAAATAAAGTGGGTATGTCACGTCTAGAACACATTGTATCAGTTAGCCTTGAGGACCACTGGAGGGACATGGGATGTTCACCAAGTCTTTCCAAGGATGTTCTGAAGGACACTTTTGTACTTAATGTTTGGCACCTTGAGTTGAGCAATAAAAAACATGGATCGCTCACCACTGAATTTTTAGATCATTAATTCCACAGTGAGTGTGAATGTTTTCTAGACTATTTTAACCCCTGCTGCCAGACATCTGTATGTTAAGGTTCAGCATGGCATCTTACCACTTCAGTCCTTTTGACCTAAATGGAAATCCAAAGTAAACACAAGCACCGTCTGTCCAGTGTGCTTAAATGCAAATGAAACTTTATCACACTTCTGCTTTTGTCCTGGCTACGAACACCTTAGGACGTATTGGATCCTTCCAATGTGTAGATAGCTTGGGGCTAGACAGTGCTTAAAGACACTGAGGCTGCTACGTGCTGAGACCAAAGAATCCATTGTATGTGTTGATGCCAAATATCTACATTGGAGTTGAGGTAAATCCAAGCTAAAATGCTTGGATAAATTCTGCTATGATTGGCAGTGTCTCTCATTTTTACCTTCTGAATTTGGTATTTTGCTAACAGGCAAAATGTAATTATTCTCTAAATATGGGAATCTGCTAATAGTTTCTATGCAGTTTAATTGGACTGAGTCGTAGTCTCTTATGTGAGTTGTTTTTTGTTGAACAAATGACTGTTTTGCACGCTTTGGACTAATCAATGTCATTAAGATTTTATAAGTAAACTCTAGAGAATTTATTCATGATATATTGTGAGGTATGGACTCACTGCGCTCTTGAATTGTTGCTGCAGCCCTGCCACTCCCTTTAAAGTGTGTGGTACTTTAATTTTAGATTAATTTGTTAGAGTTTTATACCTTGATTTTACCTGGATGTGCAATATAAGTTCATGAAATTGTGGTGTGCGCCTTTTGTGACCTTTAGCCTGCTTGACCTGCTAGGGTGGGACTAGGTCCCCCACCTGACTTTGCCACATTATCTGTTGCCCAGGAGGAAGGGGCTGACGCATTGTGCTTCAAAAGCACTTTTTCTGATGGATACAACTACCTGTGGATTCCTCACTCATTAAATTTTCCCCTTGCGCCAGCTTTCGACGGAAATTTTCTTCCCAGCTTCTGCACGTCTACGAGGACGTCACAATTGCCCATGCGACGCCGTCTGACGTCATACAGGAAATAAGAGGTCCTCGCCGACGTCAGTTCCCTTTTTTCCGTGCCTTCAACCAATGGTTATTCTTCGAGGGAGCAACTGTTTCTACTGTGCGTAGTTACAGTTACAATTTCTTTTTCAACAATGTCTCAGCGGAAGTCGGGTTTTAAACCCTGCAGGGAGTGTGGAGGCAAGATGTCGGTGACAGACCCACATGTGGATTGCTTGTGGTGTCTGAGCTTCGACCACGACGTAGAGAAATGTGATTCCTGTCAACGTATGAATCCAAAAGCGTTGAAGGAACGCGAGGCGAAGCTCTTTTTGGCAAAGTCTAAAAAGAAGGAGAAGCGGCATTGGTGCAGATCATCATCGCCTAAGTCTCACCGGCGTCACCGTGACTCCCGGCGCGTCGTGAATCTCAGCGCCGGTCAAGTAGAGAGCGGTCATGTTCGAGGTCGCCTTCGGTTCGGTGCCGAAAGACATGGGAGGTTAGTCCCACCATCACTCCTCAGCCGCAAACGCCTCCCGCATCACCGACGTCACCGACTTCGCCTACGACTCCACGATCTGTTTTCGAAGTGCCTCAACAGGATCAGGAGTTTTCACCTGCTTCTCAGACGCCGGAACCGGCGCCGTTGTCACCTCGAGCTCAGGCTCCGCAGTATCCGGCTTTCCCGGCTCCAGGTGCTGACAGTTCCGCATTTCTAAATGCGATGTTTGCCAGTTTCCAACAAATGGCTCCAGGTGGTTGACCGGCTGGTCCTTCGGGCCATTGGCCTTTAATATGGGTGCTCCGGCTCCTTTACGTCCTTACCTTTCATGCCCTTCCTTCGTATGGGAGGCGCTGGAGCGGCGCCGGTTCCCTTGGCGTCGTCTTCACAGCCCTCGACGCCGATTAGATCTGCTGTTCCGGCACCGGAGAGTTCTTCTCCTGTGCATCCTTTGCCTCGGTCGGTGCCGAAGAAGACCACAGCGCCGATAGATCCGGTGTCAGAGGGATCGGAGGATCCGCGTCAGGCATCGATGTCGGCTGACGCCCTGTCGACGCCGAGGATCAAAGCCAGACTTCATTCAAGGAGGCTAGCTCTTCGCCTCCTTGAGGAACAAGAGTATCAGAAGCAGGTCCTGGAGGAGGGAGAGATTGAAGAACCTCTGGGAGATCTCCAGGGTTTGGATATGGCAAGTGGTTTAGACACTTCTCCAGAGTGGGACTTAACATCTCCTGGAGAATATACACAGGAGGCTGCTTCTTTCCACTCTGTTATAAGAAAAGCAGCTGACTTTTTGGACCTTCCTCTGCCGGTGTCTGAATCAAAACCCAACTTATTGACGGAGGTCTTACATCCTGCTTCAACAGTTGCAGAGCAACTTCTGCCATTTAATGAGGCTCTTCTGGACCCAATATTAGAGATCTGGAAAAAGCCAAAGTCATCTTCGGCTGTTAATAGAACATAGCACGCAGGTATTGTGTGGCTCCTGCGGATCCAGGTTTTTTGTCGAGGCACCTGACTCCGGAAAGCCTGGTTGTACAGGCTTCATGTTCTTCTCGCACTGCCCCAGGCCCTTTTCCGGGTGTGCCTTCGGACAGGGACTTTAAAAAGGTGGACCAGTCTTCCAAGAAAGCGTTTTCATCTTGCAGTATGGCTCTCAAGTCCACCAATGCCACATGCATTTTGGGCAGGTACATCTACGCCCTTATGGAGGAGATCAAGTCGTCTCATTCGGAAGTGCCTCTGGAGGTGTTGAGCCTTGTTTCTGATGCTCAGGCTGCGGTGACCCAAGTGATCCAGTCAGGGCTGGACACGACTGATTCTGTGGCCAGAGCTATGAGCACTACGGTTGCTACAAGGAGACAGGCCTGGCTTCGTTCTTCTGGATTTTCGTCCGATGTTCAGTCAGCCCTGCTGGATCTTCCCTTTGATGGGGAGAAACTTTTTGGATCAAAGGCGGACTCAGCCCTTCAAAGATTTAAGGAGAGTAGAGCCACAGCGAAATCGTTAGGCTTGCAAGCCTCCTCTTCTGCTTCTTCGAGACTGTTCAGAAGGTTTAGGGGGTTTGGTCGTGGCTCATCCTCCTCCTTTCGGGGCAGATTTCAGCAGCAGGCCGCCACTGCCCTCCCCTATAGGTCATACAGGGGGAGGGGTAGGGTCCGAACCAGAGGAGCCGCCCAGCAGCACTCTGCCTCTTCCTCTGGAGGGGGGCAGCATGGGAAGCAGCCTTAGTCATCCACCAATTCCTTTGCATACCACTCCTGTAGGGGAGAGGTTAATGAACTTTCTCCACATGTGGGAGGCAATAACATCATACTCCTGGGTCACCAGCATTGTGGGGAAAGGCTATGCCCTTCCCTTTCGGGAGTTTCCACCCCCCATCCCGCCCGTCCATCCTTCTGTTCAGAAGAACATCTCCTGTTACTAGAACAGGAGGTTCTAGTCCTCCTTTCAAAGGGTGCAGTGGAGTTGGTTCCAGAGCAGGGAAGGGGTCAGGGTTGTTATTCGAGATAATTCCTGATCCCCAAGAAGGCTGGTCGGTTGAGACCAATCCTGGACCTGAGGGTTTTGAATTGGTTCCTCAAACAGGAAAAGTTCAAGATGCTGACCCTAGCTCAGGTGCTTTTGGCGTTGAACGATGGAGATTTGATGGTGTCTGTCGACTTGCAGGATGCTTACTTTCATATCCCGATACTCAAGTCGCACAGGAAGTATCTCCGGTTTGTGGTGGGATCGCAGCACTATCAGTTTGCGGTCCTTCAGTTTGGTCTTACTTCAGCACCTCGAGTCTTCACGAAGGTGATGGCGGTGGTTGCAGCAGAGCTCAGAAGAAAGGGGATAGCAGTATTTCCTTACCTAGACGACTGGTTGATCAAAGCCAAGTCTCCGGAGCTCGTGCTGTGTCACCTGCAGTTGGCAACCCAGTTGTTGTTCGATCTGGGCTTTTCGGTGAACGTGCCCAAATCTCACCTGGAGCCCTCTCAGCGCCTCCTGTTCATAGGGGCAGTACTGGACACAACATTGAATCGTGCCTTTCCTCTGCCTCAGCGGGTTCAGGACATTCAGGCGTTGGTTCCAATGTTTCAAAGTGGAGCGGTCATTCCGGACATCAAGGTCCTTCGTCTGCTCGGTCTGTTCGCTTCTTGCATTCTGTTGGTCACACATGCTCGGTAGCACATGAGGGCTCTTCAGTGGTGCCTCCGAAAGCAGTAGTCTCAACACAAAGGGGATCTCGAGGGATCAGTAAAGATCTCCAGAGACGCTGCAGTGGATCTAAGATGGTGGGTTGCGGACGGCAATCTTTCCCAAGGAAGACCGTTCTTGCTGCCTCCTCCAGTGACCACAGTGATAACGGATGCTTCCACTCTAGGGTGGGGAGCTCATCAGGGGGACCTGGAGGTCAAAGGTAATTGGTCTCCATTGGAACAGATGTTTCACATAAATCTGTTCGAATTGCGGGCGATACGTCTGGCTCTCAAGGCCTTCCTCCCTTCCCTTCGCGGTCAGTCGGTTCAGGTCCTGACGGACAACACTACTGCGATGTGGTATATAAACATGCAGAGAGAAGTAGGGTCGTACCTTCTCTGCAGTGAAGCTCTGCGGCTTTGGTCCTGGGCAAAGGACCATCGGATTTGCTTGGTAGCGAACCATCTGGCCGGAGTCTTGAACGTGCTTGCGGACTGTCTCAGTCGGCACTTCTCGACCGATCACGAGTGGCGTCTTCATCCAGATCTAGTCCGACGAATCTTCCAGATGTGGGGAATCCCTCGGGTAGATCTTTTTGCCACTCGGGAGAACTCGCACTGCCCGTTGTTCTGCAGCCTCCAGTATCCGGTGCAAGGAACGTTGGGGGACGCGTTTCAGATGTCCTGGTGCGACCAGTTGCTTTAGGCGTTTCCCCCATACCTTTGATTCCTTGGGTTCTGAGGAAAATTCGCCAAGACTGGGCCCAAGTCATCTTAATAGCTCTGGATTGGCCAAGGAGGGTATGGTATTTGGATCTTCTCCAACTCTCTCTGTGCCACCCGCTCCATCTCCCTCACAGGGCAGACCTCCTCTCGCAATCGCAGGGGCAGGTTTTACACCCACACTTCCAGAGCCTGCACCTTCATGCCTGGAGATTGAACGGGGCAACCTGAGTTCCTTTTCTCTCCCACCTGAGGTAGTGGATGTTATTTTATCGGCCAGGCGACACTCCACTAAATTTATCTACGCTAGCAGGTGGGCTAAATTTGTGAATTGGTGTGGAGAGAAGCAAACTGATCCCTTACGTGCCCACTTATCGGATATCTTGTCTTTTGCGTTGTCTCTGGCACAGAGGGGTTGTGCAGTTGCTACAGTTAAGGGCTATTTGTCAGCTCTGTCAGCCTTTCTGTATCTGCCTGACCAGCCTTCTTTATTTAAATCTCCTTTAGCATTAAGGTTTTTAAAAGGCCTCACTAATAGATATCCTCCCACTCCTTTCATTATGCCTCAGTGGGATTTAAATCTAGTCTTAACGTTTCTTATGGGCTCGCCGTTTGAGCCAATGCATTCTTGCCCCATAAAGTTATTGGTTTTAAAGACTGTTTTCCTTGTTGCGTTTACTTCAGCTAGACGAGTGAGTGAGCTGCAGGCTCTTTCTGTTAAGCCCCGTATACATCCTTTTATGGGGATAATGTGGTGTTGAGGACCAAGGCTGCTTTTTTGCCGAAGGTTGTTTCACCCTTCCATATAGGTCAGTCTATTACTCTCTCCTCTTTTTATCCTCCACCTCATCCTTCGAAAGAGGAAGAAAGACTGCATTGTTTGGACCCGAGAAGAGCGCTGAGCTTCTTCATAGACAGAACAAAGGAGTTTAGACTGGAGGATCAACTCTTCATCGGGTACGTGGGAAAGAGGAGACGAAGAGCAGTCCACAAGAGAACACTCTCCAGGTGGGTCATTCTTTGCATTAAGCTGTGTTATTCTCTGGCAAAGAAGGAACCCCCTAATGGAATAAGAGCTCGTTCCACCAGAGCTAAGTCGGCCTCTTCGGCCTTAGCTAGGGGTGTTCCTGTGGTTGACATCTGCAAGGCCGCATCTTGGTCGTCCCTCCACACTTTTGCAAAACATTATTGCTTGGATTCGGAAGTTAGGAGGGATGACCATTTTGCACGGTCGGTGCTGCAGGATTTCTTGGTTTGACCATTCAGGCACCCTCCACCGAGTGCGGCACTGCTTTGGCACTCTATTCAATGAGTGAGGAATCCACAGGTAGTTGTATCCATCAGAAGAACGAGATACTTACCTTCAAATTGTGGACAATCGTATTCAAATATTACCCTTGTTTTTCTCTGTAGACATTTACAGTTGGCCCATTACCCATAACAACCCTGTGGCCCTCAAGGTCCCAGTAATTTTGGTGTTTCAGGTATCCCCTGCAAAAATCAGTTTGCACAACTATCTGACCTTAATGTGCTGGACTGGCTCCCCTTGCCCACTAGAAATCTGAATCCGACAATTGACATTCGCCAACTTGCTCAGTCTAGGGAGGAAGGGTATACCATTGAAAGGAGTATCAATATCCTTCCTACTGTTGCCCCAACTGATGTTTCCATCATCCTAATGGAGTCTTCTGAGGTCTCCCTAGCTCCTCCCACAACGCCATCTGTCATTACTATTACCCCTAAAAACCATGGAGGTAACCAGGCCGGATATTTGCATAGCCTGGTTTGTTGGAATGTATCAAGGTTATTGGCTAAACTGGGGGATGTGGACTGGATCAATTATGTTAAAAAATGTGATTTTATTTAATTTCAGAAAACATGGTGAATGAGCATTTAACATGGGATGTTTTTTTGAGCTTCTGTGTCCCAACTATCAAAAGGAACAGGGACAGAGCTAGCGTGGGTTTAATGATGTTTATCCGTTCTAAATGCGGCTTTAGGGTTTTTCCTGTGCCTGTAAAACATGCCTGGATTCAGATCCTCTGGCTGGTACACCCTAATAATTTTTGTTTTTTGTTAGTTGATTTCTACAACGCAGTTGGCCACAATAGCAATCTCTGTCATCTTGAGGACTTGTTCTTTGTTGGGCGGTGTTTATGCAGTAGGTCCCTTTCCCTGACTAACAGCTTTAACATCATTATTGGGGGTAATTTTAATGGTAAATTGAGGTCTAATAGTACAGTGATCCAGCTGTTTCAAGTACTCCAGTCTGCTTAATATATTGGAGATGCAGGCGCCAGGGGTGCAAGGCTTTATAATTATGTCTTAGATTTAGGAATGGTGAATGTAATGGAATAATTGGGCCCACTCGATTCGTATGCCCCCACCTTTACAGACAGAGGCCAGGGCACTATTATAGAGTATATATTTGCTACTCCACCGATGTGTAGCCTTATATATATATATATATATATATATATATATATATATATATATATATATATATATACTCCATTACTGTGGCTCCTAGCGCTTACAGTGACCATAACCCCATTGAGCTCCTTCTTGATTTGCCCTTGCCCGTGGACTCCCTCACAAGCTATGTAACTACAGATATTTCTGCACATGATCAGGATCAAGGATTAGATGGTGTGGTATTTATTACTCTAAATTATGTGATCTGGTGATAAAGTCTTCTTGTCATTACACTGCTCCTGTAGTTCTGTCATGTAGAAAAGCCAACAGATGGCTGCATGCATCCATTAAAGCCAGCCCTAGGGATAGGACCCACTTGGTGGTCTGTCGTGTTGACTACAAGAAGGCTATCCTCGCTAGAAACAGGGCGGTCAAAAAGGAATTGTGGGACAGCTTAGTTTCAGCTCTCAACACCAGGGATACCAGGGGATTTTGTCAAATTGTTAACCGCTCCAAATTCTCTGAGACCTTGACAAATGGGAGCCAGACCAACATTAGCACTGAACATTGGCTAGAGCATTTCAAAGCAATTAATTCACTACCTACTGATATAGATACTGCCCATTTTGAGTCACCTATTGTTTTCCCCTTGAATATCAGATTTGATCAGTTGGACGTATACAAGGCAATTTGTGTGACCCCTTCTAGGAAGGTCCCCGGATCGGGCCCCGATGGATCTCTGCAAAGAGAGCTTGGGCTTCTGGGTTTCAGTTATCACAAATGTGGTTAGCTCAGCTGTAATAAGCCGCCTTCCAAACTCTTGGCACTGTGCTGTCATTGTTCCAGCCTATAAAAGGGGCTCCTGGCAAGATCACCATTGATATCACCTCAAAAACTCTTTTAGATTCAACAGTCAAAATAATTGAGCGTATTACCTCAAAAGGATTGAGAATTGGGCAGCAAGTGACAATGGGATTACCTCTGTACAATATGGTTTTAGAAAGGGGCTAGGCACTGTAAAGCAATGTCTCAACCTCTACCTTATCATTAACAAATACCCGACAGCAAGGGAGGAGGGGGAGTGGGGCGCTGCTTCTGTCATTTAAGGACCTTAGTAGCGCCTTCAACAGGGTTAAATGCAGTAAACTGGGGTTAATACTTTTGGAGCTAGGCCTTGATGAGGATCTGAAACAGTTGGTTTACGGGCTCTACATTGTGGGGTTAATCCCTCCATATGTGACAGGATGGGCGGAGAGTGCACCAATACCTTTGCCCTACACAGTGGTGTCGGACAAGGCTGTGTCCTTATTCCCATTCTTTTCCTTTTATCTATTAATGGATTGAGTAGCATATTACAGATTGTTGGGAAGGATCTCCCTAAAATTAATTCCGCCCTAGTCCCAGCTGGACGAAGCTGTCCTGTTATCACGCACCCCCAACGGTTTGCAGACACTAACTAATAGATTTAGATCTGAATAGCTCTAAAACTAAGAATGGCATGTAGCCGGAGAGCTGTTGAAAATGGCTTGTTTTGGATTAAGTTTAAGCGCATATATGAAGTTACTAACATTCCCTATCATGGTATTTGTTTGATTCCAAACGTTCTTGGGTTTCATGCATAGCAAACCATTGTTTGCTTTCAGCCAGTCACTGAGGGTTTTAATTTATTTTGCCCAACGAGTTGGCAAGAAGCCAGTTAAGCCAGTTTTGGAAGCATATTCACAAAAATGTTTACCAGTTTTAGCGTACAGTGCTGGGATTTGGGGCTATTGGGATGTCTCAGAGGTTCATGTGGAGGAGAATAGATTCTGCCAGTGTTTATTAGGTCTTTCTCCTTAGGATCCACATTTTTTTGCATGAGGAGCTAGTGTTGACCTATGCATCTGATTTCATCAAGGATGCACCACTAATCCTTTGGATCTCTGCCTGGTGTAATAAACATACTGGCCTGAATTGTGAAATTATCCAAGGTTGCCTGAGGTGTGAGAAAGGCATCTCAATTCCTTGGATAAAATATGTGTAATCTGCTGTCAGTGTAATAGGCTGGAATGATTTATTTTTCCCTATACCCTGACCAAAGGGGACTTTCCAGGCCAAAGTCATTATTCTTTAAACATGTGGTCACAACTAGAGAGCAAGAGGAACTTATGAAATCTTCCTTGGGTGATTATGTACTGGTTCAAACATCACCCCATATATAACCATAATTGTCTTCGGTTCCCAGCCCCTGGGAAAGGTCCCTTCTTGCTAAATTCCGGCTAGGTAGTATCAGATCAATGCTCTGCTTTCTCCTAGGTCAGTTCGACAAAGCTTCCATTCTCGTGTGCCCATGTGGTGAATTTTCAGCTCAAACCTTGGAGCATTTTTTGCAAACACTATGATTATGATCTATTAGCGAAGAGGTTTTTAAAATCTGCTTTTAAATCATTTGGTTTTACTCAGTATAGGCCTGTTGTCTATTTTCTTCACCAACTTGTAAGTCCTATTATCTGCTTACATATGGTATGCTTTCTGAAATTAGCTATTCACGAGCATAAATTACTGTTTCTGATGGATACAACTACCTGTGGATTCCTCACTCATTGAATTTTCCCCATGCGCCAGCATCCAACGGAAATTTTCTCCTAGCTTCTGCACGTCGACGAGGACATCACAATTGCCCAGCTCCCACGCAACGCCGTCTGGCGTCATACAGGCAATAAGAGGTCCTCACCGGCGTGCTGACTTTTGCTGAGCTTACCCTTTTTTAGGTAACATTTTTTAAAATAATGTTTGGGTTTGATGGAGTATTATAATTAATTGCTCCTTTGTATGTTTGATACCGATTTGCACATTTATTTTACGATTGTATCAATGTGAAATAGTGTTTACTTTAAGATGATCTGTGCTGTTATCATTTTTATATCAATGTTATTATATATTTTTTTCTGTTTGATTTGTATTTTTTATGATCATTTTCCTTCTTATGGTCGAATAAAGATTGATTGATTGAAGCTGTGATTTAACCTGATTGGATATTTTATTTTTCTGTATTTATGTGCTGTTGTGTGTACTTTTAAGATCTTTGCAACCGAAAAAAGTATTTGACTGACTGACAGTTCGAGAGCTTAAATGGAAGCAGTGTGAGGGATTAACACACGAACCACCCAAAGAACATCAACAGTCATCTGAACACGTACCCACTGGCCCTCATTTTGTCCACTCACAGTCAAGGCCCACCTGCATTGTTACCAGGACTTTATTTATGACTCCAAGACAGTGGCCCACACTCCTTACCTAAAAAGGAACGCTGAAATTGTTTTATGGTGCTTAGAGAAATGTATAAAACACCACTCAAATAAGTTGTGCTTTGAGACAGTCCTCAGACCCTGTTTCTATAACTGTTCTCCCAGCTCCAGTGTTTAATTAAGCCAACTGTTTCTGTTTTGCGCAACTCCTCATGTCTTTTGTTTTTTTGCAGTGTAAATTCACATTCGAGCAACAGTTCAGTGGAATCAATTCACAGATATAATACTGGAATCAATATGAAAGCAACAGTGGAATGAGTTATATGGTGTACTAAGAGCAGGTTGAAGAAATAAGCTGATGGGTTTAACCCCTTCACTGCCAGGCCTTTTCCCCCTCCTGTGCCAGGGCTTTTTTTGGCTATTTGGGGCAGTTCACGCTTAGGCCCTCATAACTTTTTGTCCACATAAGCAAGCCAAGCCAAATTTGCGTCCTTTTTTTCCAACATCCTAGGAATTCTAGAGGTACCCAGACTTTGTGGGTTCCCCTGAAGGAGACCAAGAAATAGCCATAATACAGCAAAACTTTCGGTTTTTAAAAAAAAATGCAAAAAAAGGGCTGTAGAAGAAGGCTTGTGGTTTTTCCCCTGAAAATGGCATCAACAAAAGGTTTGCGGTGCTAAAACCACCATCTTCCCAGCTTTCAGAAACAGGCAGACTTGAATCAGAAAACCCAATTTTTCAACACAATTTTGGCGTTTTACTGGGACATACCCCATTTTTACTTTTTTTTGCGCTTTCAGCCTCCTTCCAGTCAGTGACAAAAATGGGTGTGAAACCAATGCTGGATCCCAGAAACCTAAACATTTCTGGAAAGTAGACAAAATTCTGAATTCAGCAAGGGGTCATTTGTGTAGATCCTACAAGGGTTCCTACAGAAAATTACAACTGAAAAAGAAAAATATTGAAATTGAGGTGAAAAAAACATAAATTTTTCTCTACGTTTTACTCTGTAACTTTTTCCGGCAATGTCAGATTTTCGAAAGCAATATACCGTTACGTCTGCTGGACTCCTCTGGTTGGGGGGATATATAGGGCTTGTAGGTTCATCGAGAACCCTAGGTACTCAGAGCCAATAAATGAGCTGCACCCTGCTGTGCGTTTTCATTCTATACCGGGTATACAGCAATTCATTTGCTGAAATATAAAGAGTGAAAAATAGCTATCAAGAAAACCTTTGTATTTCCAAAATGGGCACAAGATAAGGTGTTGAGGGGCAGTGGTTATTTGCACATCTCTGAATTCCGGGGTGACCATACTAGCATGTGAATTACAGGGCATTTCTCAAATAGATGTCTTTTTTACACACTCTCTTATATTTGGAAGGAAAAAATGTAGAGAAAGACAAGGGGGAATAACACTTGTTTTGCTAATCTATGTTCCCCCAAGTCTCCCGATAAAAATGATACCTTACTTGTGTGGGTAGGTCTAGAGCCCGCGACAGGAAACACCCCAAAACGCAATGTGGACACATCACATTTTTTTAAAGAAAACAGAGGTGTTTTTTGCAAAGTGCCTACCTGTAGATTTTGGCCTCTAGCTCAGCCGGCACCTAGGGAAACCTACCAAACCTGTGCATTTTTGAAAACTAGAGACCTAGGGGAATCCAAGATGGGGTGACTTGTGGGGCTCTGACCAGGTTCTGTTATCCAGAATCCTTTGCAAACCTCAAAATTTGGCTAAAAAAACAAGTTTTCCTCACATTTTGGTGACAGAAAGTTCTGGAATCAGAGAGGAGCCACAAATTTCCTTCCACCCAGCGTTCCCCCACGTCTCCTGATAAAAATGATACCTCACTTGTGTGGGTAGGCCTAGCGCCCGCGACAGGAAATGCCCCAAAACGCAACGTGGACACATCACATTTTTTGAAAGAAAACAGAGGAGTTTTTTGCAAAGTGCCTACCTGTAGAATTTGGCCTCTAGCTCAGCCGGCACCTAGGGAAACCTACCAAACCTGTGCATTTTTGAAAACTAGAGACCTAGGGGAATCCAAGATGGGGTGACTTGTGGGGCTCTAACCAGGTTCTGTTACCCAGAATCCTTTGCAAACCTCAAAATGTGGCCAAAAAAACCCACATTTTCCTCACATTTTGGTGACAGAAAGTTCTGGAATCAGAGAGGAGCCACAAATTTCCTTCCACCCAGCATTCCCCCAAGTCTCCCGATAAAAATGATACCTCACTTGTGTGGGTAGGCCTAGCGCCTGCGACAGGAAATGCCCCAAAACGCAACGTGGACACATCACATTTTTTTAAAGAAAACCGGGGTGTTTTTTGCAAAGTGCCTACCTGTTGATTTTGGCCTCTAGCTCAGCCGGCACCTAGGGAAACCTACCAAACCTGTGCATTTTTGAAAACTAGAGACCTAGGGGAATCCAAGATGGGGTGACTTGTCGGGCTCTGACCAGGTTCAGTTACCCAGAATTCTTTGCAAACCTCCAAATTTGGCTAAAAAAACACGTTTTCCTCACATTTCGGTGACAGAAAGTTCTGGAATCTAAGAGGAGCCACAAATTTCCTTCCACCCAGCGTTCCCCCAAGTCTCCTGATAAAAATGATACCTCAATGATACCTCACTTGAGTCGGTAGGCCTAGCGCCCGCGACAGGAAATGCCCCAAAACGCAACGTGGACACATCACATTTTTTGAAAGAAAACAGAAGTGTTTTTTGCAAAGTGCCTACCTGTAGATTTTGGCCTCTAGCTCAGCCGGCACCTAGGGAAACCTACCAAACCTGTGCATTTTTGAAAACTAGAGACCTAGGGGAATCCAAGATGGGGTGACTTTTGGGGCTCTGACCAGGTTCTGTTACCTAGAATCCTTTGCAAACCTCAAAATGTGGCTAAAAAAACACGTTTTCCTCACATTTCGGTGACAGAAAGTTCTGGAATCTGAGAGGAGCCACAAATTTCTTTTCACCCAGCATTCCCCCAAGTCTCTCGATAAAAATGGTACCTCACTTGTGTGGGTAGGCCTAGCGCCCACGAAAGGAAATGGCCCAAAACACAACTTGGACACATCACATTTTTTCACAGAAAACAGAGGTGTTTTTTGCAAAGTGCCTACCTGTGGATTTTGGCCTCTAGCTCAGCCGGCCCCAGGGGGGGCAGAAATGGCCTAAAATAAATTTGCCCCCCAACCCCTCGCCCCCCAGGAGTGACCCTTGCCTACAGGGACGCTCCCCCTGCGTGACATTGGCGCAAAAAAATAAATCCCCGGTGCCTATTGGTTTCTGCCCCCCTTGGGGGCAGATTGGCGTAGCAAAAATCATCCGATCTGCCTCCAAAGGGGGCAGAAATGGCCTAAATAAAATTTTCCCCTCCAGGGGAGCGACCCTTGTCCAATGGGTTGCTCCCCATCTGTAAAACAAAAAAAAAAAAAAAATCCCCGGTGCCTAGTGGTTTCTGTCCCCCTTGGGGGCAGATCGGCCTAATCAAAATAGGCCGATCTACCCCCCAGGGGGGCAGAAATGGCCTAAATATAATTTGCCTCCTAGGGGAGCGACCCTTGCCTAAGGGGTCGCTCCCCACACCTAAAACAAAAAAGTAAACAAAAAACAAAAAAAAATTATCCCTGGTGCCTAGAGGTTTCTGCCCCCCCGGGGGCAGATCGGCCTAATAATAGGCCGATCTGCCCCCAGGGGGGGCAGAAAAGGCCTTCCCAAAAAATTCCCCCCCTGGGAGCGACCCTTGCCCAAGGGGTCACTCCCTTATGACAATTTCACCCAAAAAATAAAATCCCTGGTGTCCAGTGGGGTTTCAAAAGCCGAAACGCTCAGAGAGACTTCAAAGGGCAGGAAATTCATTTCCTTCCCTTTGAAGCCTCTTCGGGCCTCCCCCACGTGATCGAAAGAGAAATTCCAGCGCAATGGGGGAGGCCCTGTGACAAATCAGCGCGCGCCCGCTCGCTGACGTCACAGGGGGGGCTGGGGTCGGAGGTGACCTCGTCCAAGGCACTCGAGAGGTTAAGGGATCAAGCAAAATGAGTACAACAGTAGACAAAAACTACAGGTATCAATGAAAGGGCACCAGTGTATTTGGCCAGGACTGTCACAAGAACCATTGAAAGGACATAATTTAAAACCACTCAGATGGTAAAATACTGGAACCATCTCAAAAGCATCACTAGAACCAGCACAGAGGCATTGCTGGACCAAACAAAGATTCAATGAAACTTGTGCACGGGAATCACTGAAACCAGCCAAACGGTACCAAACTGAGGGTGCAAACCTAAGAACATTACACCAGACTAAGGGGGTCATTCCGACACCGCCATGCGGCCGCCAATGCGGCCACACTCCCGCGGCCCCCATTCCGACATTCCCGCTGGGCCGGCGGGCGCAAACCAAGTTTGCGGGCGCAAACCAAGTTTGCGCCCGCCGGCCCAGCGGGAATGAGGCCGCAACACAGGAGGCGACTCCTAATGGAGCCGGCGGTGTTGCGGCCGTGCGACGGGTGCAGTTGCACCCGTCGCGCTTTTCACTGTCTGCTATGCAGACAGTGAAAAGCTGGCCGGTGCCCTGTTAGGGGGTCCCTGCACTGCCCATGCCAGTGGCATGGGCAGTGCAGGGGCCCCCAGGGGCCCCTGGACACCCCTTACCGCCAGCCTCTTCCTGGCGGTGAAAACCACCAGAAACAGGCTGGCGGTAAGGGGGTCATAATCCCCGCCCTGGCGGATTATCACCGCCGGGGCATAAACGGCAGAAAACCGCCGGCCCCGGCGGTGCGACTGCGGCTATACCGCCGCGGTCAGAATACAGAAAAAAGCACCGCCAGCCTGTTGGCGGTGCTTTGGTCTTTTTTGCCCTGGCGGTCTTGGACCGCCAGGGTCAGAATGACCCCCTAAATGTGTTACTGGAAGCAGTGCAAGAGCATATCTGGAACTAGCCTGAAAGCATAGGATACAGCAATAGAACCATAGATCTTTGCTATAGGAAGTTGGTTAATTATTTGGGGCAGGCAACTACCCACCTCAAGAAATAATGAAAATTCTCGTCAAGCAAAACCCATGAAGTCACTAAATTAGCCTGAGCTCAACCCCCGGTAACAATGACACAGAGCAGGCAGGCTTAGCTTACGACAATGTGTGAAGTATTTGTGCAATACCAAAACAATAGCAAAGTCAAAACACCAAGCAAATAAAATCTCAAACTGAATTTGTAAAACAGAGTAAAATTTAATAAACAAAATGACACCAAAAATACTTTCATGTGCTATGGAGATGTGAATTTTTAAAGTTTTATGAAGAAATAAAACCAAAATAAGCTAAGTAAGAGTCTGTGGTTGCGGTAGACTGATGCCTGAATGCAATTTTAGGCTGACTGCAATGACGTGTGGGTCAGATACAACTACTAAGTTCGTCACTGTCAAAGATTTTGCCTTCTGCTTTAGGGCCTGATCTATATGTTGGCGAAAAGAGTACTCCATCACAACAGCGACAGGCTTCCCTTTCCGCCAACCTAAAGGTCCACCTGCCTCATTTAGAATCGGGCGTGCTTTCATTTTTTAGATGGTGGCGTCTACTCTATCTTTGCTGCCTGTATATACCTCTGACCGCCCCATGGAGTGTGGGCCTTCAGAAATTTGTCCATGTGTCTGCGCGCCCTATTGAGAGTGGGCTGACACATGGCCAGTTTTCACTGCCCGTCACTGCCATGATAAATGTGGTGATATGGGCCAGTAAAACATTTAAATTCTGCATTGGGATTTTATTTTTTGAAATAAAAAAAAAGTTGTCTCTGACGTAAAGCTCTGTCATGTTGATGGAGCTGTCCATCAGACTTGCAATGCATTTCTAGGAACCTCAGACAGCGGTCACTGGAAATGCAACAGATGTCCGCAGGGGCTGCAGACCTTCCTAAATATGGCGGGGGCAGTACCCTTGCGATGGCCGGAGAAAAGTGCTCCACCATGGTGACAGCAGTTATTCTGCCTACCAAGATGTAAACGGTTTCAGGGTTTCTGAACCAAAGTTTTTAAGTTTCTGAACTTAGGGCCTTATCAGAGTCCAGCGGAGAGGTTACACTGTCACAGATGCATTGGATATCCTGTTCCCCTTATTAAAAGTACCATTGGAACAATTACTTATAATACCATGGGCAGTATATTTGCCAGATTTGTGACAGAGTCACCTATCTGTCAAACTCTAAATCAGGCCCTTTGTTCTGGTGCCCAAACAAACACAGGAGTACACTTACAGGACTCCCGGGGCCTCAAGGGAGGGCACTTTGATTCTCCCAGGTTATCAATCGGAGGAGAAACTAAAGTCCAGTCCAAGTTCTGTTGCCACTCGTCATCTGGGCACTTCAGTAAAAACGCCTCTTGAAGATTTTTGTGACCCTGTAGCCACACAGGAGATTGGTCAACTGGCCCTTGCAGTCCTCTACTTTGCCCTGGGTGAAAGAGGGAGCAGGTTCAGTCCTTCAGGGGTCCTTTAAGGTCATTGAGAAGGTCCAGTCCTCTTCTATTCTTCCCCAGGTCCAGAAAGTGTACTCTCCTGGTGCATTAGGATGCCACATTTATGATTGCCACTAGGTAGTAGTTGGGGATGGCTCCTGCACACTGCCTAAGAAATAAGGTAAGGGTTCCAGTCCAGGGGTCAACTCTATCCACATTTCGAGGGGTTCATGTTTGCCTTAAAGCAAAATTCAATGTGTTTGGTCATTTTCAAGGCGGTGAAATTCTTCAGCCACATTAATCTTAGGCTCTAAGAGTTGGGGGTAAATAGGGAAATGTAGATGTTTATCACTTGTGTCCTCCCACATCTAACACTAACATCCAGTTTGAAGCAGGTACTGTACCCACAACAAACCCAGAGACAGAAGTCCACTAGTACAAAAGCAGAGCCTTTCAGCAACCAGACAGACAGGAGATATTCAGGAACTTTTCTGGTATCCTGTTCTCTCCTAGACCTGCCAGGAAGGTTTGGACACTCGGGTTAACAGAATGCCCACGGTCCCCCCCCCCCACACATATTCTATTGTACTCAGAGGAGTGATCTCTGCCTGTTGAGGCCAGGTTATTGTAAGCTCCTGGGAGGACTTCTATGACAAGCCCGGAGGCTAACATTATTACAATCTCCTTTATTGCCACCACTACAGCAGCCCCTTTAAAGAACATGGAACTCAGCAAAATTCCAACATAATAAAACAGCAGATGACCCAGTCATCTTCCTTATTTGTTGCTGCTTACACAGATAAGTACACATTCTAGCGGCTCTGAGTGATTGTGTGATAAGGTTGAATGTTTGGAAACTGTCCAGTCCAAGGTTAATTTTATTAGTATATTTCATAGTCTACTAATTTAAGTACGTATTAATTTAATACTTAGAGCTGAGGGCATAGGTTTTGGTAAGCAAGAAGGTTCAGGAATTAGAGGAAAAAGGAGCAATTGTGGAGATAAGGAACAATTTAGAGGGGTTTGTAAGCAATATTTTTCTAGTAGAGAAAAAAGTCAAAGTGAGAAGACCTTTGATAAATTTGAGAGGACTGAACGATTGGGTGGAGTACCACCATTTCAAGATGGAAGGCATTCACATCAGCAAAGATGTTGTACAGATGGGGGACTGGTTGACTCTGTTAGATTTGAAGGACACATACTTGATGATCTCAATTTGGGAACCCCATCAAAGGTTTCTTCAGTTCAGATGGGAAGGAAAAATGTAGAAGTTTGTCTCCCGTTCGGGCTGTCATCAGCCCCTTGATCCTTCACAAAGTTTCTTTATCCAGTGGCAGCCTATTGAGGGAGCGAGGTGTGCATCTGACTATCTATCTGGGTGACATTTTGATAATGATCAGAGCAAATTGAAAGTTGTAGAATATATACGAGAATGGCAGTGTCCTTGTTGGAGGATCTTGGTCTTGTGGTAAACTGACAGAAGTCATGTGTTTTACCGGGTCAGGAAACACAGTTTTTAGGATTTATAGTGAATACGGTGGAGGGGCAATTAAAATTGCCACGAGAGAAGTTAAGGAGGATAAGGAAGGAGATTTGAAAAGTGTTGTCTTCAAAGAAGATATCATTAAGGATGCTGGCAAGAGTTATAGGGCTATTGTTTTCAAAGATACACATTATTTTCACAGCTCATTTGAACTGTAGAGGCCTTCAGGGTTTAAAGGCAGGGCATTTTAGGAGTGGTCTGAAGTATTCAGAAGAGATTGTACTCACGGAAGAGGCGAAAGGGGGGCTTGTTTGGTGGTTAAGGAATATGGAGTTTTGAAATGAAAGAGCTGTTTCTGATGGATACAACTACCTGTGGATTCCTCACCTAATGAATACTCCCATGGCGCCAGCATTCGACGGAAATCTTCTTCCTAGTCTCTGCACGTCGACGAGGACGTCACTCTAGCCCACGCAACGCCGTCTGACGTCATACAGGCAATAAGAGGTCCTCGACGACGTGCCGACGTCAGTTCCCTTTTTTCCGTGCATTCGAAACGGTTATCTTCGAGGGAGCAACTGTTACTTTCGTGGTTACAGTGTATTTTTTGCTGCGTAGTCCTTCGCTGCAGTAATAATGTCGCAGAGAAAGTCGGGTTTTAAGCCTTGTCGTGAGTGTGGGGGCAAGATGTCAGTTACGGATCCTCACTCCGACTGTCTTTGGTGTTTAAGCTCCGACCACGACGTCTCGACTTGCGATTCATGCCAGCACATGAATCCAAAGGCCCTCAAGGAACGTGAGGCGAAGTTGTTTATGGCGAAGTCGAAGAAAGAAAAACATCATAAGAAGTCTTCTTCGCCAAGGCATCGGCGTCATCGAGACTCCCGGCGCCGTAGAGAATCACGGCGCCATTCGAGCAAGGAGACTCGTTCCAGGTCTTCGGATCGGCGCCGGAGGACTTGGGAGGTCAGTCCCACGGTCACGCCGCATCCATCGACGCCGTTGCCCTCTCCGGCGTCACCGACTTTACCTGGACAGGCGTCGGTGATTGAAGTGGTGCAGCCTCTGGTGTTGTCCCCGGCGTCGCAGACGTCGAGGCCGGCGTCGGGGTCGCCTTCGATACAGGCACCCCAATATCTGGCTTTTCCCACCCGTGGAGCCGATAGTACCGCATTCCTAAATGCGATGTATACCATCTTCCAACAGATGGCTCCAGGGGGTGCTCCGGCTGGCCCTCTGGCCTTTTCATTGGGTGATCCTGCGCCTCTACGGCCGGCACCCTTTATGCCCTTTCTCCCTTTTGGGAACGTGGGCTCGGCGCTGGTGGCCGCTCCGGTGGCTTCGGAGGGATTGGCCCTGGAGATTTCCATCCCGTCGACGTCTGGATTTCGTCCTGTGACTCCGGTGGGTCCATCCGCTCCGAGTGCTCTTTCATCGGCGCCGAAGTTACCTGTGGCGCCGGACGCGGCGTCGGTAGCTTCTGAAGATCGGCGCCGATCTTCGGCTTCGGCGGAGGCATTGTCGACTCCGCGTATCGAGCAGAGGCTTCATTCGAGGAGACGTGCTCTCCATTTATTAGAGGAGCAGGAGTACCAACGAGTCCTGGAAGAAGGAGAACTAGAGGACTCGGGTGATGGACTGCATGGTCTAGATACAGCCAGTGGGCTGGACACTTCCCCTGAGTGGGATCTTTCGTCTCCAGGGGAATACACGGAGGAGGCTGCTTCCTTTCACGCAGTGGTACGGAAGGCAGCTAGTTTTCTGGACCTGCCTTTGTCGGTGGCAGAGACAAAACAGAACCTTCTGACAGAGGTGCTTCATCCGGCCTCAGCTGCGGCAGAGCCTATATTGCCCTTTAATGACGCTTTGCTGGATCCGGTGCTAGAGGTGTGGAAGAGACCAGTATCTTCCCCAGCGGTTCATAGAGCCGTAGCCAGGAGGTATCGAGCTGCACCAACTGACCCTGGCTTTCTTTCTAGGCACCCTACACCAGAGAGCTTGGTGGTGCAGGCCTCCTGTTCATCCAAATCAGCGCCTGGTTCTTTCCCAACGGTGCCTGGGGACAGAGACTCGAAGAAACTGGATGCGCAGTCCAAGAAAATCTTTTCGTCCTGCAGTCTGGCGTTGAAGGCCACCAACGCAACTTGTATCCTGGGGAGATATGTTCATGCTCTTATGGATGACATTTCCTCATCATTTACGGAGCTTCCCCAGGGTCTTTTGGATGTTGTTTCAGATGCCCAGGCTGCTGCGACCCAGATTATTCAGGCTGGGCTGGATACGACCGACTCGGTGGCCAGAGCAATGGGCACGACTGTGGTGGCAAGGAGACAGGCCTGGCTCCGTAATTCGGGGTTTTCTGCAGATGTGCAGTCAACCCTTTTGGATCTCCCTTTTGATGGGGACAAGCTGTTTGGCGCCAAGGCAGATTCGGCCTTGGAACGTTTTAAGGAGAGCAGGGCCACAGCCAAATCGCTAGGACTCCAAGCTCCTTCTTCCTCTGCCTCTTCCAGGATTTTCAGGAGGTTTCGGGGATTTGGGCGTGGCTCTTCCTCCTCTTCCTTTCGGGGGAGATTCCAGCAACCTGCCTCTTCCCATCCCTATAGATCTTTTAGAGGGAGAGGGAGGGCCCGCACCAGAGGAGCCTCTCAGCAGCACTCTGCCTCTTCCTCGTCCTCTGGAGGGGTGCAGCAGGGAAAGCAGCCTTAGGCTTCCACCATTTCCCACTCACTCCTCTCCTGTAGGGGGAAGATTACAGCATTTTCTCCGCAAGTGGAAGACTATTACAACGGACACTTGGGTTCTCAGTATTGTGGGAAAAGGCTACACCCTTCCCTTTCGGGAGTTCCCGCCCCTCATCCCGCCCCACCCATCTTATTATTCAGAAGATCACCTCCTGTTGCTAGAACAGGAGGTACAAGTCCTCCTTTCAAAGGGCGCGGTAGAGTTGGTCCCAGAGCAGGAAAGGGGTCGAGGTTGTTACTCAAGGTATTTCCTGATTCCCAAGAAGGATGGTCGGTTGAGACCAATCCTGGACCTGAGGATCTTGAATTGGTTCCTCAAACAGGAAAAGTTCAAGATGCTGACCCTAGCTCAGGTGCTTTTGGCGTTGAACAAGGAAGATTGGATGGTGTCTGTCGACTTGCAGGATGCTTACTTTCATATCCCGATACTCAAGTCACACAGGAAGTATCTCCGGTTTATGGTGGGATCGCAGCACTATCAGTTTGCGGTCCTTCCGTTTGGTCTTACTTCAGCACCTCGAGTCTTCACGAAGGTGATGTCGGTGGTTGCTGCAGAGCTCAGAAGGAAGGGGATAGCAGTATTCCCTTACTTGGACGACTGGTTGATCAAAGCCAAGTCGCCGGAGCTTGTGTCGCATCATCTGCAGTCAACAACTCAGTTGTTGTTCGACCTGGGTTTTTCGGTGAACGAGCCCAAATCTCACCTGGAGCCCTCTCAGCGCCTCCTGTTCATAGGGGCAGTACTGGATACAACATTGAGTCGAGCCTTTCCTCCGCCTCAGCGGATTCAAGATATTCAGGAATTGGTTCCAATGTTTCGAAATGGAGCGGTAGTTCCAGTCCTCAAGGTCCTTCGTCTGCTCGGTCTGTTTGCCTCCTGCATTCTGTTGGTCACGCATGCTCGCTGGCACATGAGGGCTCTTCAGTGGTGCCTCCGAAGGCAGTGGTCTCAACACAAAGGAGATCTAGAAGGTGCTGTCAAGATCTCCAGAGATGCTGCTGTGGACTTGAAGTGGTGGATTGCGAGCAACAATCTTTCACAAGGAAAGCCGTTCGCGCAGTCGCCACCAGTGGCCACGGTCATAACGGATGCTTCCACTCTAGGGTGGGGAGCTCATCTGGGGGATCTGGAGATCAAAGGCCTTTGGTCTCCAGAGGAGCAGATGTTTCATATCAATCTGTTACGGGCTGTACGTCTGGCTCTCAAGGCCTTCCTCCCTTCCCTTCGTGGTCAGTCGGTACAGGTCCTGACGGACAATACTACCACGATGTGGTACATAAACAAACAGGGAGGAGTAGGGTCGTACCTTCTCTGCAGAGAAGCTCTTCGACTATGGTCCTGGGCAAAGCACCATCAGATTTGCTTAGTAGCAAATCATCTGGCCGGGGTCTTGAATGTACGTGCGGATGGTCTCAGTCGCCAATTCTCGGCAGACCACGAGTGGCGTCTCCATCCAGATCAAGCCCGTTTGATCTTCCAAAGGTGGGGGTTTCCTCAGGTAGATCTGTTTGCCACTCTGGAGAACGCTCATTGTCCGTTATTCTGCAGACTCCAGTATCCGATGCAGGGAGCGTTAGGGGACGCGTTTCAAATAACCTGGTGCGGCCAATTGCTTTACGCGTTTCCTCCCATACCCTTGATTCCTCGAGTATTGAGGAAGATTCGCCAAGACCGGGCGCTAGTCATCTTAATAGCTCCGGATTGGCCAAGGAGGGTGTGGTACTCCGACCTTCTCCAACTCTCAATGTGCCCTCCGCTCCGTCTCCCTTTCAGGGCAGACCTCCTCTCGCAGTCGCAGGGGCAGGTTTTACACCCCAACCTCCAGAGTCTGCACCTACATGCCTGGAGATTGAACGGGGCAACCTGAGTTCCTTCTCTCTCCCGCCTGATGTAGTGGATGTTATATTAGCGGCCAGGCGACACTCTACTAAATCTATCTACGCTAATAGGTGGTCTAAATTTGTTGCGTGGTGTGGAGAGAGGCAGATTGATCCCTTACATGCTCATCTATCGGACGTTTTGTCTTTTGCTCTCTCTCTAGCGCAGAAAGGTTGTGCAGTGGCTACCATTAAGGGTTATTTGTCGGCCTTGTCAGCCTTCATTTGTCTTCCAGACCAACCATCGTTATTTAAATCCCCTATTGTTATCAGATTCTTGAAAGGTCTTCTAAATAAATATCCTCCAAAACCATTCGTTATGCTGCAATGGGATTTGTCCTTGGTCCTGACTTTCCTTATGGGGTCCCCTTTTGAGCCTATGCATTCTTGCCCCTTAAGGTATTTGGTTATAAAAACAGTTTTCCTGGTAGCTATAACATCTGCAAGGAGAGTGAGTGAGTTGCAGGCCTTATCGGTAAAGCCCCCTTATACAACTTTTTATGGGGATAAGGTGGTGTTGAGGACCAAGGCTGCTTTCCTCCCGAAGGTTGTTTCACCCTTCCATTTGGCTCAGACAATTACTTTGTCCACGTTCTATCCTCCGCCTCATCCTTCTAAAGAGGAAGAAAGACTGCACCGTCTGGACCCAAAGAGGGCGTTGAGCTTCTTTATTGATAGAACAAAGGATTTCAGGCTGGAGGATCAGCTGTTCATCGGGTACGTGGGCAAGAGGAGAGGAAATGCAGTCCACAAGAGAACACTCTCCAGGTGGGTGGTTCTTTGCATTCAAATCTGTTACTCTTTGGCAAAGAAGGACCCTCCTGAGGGCATTAGAGCTCATTCCACCAGAGCTAAGTCGGCCACTTCGGCCTTGGCCAGGGGTGTTCCTGTGGTTGACATCTGCAAGGCCGCAACTTGGTCGTCCCTTCACACTTTTGCGAAACATTACTGTTTGGACTCTGAGGTCAGAAGGGACGGTCATTTTGCACGGTCAGTGCTGCAGGATTTCTTGGTTTGACCATTTAGGCACCCGCCACCGGGCGTGGTACTGCTTTGGGACTCTATTCATTAGGTGAGGAATCCACAGGTAGTTGTATCCATCAGAAGAACGAGTTACTTACCTTCGGTAACGACTTTTCTGGTGGATACATTAGCTACCTGTGGATTCCTCACGGTCCCACCCGCCTCCCCGTTGCCTTTCTGGTCTTACCAAGTAATCCTTGAGTGCGCTCCTCTTGGTCTTCAAGGTTGCAATAGACGTTGTATATATGGATACGTGTGTATATTATCTGTATATATATATATATATGTATATATCTTTGTGTACATACATGATTTGCATATATTTGTTCATTATATTAAATTTACAGCTATTCATTGCAATATTGTGTATTTTACAAGGTTATGGGATGTTGCCTTGCTCTTTCATTGTATTGGGTGGTTGTTCTCATGCACGTAAAAAATGTTGGTACTGACGTCGGCACGTCGTCGAGGACCTCTTATTGCCTGTATGACGTCAGACGGCGTCGCGTGGGCTAGAGTGACGTCCTCGTCGACGTGCAGAGACTAGGAAGAAGATTTCCGTCGAATGCTGGCGCCATGGGAGTATTCATTAGGTGAGGAATCCACAGGTAGCTAATGTATCCACCAGAAAAGTCGTTACCGAAGGTAAGTAACTCGTTCTTTTGGGGAGAGTCCCGGAATAGTTATAGAATCAGATGAGACTTTGGCATGTTGATGATCATGCTGTGGTACAATTGTAACAAGAGGAGATTGACGAAGAACAAAGCAATGTGTTCAGTTTTGTTGAGGATTGACAATTTCTCATCAGTGAGATATATGAACAAGTTTTGAGGTCTGAGATCAGAGTATCAAAGGATTTTGCAGATCTGTGAATCTCTTCTGGGATTATTGTTTGAAATAAGGTAAGGGTTCCAGTCCAGGGGTCAACTCTATCCACATTTTGAGGTGGAAGCTAACAGGTTGGTTTTAAGGAGGTAATAGATCTCAGAGGCCCACGTCAAGTGGACCTGTTTGCAAACCGGTTGAATGCTCAGTTACAGACATTTTTCATTTGGCATCCGGAGTTGGCAGGGATTAATGCATTTCATCAGATTTGGAGGGGTCTCAGGGCTTATGCATTCTCTCCATTTTCGATGTTTACTCCTGCAACTGGGTTGGTTTATAACTGGAAGGAGATACTAGTGTTGGTGACACATTTTTGGAAATCACAGGTTTTGTATCCAAAACTCTTAGAAATGTCAGTGGAGTTACCAGTCCTATTGCCATCAGTTCAGGAAATTCTGTTAGGTCCTTTAGGGAAAGACACAACCTGGTTATGTCAGGTCAGTTGGGACGGGTGGCATGGACAATCACAGGCGTGTCTGGGAGGTGCGGGTAATTTAAAGAGAGGCTACAAGTCTTATTAAGGAGTCCTGGGCATCAGGAACTAGGAAGATGTTTTATTTTAAGCCTGTTGACACTGCAGCCATTTGTTTGTTGGAGAAACTTTAAACTTGCAATAATGTTAGCCTTTGGTCTTGCCATAGATTTTCCTCAGCTCAGGTGGACAAAAAAATCTGGATTTTATTAAAGTCACAGAGGCTAATATTATTCTTCCTATATTCCCATCTCAGGGTTAATTGTTATTTATATAGTAGCTTTAGAACAACAATAACAAAGAAGAGGAACTGCAGAAGACAATGGAATTCGTTGGATCTTCTAGAAGCCAGTTTTATTTATTCTTGGACATTAAACCTTGTTGTGAACACTGTTATTTGTTTGGATTTGAAAATGTTTTTTGTATATTTGTGTGTTGATGCAGTTCGACAAAAAAGAGGGAAGACGGCTGGGTGTTCTGCTCTTTTAGTGTGTTGGAACTTTTTGTTTCATGTTTTTTAACCCCTTTGGTGCAGGCGTCGGGCACTGGCCTACGCACGCACTACCTCCTTGGTGCGGGTCACAACCAGTGGCCGACACCAGGGAGGGGGTTAAAAAATCCTCCGGTGCGTCGCACCTGAGGATTTGTTTTTTAATTTTAAAAAAAAACAGGGAGACATGGAGGCCACCAGGGAAACCATACAGCTATTAAAAAAATATAGATATATGTATTTTGTATAGGTCTATATATCCACATATCTATATATAAATATATATGTATATATATATATCCACAGATATGTATATATGTGCTGCGATCGGCCCCAAGGAAAACCACACCCACATATAAAAGTGATCTCTTTACATATATATTCGCCACCAGTTCTCTTGCAGTTGAAGCTTGTGTCTTCAAAGCGATTCACATACTTCAACTGACGCATTTCAACTGTAGCTTTTAGGCAGCAATAAAAAAGTCAAGTAACTCTTGTGATTATGTTTCTGCTTCAAAAGGATCTGACTTTTATCTAGTGGCAGTTTTGATGCCATAAAGTAGCGCAGAAGGTTTATATGCCTACTGCAAAGATCAAATCGGTATTTAATGTAAATAGCTGAGTGGATTAGTAAAGCTAGCCATTACCTGCACTATTACACAAATGAAATGTATGTGCAAGGGGGGTTATGGAGAGATAAAGGGCACTTTTGAAGGGTCGTAGTGAGGGAATCCGATGAAGAGGTCATGGGAGTGGGAGCACCAAAAATGATTGTTGGACTGGGCGCCAGAGGCACTAAAGACTGTGACAATTGGTATGTGACAAGGTGAAGGAATAGTGTGTCTTTATTGTTAGTGTTGTGAGCGAACGTGCTGATTGAGGGAAGAAGCAAAGGTAAGGTGACTAACCTTTACTGTTGCATGCATCTCACACACACACACCCGCCAGCAATTATGTGACTGTCTACATAGGCCAGTGTTTTAGAGTGACAGTTTAGCCAGTAGCAGAGATGGTGTCTCGTTGGATGACTGCTGCTCAAGCCCTAACTCAGGTTATAGAGGACAGCTCTGAGGTAGGATCAGATACTGAGACAGCATCTGAGGGATAGGACAGTGGCGCAGACTCTTGGAGTGAATTTTCCGACAACTCCTCTTCCAGTGATTTTGAGGGAGGTGATGAGGACAGTCCTGCTGTCCCTTCGCAAGCACAGTCTGTGCAGCGAGACAATAGCGGGTTAGCCCAACCCAGAGAGCAGGTGCATGTGGCAGCAAGTACAGAGAGTGTTCTCCTTTTAGTTCCCCAATTTAGTTCAGCCCCAAATGCCACCGCCCAAATCGTATTGTGGAGACATCAAAATTATCACGAAACAGCCTGGTTTTGTAAGGCAGGCACCTGGGTTTTTGGTCCCGAGCTGAGCGGCCACATTGGGAAACCTACCAATCCCAGACATTTCTGGAAACTAGACACCCGGGGGAGTCCAGCGAGGTGTGATGTGTGGATTCCCCAAAGTTTTGTTACCCAGAATACCCTGCAAAGATGAAATGTTGAATAAAAACTCTATTTTTTCATGCATTTCTGTCACAAAAACAACAAGAATATGCTGGGATCCACAGAATCCCTCCCATCCAGTGTTTCCCCACCTGTCCTGATGAGAATGCTACCCCACTTGAGTGCATGTACCTTGTGCCTGCGTCAGGAATGGATCACCCAGGGGGCAACAGTTGCCCTCATGTAAGGACTAACATTGACCATTGTGTGATCCATTCCTGACACGGGCACTTGGCCTACCCACACAAGTGAGGTACCATTTTTATCGGGAGACTCTGGGGAATGCTGGGTGGAAGGAAATTTTGTCGCCTCTCAGATTCCAGAACTTTGTGTCACCGAAATCGGAAGGAAAAGTGTTTTTTGCCTAATTTTGAGGTTTGCAAAGGATTCTGGTTAGCAGAACCTGGTGAGAGCCAAACAAGTCACCCCATCCTGGATTCCCATATGTGTCTAGTTTAAAAAAATGCACAGGTTTGGCAGGTTTTCCTAGATACAGGCTGAGCTAGAGGCCAAAATCCACAGCTAGACACTTTCCAAAAAACCTGTCAGTTTTCAATAAAAAAATTTGATGTGTCCATGTTGCGTTTTGAGGCATTTCCTGTTGCGGGCACTAGGCCTACCAACACAAGTGAGGTACCATTTTTATCAGGAGACTTGGGGGAAAGCTGGGTGGAAGGAAATGTGTGGCTTATCTCAGATTCCAGAACTTTCTGTCATTGAAATGTGAGAAAAAAGCTTTTTTTTGCCAAATTTTGAGGTTTGCAAAGGATTCTGGGTAACAGAACCTGGCGAGAGCCCCACAGTCACCCCATTCGCAATTCCCCTAGGTGTCTAGTTTTCAGAAATGTCCAGGTTTGCTAGGTTTTCCTCAGTGCTTAATTTGTAAATAAAAAGGTGCCGGTGCCCAAAGCCCTCCTCTTAAACACGCGGCTGCTGCAATTAAATGTGCGAACACGGGGTACTGAGGCAGCGTAAACCCGAAGCCATTTTGGACCTCTTCAATCCATTTAAAAGCCACTCCCTGCCCCTGTAGCTCACACCTGCAGCTTTCTGCTTTCTCTCATTGTGACGCTTTTTAATTTTTCTCTTCCTCTGTCTTTCCCAAATGTGTCTTTTGCTTATAGCAGATGCTTGAGGCGGGAGACTATGCGCCGTCCTCAAAAATAGGTGCTGGTGCTCAGCACTGGAAATAACAAGCACAAATTAGGCACTGGTTTTCCTAGGTGCCAGCTGAGCTAGAGGCCAAAATCCACAGCTAGGCAAAAAAAAGGTCAGTTTTCTTTGGGAAAATGTGGTGTGTCCACGTTGTGGTTTGAGGCATTTCCTGTCATGGGCACTAGCCCTACCCACATAATGAGGTACCATTTTTATCAGGAGACTTGGGGTAATGCTGGGTGGAAGGAAGTTTGTGGCTCCTTTCAGATTCCAGAACTTTGCAGCACCAAAATCGGAGGGAAAAGTGTTTTTTTGCCAAATCTTGAGGTTTGCAAAGGATTCTGGGTAACAGAACCTGGTGAGAGCCCCACAAGTCACCCCATCCTGGATTCTCCGAGGTGTCTAGTTTTCAGAAATGCACAGGTTTGGTAGGTTTCCGTAGGTGCCGGCTGCGCTGGAGGCCAAAATCCACAGCTAGACACTTTACAAAAAACACATCAGATTTCAATGTAAAAATGTGTGTCCATGTTGCGTTTCCTGTCGCGGGCACTAGTTCTACCCACACAAGTGAGATACCATTTTTATCGGTAGAGTTGGGGGAAGAGAGACTAGAAGAGCAAGTGTTATTGACCCTTGTCTTTCTATACATTTTCCTTCCAAATGTAAGACAGTGTGTAAAAAAAGAAGTCTATTTGAGAAATGCCCTGTAATTCACATGCTAGTATGGGCACCTCGGAATTCAGAGATGTGCAAATAACCACTGCTTCTCAACACCTTATCTTGTGCCCATTTTGGAAATACAAAATATTTTTCACTCTTTATATTTCATCAAATGAATTGCTGTATACCTGGTATACATTGAAAACCTATTGCAAGGTGCAGCTAACGTATTGGCTCTGGATACCTAGGGTTTTTGATGAACCTGCAAGCCCTATATATCCTTGCAACCAGAAGAGACAAGCAGACGTAACAATTTATTGCTTTAAAAAATCTGCATATCTAGAAAAAGTTATAGAAGAAAACGTGGACAGAATTGGCTGTTTTTACACCTCAATTTCAATATATTTATTTCAGCTGTTATTTTTTGTAGGAAAATCTTGTAGGATCTACACAAATGACCCCTTGCTACATTCAGAATTTTGTCTACTTTTCAGAAATGTTTAGCTGTCCGGGATCCAGCAGTGGTTTCAACCTATTTCTGTCACTAACTGGAAGGAAGCTAAAAGGACAAAAAATTGTAAAAATGGGGAATGTCCCAGTAAAATGCCAAAATTGTGTTAAAAAATGTGGTTTCTGATGGATACAACTACCTGTGGATTCCTCACTCATGGAATTTTCCCCATGCGCCAGCTTTCGACGGAAATTTTCTCCTAGCTTCTGCACGTCGATGAGGACGTCATAATAGCCTGGCTCACACGCAACGCCGTCTGACGTCATACGGGCAATAAGAGGTCCTCGCCGGCGTGCTGACGTCAGTTCCCTTTTTTCCGTGCCTTCAAGCGATGGTTATTCTTCGAGGGAGCAACTGTTTCTGCTCTGCGTAGTTAGAGTTACTATTTTTTTCGGGATGTCTCAGCGAAAGTCGGGCTTTCAGCCTTGTAGAGAGTGCAGAGGCAAGATGTCGGTGACAGACCCACATGTGGATTGCTTGTGGTGTCTGAGCTCTGACCATGAAGTGGATAAATGTGAATCCTGTCAACGCATGAATCCTAAGGCGTTGAAGGAACGGGAGGTGAAGCTGTTTTTGACGAAGTCCAAAAAGAAAGAGAAGCGGCATCAGCGCAGATCATCATCGCCTAAATCTCATCGGTGCCACCGTGACTCCCCAAAGACATTGGAGGTTAGTCCCACCATCGCTCCTCAGCCGCAGTCGCCTCCCGCTTCCTGGACTTCTCCGACGACTCCGCCATCTGTCTTTGAGATCGTACCTCAACAGGAGCCAGAGTTTTCACCTGCTTCAGAGAGGCCGGGGCCGGCGCCGTTATCACCTCGTGCACCAGCTCCGCAGTATCCATCATTCCCGGCGGCAGGTGCTGATAGTTCCGCATTTCTGAATGCGATGTTTGCCATTTTTCAGCAGATGGCTCCAGGTGGTGGCCCGGCTGGTCCTTCGGGGCCATTGGCCTTTAATATGGGTGCTCCGGCTCCTTTACGACCGGCACCTTTCATGCCCTTCTTTCCAATGGGAGGTGCTGGCTCGGCGCCGGTTCCTTTGGCGTCGCCTACACGACCTGCGACTCCGATGAGGACTGCTGTCCCGGCGCCGGAGAGTTCTTCGCCTTCTCATCCTCGGTCGGCATCGAAGAAGTCCACGGCGCCGATGGATCCGGCGTTGGATGGATCAGAGGATCAGCGTCAGGCGAGGTCATTGACGTCGGCGGACGCCTTGTCGATGCCAAGGATCAAGGCCAGGCTTCATTCAAGGAGGCTAGCTCTTCGCCTCCTTGAAGAACAGGAATATAGCAAGCAGGCCTTGGAGGAGGGTGAGATTGAAGAACCTCTTGTAGATCTCCACGGTTTGGACACGGCTAGTGGCGTAGACACTTCGCCGGAGTGGGATTTAACATCTCCTGGGGAATATACAGAGGAAGCTGCTTCTTTCCACTCTGTTTTGAGGAAAGCAGCTGACTTTTTGGCCCTTCCCCTTTCTGTGGCTGAGGCAAAACCCAACATACTAACAGAAGTGCTACATCTGGCTTCAGCAGTTGCAGAGCCACTTTTGCCTTTTAATGAAGCTCTCCTTGATCCAATTCTAGAGACTTGGAAAAAGCCAGTTTCATCTACGGCTGTTAATAGGACAGTGGCGCGCAGATATCGGGTGGCTCCTGCGGATCCGAGCTTTTTGTCGAGGCACCCGACTCCAGAAAGCTTGGTTGTACAAGCATCATGTTTGTCTCACACTGCTCCAGGTTCTTTTCCGGGTGTGCCTTCGGACAGAGACTCTAAAAAGATGGACCAGTCTTCCAAAAATACATTTTCATTTTGTAGTATGGCCCTCAAGTCCACCAATGCCACATGCATCTTGGGCAGATACATCTACGCCCTTATGGAGGAGATCAAGTCATCTCATTCTGAATTGCCTAAGGAGGTGTTGGGCCTTGTTTCTGATGCTCAGGCTGCGGCGACCCAAGTAATCCAGTCAGGGCTGGACACGACTGATTCTGTGGCCAGGGCTATGGGCACCACTGTTGCTACAAGGAGGCAGGCCTGGCTTCGTTCTTCAGGGTTTTCATCTGATGTTCAGTCAGCCCTGCTGGATTTACCCTTTGATGGGGGTAAACTTTTTGGATTGAAGGCGGACTCTGCCCTTAAAAGATTTAAAGAGAGTAGAGCCACAGCAAAATCGTTAGGCTTGCAAGCCTCCTCTTCTGTTTTGTCTCGATTGTTCAGGAGATTTAGGGAGTTTGGTTGTGGCTCCTCCTTTCGGGGCAGGTTTCAGCAGCAGGCCGCCTCTGCCCCCCCCTATAGATCATACAGGGGGAGGGGTAGGGTTCAAACCAGAGGGGCCGCCCAGCAGCACTCTGCCTCTTCCTCTTCCTCTGGAGGGGTGCAGCATGGGAAGCAGCCTTAGTCATCCACCAATTCCTTTGCATACCACTCCTGTAGGGGGGAGGTTAATGAACTTTCTCCACATGTGGGAGGCAATAACATCGGCTTCCTGGGCCACCAGTATTGTGGGGAAAGGCTATGCCCATCCCTTTCTGGAGTTTACACCCCCCGTCCCGCCCCCTCCATCCTTCTGTTCAGAAGAACATCTCCTGTTACCAGAACAGGAGGTTCTGGTCCTCCTTTCAAAGGGTGCAGTGGAGTTGGTTCCAGAGCAGGAGAAGGGTCAGGGTTGTTACTCAAGATATTTCCTGATCCCCAAGAAGGATGGTCGGTTGAGACCAATCCTGGACCTGAGGATTTTGAATTGGTTCCTCAAACAGGAAAAGTTCAAGATGCTGACCCTAGCTCAGGTGCTTTTGGCGTTGAACGAAGGAGATTGGATGGTGTCTGTCGACTTGCAGGATGCTTACTTTCATATCTCGATACTCAAGGTGGGATTGCAGCACTATCAGTTTGCGGTCCTTCCATTTGGTCTTACTTCAGCACCTCGAGTCTTCACGAAGGTGATGGCGGTGGTAGCAGCAGAGCTCAGAAGGAAAGGGATAGAGGTATTTCCTTACCTAGACGAATGGTTGATCAAAGCCAAGTCTCCGGAGCGCGTGCTGCATCACCTGCAGTCGACAACCCAGTTGTTGTTCGATCTGGGCTTTTCGGTGAACGTGCCCAAATCTCACCTGGAGCCCTCTCAACGCCTCCTGTTCATAGGGGCAGTACTGGACACAACATTGAATCGTGCCTTTCCTCCGTCCCAGCGGGTTCAGGACATTCAGGCATTGGTTCCAATGTTTCAAAGTGGAGCGGTCATTCCAGTCCTCAAGGTCCTTTGTCTGCTCGGTCTGTTGGCTTCTTGCATCCTGTTGGTCACTCATGCTCGCTGGCACATGAGGGCTCTTCAGTGGTGCCTCCGAAAGCAGTGGTCTCAGCACAAAGGGGATCTCGAGGGATCGGTGAAGATTTCCAGAGACGCTGCAGTGGATCTTCAATGGTGGGCTGCGAACGGCAACCTTTCCCAAGGAAGGCCGTTCTCGCTGCCTCCTCCAGTGGCCACAGTGATAACGGATGCTTCCACTCTAGGGTGGGGAGCTCATCTGGGGGACCTGGAGGTCTAAGGTCATTGGTCTCCAGTGGAACAGATGTTTCCCATAAATCTGTTGGAATTGCGGGTGATACGTCTGGCTCTCAAGGCCTTCCTCCCTTCCATTCGCGGTCAGTCAGTTCAGGTTCTGACGGACAACACTACCGCGATGTGGTAAATCAACAAGCAGGGAGGAGTAGGGTCGTACCTTCTCTGCAGAGAAGCTCTGCGGCTATGGTTCTGGGCAAGGGACCATCGGATTTGCTTGGTAGCAAACCATCTGGCCGGAGTCTTGAAAGTGCGTGCAGACAGTCTTAGTCGGCACTTTTCGACCGATCACGAGTGGCGTCTTCATCCAGATCTAGCCCTGCATATCTTCCAGATGTGGGGGTTGCCTCGGGTAGATCTTTTTGCCACTCGGGAGAACACGCACTGCCCGTTGTTCTGCAGCCTCCAGTATCTGGTGCAAGGAACGTTGGGGGACGCGTTTCAGATGTCCTGGTGCGACCAGTTGCTTTACACGTTTCCCCCTAACCTTTAATTCCTCGGGTTCTGAGGAAAATTCGCCAAGACCGGACCCAAGTCATCTTAATAGCTCCGGATTGGCCAAGGAGGGTATGGTATTCGGATTTTCTCCAACTCTCTCTGTGCCCACCGCTCCATCTCCCTCACAGGGCAGACCTCCTCTCGCAATCGCAGGGGCAGGTTTTATACCCCCACCTCCAGAGCCTGCACCTCCATGCCTGGAGATTGAACGGGGCAACCTGAGTTCCTTTTCTCTCCCACCTGAGGTAGTGGATGTTATTTTATCAGCCAGGCGACACTCCACTAAATCTATCTACGCTAGCAGGTGGGCTAAATTTGTGAATTGGTGTGGAGAGAAGCAAATTGATCCCTTACGTGCCCACTTATCGGATATTTTGTCTTTTGCGTTGCCCCTGGCACAGAGGGGTTGTGCAATTGCGACAGTTAAGGGCTACTTGTCGGCTCTGCAAGCCTTTCTGTGTCTGCCTGACCAACCTTCTTTATTTAAATCTCCTTTAGTGTTGAGGTTTTTAAAGGGCCTGACTAATAGATATCCTCCCACTCCTTTCATTATGCCTCAGTGGGATTTGAACCTGGTTTTAACGTTTCTTATGGGCTCACCGTTTGAGCCGTTGCATTCTTGTCCCTTGAGGCTATTGGTTCTAAAGACTGTTTTCCTTGTTGCTATTACTTCAGCTAGAAGGGTGAGTGAGCTACAGGCTCTTTCTGTTAAGCTCCTGTATACATCCTTCTATGGGAATAAGGTGGTGTTGAGGACCAAGGCTGCTTTCTTGCCGAAGGTTGTTTCACCCTTCCATATGGGTCAGTCTATTACACTCTCCTCTTTTTATCCTCCACCTCATCCTTCAAAAGAGGAAGAAAGACTGCATCGTTTGGACCCGAGAAGAGCACTGAGCTTCTTCGTCGACAGAACGAAGGAGTTCAGATTGGAAGATCAACTCTTCATCGGGTACGTGGGAAAGAGGAGAGGAAGGGCAGTCCACAAGAGAACACTCTCCAGCTGCGTAATTCTTTGCATTAAGCTGTGTTACTCTCTGGCAAAGAAGGAATCCCCTGATGGAATAAGAGCTCATTCCGCCAGAGCTAAGTCGGCTTCTTCGGCCTTGGCTAGGGGTGTTCCTGTGGTTGACATCTGCAAGGCCACAACTTGGTCATCCCTCCACACTTTTGCAAAACATTATTGCTTGGATTCGGAGGTTAGGAGGGATGGCCATTTTGCACGGTCGGTGCTGCAGGATTTTTTGGTTTGACCATTCAGGCACCCTCCACCGAGTGCGGTACTGCTTTGGGACTCTATTCAATGAGTGAGGAATCCACAGGTAGTTGTATCCATCAGAAGAACAAGTTACTTACATTCGGTAACGCCTTTTCTGGTGTATACACTAGCTACCTGTGGATTCCTCAAATTATTCAAATACTTTTTAGCTGTATTTTGGCTAATTTCTTGGTCTCCAGGGGAACCCACAAACTCTGTGTACTTTTAGAATCCCCGGGATGTTGGAAAAAAAAGGATGCAAATTTGGAGTGGATAGTTTATGTGGACAAAAAGTTATGAAGGCCTAAGCGCGAACTACCCCAAATAGCCAAACAAAGGGGAGGGTGGGGGAGGAGGGAGGGCAGCAGCTAAGCAATTAAAGGGGCTGCTGTGGCAGCGGCAATAGAGGAGATTGCAGTAATATTAGCCTCAGTATCTTTAAGAAAATCAATATTTTCTGTCAACCAGAGCTGAGGAAAATCTACATTTCACACTGCTTCCCTGGCTGAGCAAAGGCTGAGAGTTGCTGCAAATTACATTCTGATTAGCCACCAAAATAGCTTTTTGGGCGCTGCCACTCTAGGGACATTCTAATATCAGTTTCCTTTTGCCCTACTTTTAAATGCTAGTGACCACAGGGCTGTCTCTTGGTTTCTGCATTAGCCTGTTGGTCACAGATCCATGCTACTTCAAGTGATTAGTTGAAAACCAAGACCACCAATAACAATCAGCTAAATGAAGAGGAAATTTTGTTAACCACTTTTACACAGACAACTCATGAAAATGAAAGTTAATTTTTATCAGAGACAAATGTGAATTAGATCTTGTCTGTTGTAGAAATACTATCTGGTTTGGAGAATAGGATTTCACACTCAGCAATTCCTAATATTACAGAAAGAATAAAATTGACAGCAAAGGTGGTAACATTAGTCATGACTTGGCGGTTGGTGGGTCTAAAAGACATTCTTTAAAAAACAAACACACAAAATTAGGAAGAATAGAGAAAAAGCATCCTAAAAAGATCAAGTTTATCAAATTAAAAATAATCTTAATTCAGTTTGCAACAAACCATGAAAGATAAAACAAATTCACACAAATAATTTACAAAAGTATTATAATAAAATATTAAAAGCGATTCATGAACACACTTTAAAACAATCCTTCATAAAGTGCACTATCTTGATTAACTAGCCGTAGACTTACTGGCTTGAGTGTAACTGCTATGCTCACCAATTTTGTGGCAACTCTAAACCTCGCCTGATTACCAACCCTCCATAGTTGTCCTCTGACTTATTGCTAGTTTTAAAAAAGAGCATACTCTAAAACATATTCTCGGCTTCCTAGAACCGTATAGGAACAGCTTGGCATTTTTACATTTATCAAAAGCTGAATATTGACTTAAGAAATTTAATAAAGTAATTCCTATAAAATATTGAAAAAAACAAAGTGCAACAGTGATTGGGAAGAAGACCCATCACATAGGTAGACAGGTAACGTGTTTTCATTGAAAAACATCCTCTTGTATACTTAATAATCTCCACATTGTACCCGCCCTAAAACAAAAAAAGCTTTTTTGTTTGGGCAAATCTAGAGTTAGATAAAATGCAAAACCTGGTGAAGATAAAATAATAAAATAATGCTGCATAGAACTTTTAGCACACTCTTGATTCAGTTGCTGGTTTAAAATGAAGGCACTAAAACAGTTCTTCACTAGTAACTTATGAGATGTACCTAGGGAAAGTGGTGCATGGAAAAAGTTGGATCTAGTTCATTGAAAGATATTCGTATGTAATTCAGCCAGGGGATGTTCGAGACCCCTTCCATGTTGTAGGCAGCCTGCGATTACATCCCTATTAAAACTAGTCTTGGGATTGGTCCAGACACTGGCCCATAGCAGGAGCATGGCCAACCTAATCCTTTCGGAGATATATAGTATATTCAGTGCTGAATGTAAAATAGAAGAACCACCAGAGGGCTGAAGATTGAAAAGTTGCCTACAAATACCGATTTTTATCAGTTTGCAAAACCGAAGGATTTTGATAGCCCCAGATTCCAGCACCATACATAGCTGCTGGGATACATTACTGGTAATAGATTGTTTTAAAATGAGACAATCAATCAATCAATCAATCAAGGATTTATAGAGCGCACTAATCACCCTTTAGGGTCTCAAGGCGCTGGGGGGGGGGAGCTACTGGTCTTAGAGCCATGTCTTGAGGCGTTTCCTGAATGTCAAGAGGTCTTGGGTCTGGCGAAGGTGGAGCGGTAGGGAGTTCCAGGTCTTGGCCGCTAGGTAAGAGAAGGATCTTTCTCCGGCGGTGGTGCGGCGGATGCAGTTGGATGGAGGCGAGGGCGAGGCTGGTGGAGCGAAGATTGCGGGTGTGGAAGGTGAGTCTGTCATTGAGGTAGGCTGGGCCTGTGTCGTGGAGGGCCTTGTGTGCGTGGATGGGGAGTTTGAAGGTGATCCTCTTTGATACTGGTTGCCAGTGAAGGTCTCTGAGGTGGGGGCAAATGTGGTTGCGGCGTGGGATGTCCAGAATGAGACGGGCAGATGCGTTCTTGATTCTTTGCAGCTTTGTTAGGAGTTTGGTTGTTACTCCTGCATATAGGGTGTTTCCGTAGTCCAATCGGCTGCTGACCAGGGCGTGGGTGACAGTTTTCTTGGTTTCGACGGGAATCCACTTGAAGATTTTGCGAGCATGCGGAGAGTGTTGTAGCAGGAAGAGGAGATGGCATTTACCTGCTGAGTCATGCTGAGTGTGGAGTCCAAGATGAAGCCTAGGTTGCGTGCGTGGGTGATGGTTGAGGGTGCGGTTCCTAGGGAGGTGGGCCACCAGGAGTCATTCCAAGTTGAGGGGTTGGTGCCAAAGATGAGGATTTCTGTCTTGTCAGTGTTTAACTTAACTTGAGGTGGCTTGATTCCATCCAGCTGGCGATGCCGTGAAGTCCGTTGTGGAGGTTGTTCTTTGCAGTTGTAGGATCTTTCGTGAGGGAGAGGATGAGCTGAGTGTCGTCTGCGTAGGAAACTATGTTGATGTGGTGGGTTCGTGCGATGTTGGCAAGGGGGGGCCATGTAAACGTTGAAGAGCTTGGGGCTGAGCGAAGATCCTTGGGGAACGCCACAGATGATTCTGGAGGCTTCTGACAGGTGGGAGGCAGACTCTCTGGGTTCTGCCTGAGAGAAATGACGAGATCCAGTTGAGTGCCTTGTCGCGGATTCCAGTGTTGTGGAGGCGTGTGCGGAGTGTGTGATGACATACCATGTCGAAAGCTGCGGAGAGGTCCAGGAGGATGAGTGCTGCTGTTTCTCCTTCGTCGAGCATGGTCCTAATGTCGTCTGTGGCAGCAATGAGTGCAGTCTCGGTGCTGTGGTTTCTGCGGAATCCGGATTGGGAGGTGTTGAGTACCTTGCTGTCTTCCAGGAACCGGGATAGTTGGCTGTTTAAAAAAATTTCGATGACCTTGGCTGGGAGGGGGAGGAGGGAGATCGGCCAGTAGTTCTTGGGGTCGTCTGCGTCTGCCTTTGGTTTCTTCAGCAGGGTGTTGATTTCTGCATGCTTCCATCTTTCTGGGAAGGTGGCTGACTCAAAGGAGCTGTTGATGGTTTTGCAGAGGTGGGGGGCGATGATGATGTTTGCCTTATTGAAGATATGGTGTGGGCAGGGGTCCGATGGTGATCCGGAGTGGATGGAGGCCATGGTGGTGGCGGTGTCCTCTATGTTGACGGGGGTCCAGGTGTGGAGGAGGTGGGTGTTGCTTGGAGCGTTGGGTTCTTGGGTGTTTGTAGTCAGCTGGTGGGTCTGGGGTTTGAAGCTATTGTGAATTTCTTCTATCTTTCGACAGAAGTGGGTTTGCAGTGAGTTGCAGAACTCCTGTGATGGTGGGGGTTCGTTGGAGCAGGTCCTGGGGGTGGTGAGCTCATTGACGATGCCGAAGAGCTCTTTACTGTTGTGAGCATTGGTGTCGATGCAGTTTTTGAAGTGGGTCCTTTTGGTGGTGCGGATCAGTTGGTGATGTTTGCGTAGGGCATCCTTGAAACCGATGTGGTTGGAGTTGGTGGGGTCAAGGTGCCAGGTTTTTCCATTCTGCGACATAGCCGTTTGGATTCCTGTAGTTCTGGGGTGAACCAGCTGGCCTTGATTCTGTGGGAGATGTTTGGGTCGTTTTTGAGCGGTGCGGGGCTGTTGCTGCAATCTTCTATCCAGCGATGCAGGTTGGTGGTGGCTGTGTTGGGGTCCGGGGTCCCAGGGAGTGGGGCCCGGGCAAGAGTGGAAATCAGTTGATCCGTTTATATTTTGCTCCAGTTGCGTCGAGGGGTTGTGTGCGTTGGTGGTGAGTGACTGGTTTTTGGTAGGAGAAGTGGATGCAGCGGTCGTCTGTCCAGCTGAGTTCGGTGGTGTGGCTGAAAGAGATGTGGTTGCTGGCTGAGAAGATGGGGTCGAGTGTGTGGCCTTCGGAGTGGGTGGGTGTAGTGACGAGTTGCTTGAGGCCGAAGTTGGCGAGGCTGTCGATTAGGTTGGTGGTGTTGATATTGTTGTTATTTTCCAGGTGGAAGTTTAGGTCACCGAGGAGGATGTAGTCTGTTGAGGCGAGGGCTTGGGAGCTGATGGCGTCGGCGATGTTGTCACCAGGATTCATACTGTTTTCATTAAGTTCTTTGGAATATTTTCCACCACCTCCTGCAAAAATGCCTAATAGCATGCAAGAGCATAAGAACGCGAGGGCGTACCACCGAGCAAACATGTTCTGCGTTGAAAGAATCTCACAGTGCAGGAGCAGCTTCCGTCTCAAAACTGGTGTGTGACTTTCACCGAAAATTGTGCAATTTCACTCACTTAAAATAGCTAACGCTGCAACACTGTTTCTCAGCAGGGATTGAATCCTGGTGAGACGGGCGAGTTTCGGATTGTAAAACTGAACCAGGTCTGGGAGAAGGCGCAGAGGCTACACCTCTCAGCTGTAAAAATAGCAGAATTGCACAGCGACCTAAAAATACAAGAAAAAGACGAGCTGAACTGGAAGAAATTTAAGGCAGAGGGATTAGATGAGGATGGAGAAAAAGAAGCAAAACTGAGGAGGAACTTAAATGTGAGTTTGGCAAAGTATGGTCTTGATGGCAAAAAAGAAACTCAAGTAGGAGATGGCAGCTACATCAAAGGCGAGACTGAAAATGATGTTCTGGATGATCCAAGGCTGGACAATCTGTGGAACAAAGCCAAGACCTCTGGCAAGTTTTCTGAAGAAGAACTTGAGAAACTTTGGCGAGAGTTTAAACATCACAAGGAAAAAACTCATGAATACAACATACTTTTGGACACCGTCAGCAGGACTGAAGAAATCCACAAAAATGTGATCAGCCCCTCTGAATATGAAGTTAAGGAAGAGGTGCTGCATGGCAAACACGCAAAACTGAAGGATAAACTGAGGAGTATTAACCAGGGATTTGAACGAATTTGAAAATTAAGCCACAAGGGATACGAAGTTGCAACTGACTTGGAGGAGCCTCGAGTGAATGACTTGTGGACATGGCCAAAATGGCCAATTTCACGGAGTCCGAACTTGAATCATTTAAGGAGGAGCTAAAACATTTTGAAGCAAAAGTTGAGAAGCACCAGCATTATCAGAAACAGCTGGAAATCTCCCATGGAAAACTAAAGCACGTCGAAAAGACTGGAGACAAAGAACATCTACTCAGAAACAAAGACAAATACACCATGCTGGCCGAAAAGACGAAAGAACTGGGTTATAAGGTAAAGAAGCACCTTCAAGACTTAACAGGCAGAATATCCAGAGGCGGGTGAACACACAATGAACTTTGAACTTTATCATATTAATAGTTAGGATGTTTAACAGCCTTTACAATTTGCCATGAAGTGTATATAGTGGAGCTGTTTGCCTGATTTCACATGTAATATAAATCTCTTCTAGGTTTGCTGCATTTTTAATTAAAAAGGAAATTATGCATTACTCTGAAGTAGGACCGGAGAAATACAGGCATATTTAAAAGACTGTTTAGTGTTTTGTTGTTTTGGAACCACAGATCATTCCTTTTCATTGATAATTGTTTTGCACAATGTCACCTGTTTTCTAAAGTATGTATACGAGAGTATATTTTAGTGCGAGGTCTGCTCTTCAACTGCATAAGCCATGCCGGTATTCTACTGTGTAGAAAGGTACAGCATGCTTTTACCATAATCAAGATGAACGTTTTCAGATCTTCATCAAACTGTAAGTATCAGGAGGAAGATGGTCAATTTCAACCTAAAAAAACACCAATCCACATGTTTTGCTGCTCAGAAATGCTATTAAATGCTTGGATTTTAACATGGACTGGTGTCTGGACTTTTCGTGTTTGGGAGATATTTTCTCTGGGATGCTTCGCCCCAGTAACCCAGGCCGCCCTGCAAGGTCTGTGGCCCCTTACGGTGCAGGAGGTGACAATGATATATATATATATATTTTTTTTTTCTCACTGAAAAAAACAGAGGATACAGAGACATTATAGTTAGCTTCACATCTTACCCACACAAAACCATAGAGATTCAGCATCTATTATTTATAACTATAGTTGTACTTATGTTAAGAAACTATAACTATAGCTTGGAGCCTAAAGTTACTTTCTGGCACAAGTTATAGTTTCTTCAGATAAGGATAACTATGAGTATAACTGTAACTGCTGAATTGCTATGGTTTTGTGTGAGTAAAACATGAACCTAACTATAACGTCCCTGCAACCTTTGTTTTTTTCAGTGAATTTCTATGTTTTCTTTTATGTAAAATAATTGATAAATATCCTAGGCTGATAGGACCACACATGGCCTATGGCGGTACACTTGCGGCTACTCCTGCCACATGCGGCCAACCCTGCACAGCAGGGGTATGGTATGTGAGTGGGTGAGTTTTTTTTCCATTCTGCTTTGAAGCTGCAGGTATGCACGGATCTGCGGAGGATCCATCTCCCTAGATACAATTTTTTTTTTCCTTTAATAAGTCTTAAACTACTGATCAGATGTGCACCAAATAACTAAAAAAGATCTATCTGGATCAAGATCTAGCTTTCTGCCAGATTTGGTGTAAATCCTTTCAGCGGTTCGGTCTTTAGTCTAATTCTCACTAACTGTAAAATCCCTATTGCATGGGGGAAATAGTGTTTTGGGGCCCCCCTTTTTCTTCACCCCGCTTGACGAATCACCCTGAAACATTCCATTCTGCAACTACAGTAATTAGCGTGCTAGTTTTGAAAATGTTGTCAAGATTTGTCAAACAGCTACAAAGTTATTAGAAACCAAAAAATGCATTGGTATTAGAAAAGTTTATTTAACTTCCTACTGGCTATCACCAGTAGGCCAGTAGTTAATATATATATATATAAAATCCATCAAACGGTCCACCTTGTGTCGCGCACAAAGTCACGGGTGCAGCCGTGAGGAAAGGACCATTCCTCTACAATCTCCAAAACGATCAATTGCCAGGCAATTGACTCGTTGCACTCCAGGAGAGTTTATTGCTTTATCCAAAAGTGTACTTTAAACGATACCACCACCAATGCGTTTTGACCTCTCTGTCTTGTTCACAGTTTTTTGCATGCTCAGAACAGGTCTAACATATGAATAATTGCAGGCCTCCGTCTGAAAGAACAGATCCTGAATTTGCAAAAGTGCGAACTTTCCTTACTCTGAATAGGTCCAAGAGACAGCAAAGCACAAACTTCCATCACTCAGAAAAGGTCACATGCAGATGTGCCACCTTCTTTTACTGAGAACACGTAAAGGAGATGCAGTGATGGGTCCTTTCCACGTTCAGAATAGGTCCTGCACATACACAAATGCAAGCTTTTCACACCCAGATATTATCCAGGAATTGCAGAGGGGCTAATGTCAATCATTTGCAGCAGGTCTAACACATTCAGTAGTGCTAGCACAGTACACTCAGACCAGGGATGCAGATGCAGACGTCCAAGATTCCTTCACTCTGAACAGGTCCCACATATACTGAAGTGTTAACTTCCTCATTAAACAAGTGACCTGCACATTATATATATATATATATATATATATATATATATATATATATATATATATATATATTCGTCCCAAAGGGGTCCAATTAAGGCGTGCTTCTTAGTGTCGGTGCCCGCGCCAGGGAAGGACCTTTCCCTCACTTTCTTTGCACACCAGCTTGACACTCCTGTCAATGACGCGGCACTCCCAGGATTTTCATGAAATCTTCATTTAATACGAACAATTGATACCAGACAAACAAACACCTTATATATATAAGCTTAATTATACAACCTTTTTCCCTATACAAACCAAACTTAAACTACACAAACTTAACAAATTCTAAAGCTGTGGTTATAGCTTCCATTTACAATTTAATCCTCCACCTTCAAATTTCTATAAGTAGCACACCTTGCCACTGACTCTTTCAGCTTGCTAAACAGACAACCCTAACTATAACTTGCCACTCTACTCTACACTGAAGCACTGTGTTGTGACAAATCATTACATTTGAGTAGTTATAAGTGTTGTTATGAATGCTATGATTTCACATTCAATAGGAAATGTAGTATTTGCAAAGGTATAACCACGGCATGGAAAAAGCATGAGTTAAAATTAATGTAGAGTAGCGAGTGAGTTAAGAAGACTGTTTTTGGAGGTGTGCAACTTATAATAATTTGAAGGTGGTGCATAAATTAAAAATTGAAGTTATAATTATGACTTTACAATTTGTTATGTTTGTGTATTTTATATTGGGTTTGTATAGAGAGAATGAATAAAGTTTGTCTAACATTAAATTATCCTTAACCTTTGTTTTTCTCATTGTGTTAGTGATATTTATGTTTTGATAAAAATGTTTTTCAAATCATATTGTGGCGTGTTATTCATTGGAGTGTGGTAAAGTGGAGTGTTATATAGTACAATGAAGGAGAGTGGCATAGAGTTTAGTGACATAGAGTGGAGTATTGTAGAATAGAGTGGAGTGACATAGCGTAAAGTGAAGTAAAGTGTTATACAGTGGAGTGGCGTGGAGTGTTGTAGAGTACAAAAGCATGTTGTACTATGTAGTGCCGTGTCCATCAGTAGAGTTGAGTGTTGTAAAGTGGAGTGTTGTTGACTGGAGTGTCCTAAAATAGAGTAAATTAGCAGAGAATGTAGGAAAGTAATAGTGCAGTGGCATAGAGTGGGAATCGGTGTAGTAGAGTGTCGTACAGTTGAATGCTGTTGAGTGCACTGTCATACAGTAGAGTGGCAAAGAGTCTCGTACATTGGAGTGCCATTATTAGTGAAAAAACATTGTATGGTAGAACGGCAAGTTATAGTTAGTGTTTTCCAGTTTGCAAGTGGAAAAGCATCTGTAATGAGGTGAGCTACTTTTAATAATGTGAATGTGGTAGATAAATTGTAAATGATAACTATAAGTATAACTTTAGAATTTTTAAAGTTTGTGTAGTTTAAGTTTGGTTTGTATAGACGTTTTCCTAACTATAATTACGCTTTAACCTTTGTTTTATTGAATTACAATGTTTTATATGTTTAGTAAAAATGTGTTTCATATCTTAGGGTCCAGTGTCGTAGAGTGGAGTAATGAACATGACAGTGGAGGAGAGTGTTGTGAAGTCTATTGTTGTAGAGTGTAGTGTTGTAGAATGGCATGAAGGGGAGTGGTGGGGTGGTGTATCATTCAGTGTAGTAAAGTGTTAAGAGAGTGGAGTATCATGTCATATAGTGGAGTGGCATGAAGTTGAGTGTCATACAGTGGCATAAAGTGGATGGTCATGGAGTAGAGTGTCATAGCGTGTTGTACACTGTTGTAGAGTGGTGTTGCATACAGTGAAGTAGAGTGTCGGACAGTGGAGAGATGTAGAGCGGTGTATGGTACAGTGGCTTAGAGTAAAATAAAGTGAAGTAGAGTGTAGTATAGTAGAGAACACTGGATTGGAGAGCACAGAGTGGAGTAAAGTGTCAGACTATTGTGACGTAGAGTGCAGTAAAATAGATTGCGTAGCATTCAGTTGAGTAAAGTGTCATACATTTGAGTACCGTGTTGTTTAGTAGAGTTTAGTGGTGTGTCGTACATTTTTGGAAAGTGTTGTAGACTACAGTAGAGTGGCATACAGTCTAGTTGAGGTTTGTAGAATGGAGTGGTGTATAATATCGTACAGTGTGGTAGAGTGGATTGGCATACAGTATTGTAGAGTGCAGTGGCATAAAGTGGTGTGGAGTGGGGTTGCACAGAGTACAGTAGTATGTGAAACAGTGGAGCTGCATAGAGTGGATTTTTGTATAGTAGCGTAGAGTGGAGTAAAGTCTTGTACAAAGGAGTAGAGTTGAGTGGAGAAGCGTAATGCAGTGTGGAGTGAAGTATAATAGAGTGTATTGGCGTGTTGTTGAGTAGAGCGGAATGGCATTGAATTAAGTGCTGGACAGTGGAGTGGCTTAAAGTGTAATAGCGTGTAGTGGAGTAGCATACAATGAAGTGGTGTAGACTGGATTGACCTACAGTGGAGTGGGATGTAGTGTAATAGCATACAGTAGAGTGGCGTACATTGAAGTGGGGTCCAATGGAATAGTGTAGAGGGAAGTGGCATAGAGTGGAGTACCGTACACTGGAGTGGTGTAGAGTGGTGTAGAGTACAGTGGAGTGGCATAAAGAGGAATAGCATAGAGTGGAGTGGCATACAGTGGAATAGTGTAGAGTAGAGTAGCATACACAGGGGCTTAGCTTGGTCACTAAGACTGGAGGAGGTGTGAACTCCAGACTTCCCAACATCACACTACATTTTTCAACCTAATCATTTTAAAGGCCTTCTAAACAGAGAAGAGAGCAAGTGTGTGTGCATGTTTTTGTCAGTGTGGGCCTGTAAAAATCCCAGGTGAAATCCGAGGTTGCATACAGTGTAATAGTGTAGAGCTGAGTGGTTTAAAGTGGAGTCTCATATAGTTGAGAGGCATATAGTGAAATAGCATATAGTGGAGTGGCATACAGTGGAGTGGTGTACTCTGAAGTAGCACAGAGTGGTGTTGCATTCAGTGTAATAGGGTAGAGTGGACTGGCATAGAGTGGAGTAATGTACAGTATAACAGTGTAGAGTGGAGTGGCATAGAATGGACTGTTGGACAGTGGAGTGGCGTAAAGTGTAATAAAGTATAGCGGAGGAGCGTAGAGTGGTGTGGACTGGAGTGGTGTACAATGAAGTGGGGAAGAGTGTAATAGCATACAGAGGAGTGGCGTACATTGAAGTGGGGTCCAATGGATTAGCGTATAATGAAGTGTCATAGAGTGGTGTGCTGTCCACTGGAATGGTGTAGAGTGTTGCCTTGCATTTCTCCAGATTTACCAATCAACGTAGGGAAAAGGCAGGATAGCTTGGTTTGCTTTGTAAATATGGCTTAAGTATTACGTTGCCTATGCAACACCAAGCCTGATGCCGTACAATAATACAGCTAGGCCTTAGTTATTTTGGGTCACGATTTACTGCTGTAACTTTGCAGTATGCCATGGTACATGGCGATGAGAAGCCAGTATATAATTGGGTAATTGGCTGTTTTTAGAGGCAGCCGTTCCGTACATCTTATCTGTTAGGGCCTTAGCTATAGGTAAGTAATAGGTTTTATTGTTGTTCCCTACCTTTTACCACTTTATTAAAGTGGTAATATGTAGGGAAATGTCTTTATATATATTTTTTACATATTTTTAAATACGTTTACGGATTACTGCAGGTAAATGTTTAAAAAGCCTGTTGTCATTACCCAAGACAATATTGATACAAGCTATAAGGAGGGAAAGGGGTTTACCCTCCTGGAGCCACTTGGCTGATGCAAAGGTGGTGAGATTCTGTCTTCTCCTAACAACACAATCAAAAGGTTGCGACACACTATAAAAATGAAATCACACATAGTTAACTGAAATAGGCCAAGGGAGTCAGAGAAGAAGTGGGAGGCACAAGTAGGAGACGAGGGCTATGGGGGTCATTCTGACCCAGGGTTGGCGGGAGCACCGCCAACAGGCTGGCGGTGCCCTGCAGGGCATTCTGACCGCGGCGGTTTGGCCGCAGTCAGGTGTGGAAAACCGGCGGTCTCCCGCCGGTTTTCCGCTGCCCAAATGAATCCTCCATGGCGGCGCAGCTCGCTGCGCCGCCATGGAGGATTCTGACACCCCATACCGCCATCCTGTTCCTGGCGGTTCGCCCGCCAGGAACAGGATGGCGGTATGGGGTGTCGAGGGCCCCACTTTGTATTTCAGTGTCTGCTTTGCAGACACTGAAATACGCGACGGGTGCCACTGCACCCGTCGCACCTTCCCACTCTGCCGGCTCCATTCAGAGCCGGCGTCCTCATGGGAAGGTTGTTTTCCACTGGGCTGGCGGGCGGCCTTTTGGCGGTCGCCCGCCAGCCCAGTGGAAAACCCAGAATCACTGCAGCGGTCTGACGACCGCGGTGCGGTGTTCTGGCGGGGGTACTTTGGCGGGCGGCCTCCGCCGCCCGCCAAGGTAAGAATCACTCCCTATGTATTGATAGACGACAAGATCTGGTAATTAAGACTGCAAAGAGGGAACTTCACACTTGAGCAATAAATGTAACCAGAGAACACAACATGGGTATCTAAGGGGTAAGTTATTTGCCCAATTCATATATGACTCATTGCAAAACGAAGAATGTTTAGCAAACCCAAAGCTAAGATTTGAGGTACTAAGGCTACAAACTGGCCTGAGTCCTAGCTATATTAGCAATAAGGTAAAAATGGCAATAAGAGATGCACTGGGAAACTGCACAAGTGGTATATTAGTTAAATGGGACTGTCTGCATATCATTTTGGTCTGTGCTATTGATATGAAACAAATGTTTTAAAGCCACTCTTTTCAAAGTACGACATTCGGATTGCATGTAAGCAGCTGCTCCTTTAACAGATATTAAATTCCTGGATGTGATTTGTGCCTTGTGGAGATTTATCGCTGCTTTGAGGGAATTTTTATCCCAGTTTTAGGATGCATATTAAAGCATCCCGGTGTAGTACTTTTATAGGCATACATTTTATTTGTGGCACATTCTTATCTACCATTAAGTGAAGTAACTTATCAGTTTTAAAGGATTTTATAAAGATTTTTTTAGGGTTTGTGATATTGAGTATTCATTGTGCATTTGGTATTTTATTTATCCATTGTAAAATGAATCAGGGTATTTATTATCAATATTTTGTAAATCACGTTTTACTGCTGTTTAAAGACCATGGTCTAAATAAACATTGTTTTTGACTGGCTGACTGACTGAGGTGTCTCCGCGGTATTCTGTACTTTTTTTCGTTGAAAATTAAATATGTTAAAAATTGTAAATACAGTGTACTACACTATATTTATGAAATATAGGGTATTACAGTGTTTTTTCAATTTTGTAAGATTTTTTTAAAGCATGCTTATACTTTCTAGCTAGTACCGTTGTACACCGTAAAATGATTTGTTAAATTTTTTTTATAATGAAATTAATAAATATTTTTCCCTCCTTACTGCCACTTTGGTACGTAGTAGTAGGTAGGGGAAAAAATAAAAAAAAATAACAAAAAGTAGATATTACTAAGCCCTACACTAGAACACTAGCAAAGTGGCCTTAAAACAACATGGCTGCCTTAACCCCTTTGCTGCCAGGCCTTTACCCCACAGGGTGGCAGGCCTTTTATGGCTATTTGGGGCAGTTCTCGCTTAGGCCCTCATAACTTTTTGTCCACGGAAGTTACCCATGCCAAATTTGTGTTTTTTTTCCCAGCATCCTAGGGATTCTAGAGGTACCCAGAGTTTGTCGGTTTCCCTGAAGGAGACCAAGAAATTAGCCAAAATACAGCAATTTTCTTTTTTTTAAAAAGAAAATGGGACAAAAGGGCTGCAGAAGAAGGCTTGTGGTTTTTCCCTGAAAATGGCATCAACAAAGCGTTTATGGTGCTACAATCACCATCTTCCCAGCTTTCAGGAACAGGCAGACTTGAATCAGAAAACCACGTTTTTCAACCCAATTTTGGCATTTTACTAGGACATACCCCATTTTTACTATTTTTTTGTGCTTTCAGCCTCCTTCCAGTTAGTGACAGAAATGGCTGTGAAACCAATGCTGGATTCCGGAAAGCAAAACATTTCTGAAAAGTAGACAAAATTCAGAATTTAGCAAGGGGTCATTTGTGTAGATCATTCAAGGAATTCCTACAGAAAATACCAGCTGAAATAAAAAAATATTGAAATTGAGGTAAAAAAAACAGCCATTTTCTCCACGTTTTACTTTGTAACTTTTTCCTGCGATGTCAGATTTTTTATAAGCAATATACTGTTACGTCTGCTGGACTCTTCTGGTTGTGGGGATATATAGGGCTTGTAGGTTCATCAAGAACCCTAGGTACCCAAAGCCAATAAATGAGCTGTACCTTGCAATGGGTTTTCATTGTATATAGGGTATACAGCAATTCATTTGCTGAAATATAAAGAGTGAAAAATAGGTAGCAAGGAAACCTTTGTAATTCCAAAGTGGGCACAAGATAAGGTGTTGAGAAGCAGTGGTTATTTGCACATCTCTGAATTCCGGGGTGCCTATACTAGCATGGGAATTACAGGGCATTTCTCAAATAGACGCCTTTTTTACACACAGTCTTACATTTGGAAGGACAAAATGTAGAGAAATACAAGGGACAATAACACTTGTTTTGCTATTCTGTGTTCCTCCAAGTCTCTCAATAAAAATGGTACCTTACTTGCATGGGTAGGCCTCATGCCTGCAACAGGAAACGCAACATGGACACATCACATTTTTACATTGAAAACAGACGTGTTTTTTTTGGAAAGTGCCTAGCTGTGAGGTTTGATCTCAAGCTCAGCCGGCACCTAGGAAATCTACCAAATCTGTGCATTTTTTTAAACTAGACACGGAGGAAATCCAAGATGGGGTGACTTGTGGGGCTCTCACAAGGTTCTGTTACCCGGAATTCTTTGCCAACCTCCGAGTTTGGCCCCCAAAAATATTTTTCCTCACATTTCAGTGACAGAAAGTTCTGGAATCTGAGAGGATCCACAAATTTCCATCCACCCAGAGTTCCCTCAAGTCTCCTGATAAAAATGGTACCTCACTTGTGTGGGTAGGGCTAGTGCCTTCGAAAGGAAATGCCCCAAAACACTATCTGGACCGATCGAAATTATCAAATATAAAACTACCTGTCATTGCCAGGGCACCTGCGTTTTTGGTCAAGGGCTCAGCAGCTATATAGGGAAAACTACCAAACCCAAACATTTCTGAAAACTAGACATCCAACGGAGTCCAGGGATGTGTGACTTAAGTGGATCCCCCAGTGTTTTGTTACCCAGAATCTTCAGCAAACTTCAAATTTTGCAAACAAAACCCAACATTTTCCCACATTTCTGTGTGAGATCACCGCACCGGGACAAATTTCCTACCACCCAACGTTCCCCTCAGTCTCCTGGTAAAAATGATACCTCACGTGTGTAGGTGGGCCAAGTGCCTGTGACAGAGACGAGACAAAAAACATGTAAAAATTGAGGGGTAACCAAAGGGGATCCAAAGGGGCAGTTTGAAAAAATATATTTCTGATGGATACAACTACCTGTGGATTCCTCACCTTATGAATTCGATCCTTGCACCAGCATCCGACGGAAAGTCTTCTTCCTAGCTGTCTACGTCGACGAGGACGTCATAATGGCACGGCTCCGCGTGACTCCGTCTGACGTCAGCGTGCCAATAAGAGGTCGGCGTACTAACGTCAGTTTTTCCTTTTTCCGTGCATTCGACTTCAACGGTTTTTCTTCCTGGCCCTTTGGTTACTGTAGCGATCTCTTGAAGTTACAATGTCGCCTCCGAAGAAGTCCGGGTTTAAGCCGTGTAGGGAATGCGGGGGTCGGATGTCAGTGACCGACCCCCATTTGAATTGTATTTGGTGTTTGAGCTCTGACCATGATGTGGAAGGCTGTTCTTCGTGCCAGAGCATGAATCCAAAAGCTCTGAAGGAACGAGAAGCAAAGCTCTTCTTGGCCAAGGCAAAGAAGAAGCAACACAAGAAGGTTTCTTCCCATGCTTCTCCCAAAAAACATAAGAAGCGGCGTCATCATGACTCTCGGCGCCGTCATGACTCTTGGCGCCGTTCAGAGCGGAGCTGATTGAGCAGTCATTTGTGGTCGAGGTCTCGTTCGTCATGGCGCCAAAAGACGTAAGAAATGAGTCCTACGGTCACGCCTCAGCCGGAGAGTCCGGGGTTGTCACCGGCGCCTTCAGTCTATGAGGTCACTCAAGGTAGTCGTCGCTTCTCACCGGCGCCGAGGGATCCTTATGTTCCCCAGATGTCTACACAGTAGTACCCAGCGTTCCTGACTCCAGGGACGGATCCGGCCGCATTTTTGAAAGCAATGTATGCTGTGTTTGAAGCCATGGCCCCTGCTGGTGCACCGGCGGGTCCCACGGGGCCATTGGCATTCAATTTGGGCTCGCCGGCGTCGTACAGGGCTGCTCCATTCATGCCCTTCTGCCCTTCAGAGCCTGGTGGTCCGGCGCCGGGGGTTTCCCCTGGCAGGAGTCCTTCGCCTGGGACCGTGGATCCGTCGGCTTCTCGTCCGACTCCTTCTCCGCGCCATCCGGCGTCATTGGTGGCCTCATCCAGACTGGCTCCATCTCCTTCTGCACATTCGGCGTCGAGGAGGTCATCTGCCGACTTCGGGCCGGCTCCGGTGCCGGTTGAATCCGGGAGCCTTCCGGAACCAATTCAAGGTCTGAGATCATCGGCGTCGATGGAGTCCTTGTCGACGCCGGCTCTGGAAACGCATTTAAGATCTCGAAGGAAGGCGTTGAGGCTTCTGGAGGAAGAGGGATACAGAAGGCTTGAGGAGGGTGAGATAGAGCCTTCTGATGATTTCCAAGGACTTGCCACTGCAAGTGGTTTGGATACTTCCCCGGAGTGGGACATTGCTTCTCCGGGGGAGTTTACTGAGGAGGCCTCCTCTTTCCATGCTGTGGTGAGGAAGGCGGCTGACTATCTGGATTTGCCTTTGTCCTCGGCAGAAGTCAAGACTAACCTGCTCACAGAGGTTCTTCATCCTTCTTCCTCCAGTGCTGACCCCTTGTTGCCTTTTAATGAGGCGTTGACTGAGCCTATTATGGGCCTGTGGAAAAAGCCGGTGACATCTCCTGCGGTGAACAGGGCAGTGGCGAGAAGGCATAGGAGTGCCCCAGGAGATCCATCATTTCTATCTCGTCACCCGACTCCGGAGAGTTTGGTGGTTCAGGCATCATGTTCTGCAAAATCTGCCCCCGGTACATTCCCTGGTGTTCCAACAGACAGAGAATCCAAGAGGATGGAGCAATCCTCGAAGAAAATGTTCTCCTCTTGCAGCATGGCCCTGAAAGCTACCAATTCCACTTGTGTGCTAGGCAGATACATTCATGCCCTAATGGACTCTGCGAAGGAGATGGCAAAAGATCTGCCACAGAAAGTGCGAAAATCTTTTGGGGCCCTTTTCTTGGATGCGCAAGCGGCTGCACAGCAGGTTATTCAATCTGGCCTGGATACTACGGATTCTATAGCCAGGGTCATGGGAACATCGGTGGCTACGAGAATGCATGCCTGGCTAAGGTCTTCGGGTTTCTCGTCGGATGCACAATCCACTTTAATGGACTTTCCATTTGATGGGGAAAAGCTGTTTGGGGACAAGGCAGACTCTGCCCTCGAATGGTTTAAGGACTGTCGGGCTACAGCTAAGTCCCTGGGTTTGCAGACCCCTTCTGCTACATTGTACAGACCTTTTCGTAGGTTTTGAGGGTTTGCTAGAGGTTCTGCCTTTCGTAGGTCTCAATCTTATGCCCAACAACCTGCCAACCCGCCCTATCGTGCCTTCAGAGGGCGAGGTAGGGGCAGGGCTAGAGGTCCAGCCAAGCAGCTCTCTTCTTCTTCACCCTCCTCGGGTGGACAGCAGCAGAAGCAGCCCTAGTTTTCCCCACTTTATAAGTCACACTTCTGTAGGAGGAAGATTGAGTCTTTTTCTGCAGCAATGGAGGTCAATTACAACAGACTCGTGGGTGCTAGGAATTGTGGAAAAGGGCTATGCTCTCCCCTTTCAGGTGTTTCCTCCTCCCTTCCTTCCCCGTCCCTCCTTTTGTTCAGAAGAACATCTTCTGTTGTTGCAACAGGAGGTTGTAGTCATGTTGGCAAAGGGCGCTATAGAGTTGGTACCGTTGCAGGAAAGGGGTCAGGGGTGTTATTCATGGTATTTCCTGATTCCCAAAGTGGACGGTCGTCTAAGGCCGATCCTAGACTTGAGGATTTTGAATTTGTTCCTCAAGCAGGAAAAATTCAAAATGCTGACCCTAGCGCAGGTGCTGTTGGCGTTGAACGAAGGAGACTGGATGGTGTCTGTCGACTTGCAGGACGCGTACTTTCATGTTCCCATAGTCAAGTCGCACAGGAAGTATCTCCGTTTTGTGGTCGGATCGCAGCATTACCAGTTTGCGGTCCTCCCATTTGGTCTTACTTCAGCACCCCGGGTCTTCACAAAGGTGATGGCAGTTGTTGCAGCACATCTCAGAAAGAGGGAGGTAGCGGTTTTTCCCTACCTGGACGATTGGTTGATCAAAGCCAAGTCTCCAGAGATTGTGTTGTCTCATCTGCGAATGACAACGCAGTTGTTGTTCGATCTGGGTTTTTCGGTGAACATACCCAAGTCTCACCTGGAGCCCTCTCAACGCCTCCTGTTCATAGGGGCAGTATTGGACACGACAAGGTTTCGGGCCTACCCCTGGCCTCAGCGGGTGCGGGACATTCAGGCACGGATTCCTTTGTTTCAAAGAGGAGCGGCAGTTCCAGTCCTCATAGTCTTACGCCTGCTAGGTCTGTTTGCATCTTGCATTCTGTTGGTCACTCATGCTCGCTGGCATATGAGGGCTCTTCAGTGGTGTCTCCGCAGACAGTGGTTCCAGCACAACGGGGATCTCAGGGATTCAATAAAGATCTCCAGGGACGCTGTAGCGGATCTTCATTGGTGGACAGTAGACGGCAACCTTTCCCAAGGGAAACCGTTTTCACTACCACCTCCGGTGGCCACAGTGATATCGGATGCTTCCACTCTAGGGTGGGGAGCTCATCTGGGGGACCTGGAGATCAAGGGTCGTTGGTCTCCAGTGGAACAGATGTTGCATATCAATCTGTTGGAATTGCGGGCTGTACGTTTGGCGCTCATGGCCTTCCTCCCTTCCCTTCGCGGTCAGTCAGTTCAGATCCTGACGGACAACACTACCGCGATGTGGTATATAAACAAGCAAGGAGGAGTGGGGTCGTATCTTCTGTGCCGAGAAGCCCTACGACTCTGGTCCTGGGCTCAGGACCATCGGATTTGCTTGATGGCAAATCATTTGGCCGGAGTGTTGAATGTACGTGCGGACGTTCTCAGTCGTCACTTCTCATTAGATCACGAGTGGCGTCTCCATCCGGATTTAGTCCTCCACATCTTCGAGATGTGGGGTACTCCTCAGGTGGATTTATTTGCCACTCGGGAGAACGCACATTGCCCGTTATTCGGCAGCCTCCAGTATCCGATGCAAGGGGCGTTGGGGGACGCGTTTCAGATGTCCTGGAACGGCCAGTTGCTTTACGGGTTTCCCCCCATACCCTTGATTCCTCAGGTTTTGAGGAAGGTTCGTCAAGACCGGGCC